>NW_023270513.1:3580832-3745848 GCF_011800145.1 Mirounga leonina | reverse complement strand
TTTTTTGTGGTCCCCCCCCTGTTTTTTTTCCTTTTTTTTTTTTGTTTTTTTGTTGTTTTTTTTTTTTTTCCTTTTTTTTTTTATTATGGTGTTTTTTTTTTTGGTTTTTTTTTTTTTTTTTTTTTTTTTTTTTTGCATTTCTCTAATGATTAGTGACGTTGAGCATCTTTTCATGCACCTTTTGGCCATTTGTATATCTTTGGAGAAATGTCCATTCAAGTCCTTTGCCCATTTTTTAGTCAGGTGGGTTGTTTTTTCTTCATATATTCTGGATATTAACTCGTATCAGATATATGGTTTGCAGATATTTTCTCCCGTTTTCACTCTGTTGGTGGTGTCCTTTGATGCACAGAAATTTTAAATTTTAATGTAGTACAAAGATATAAATGGGGGCAGTGAAATAGTTCTGTCTCCCTTTCAATAAAAGTATGCTTTTAGGCCGTTAAAAGCGAGAAGGTTTCCTTACAGAGGAGTCAAATCATATCTTTGGACTGTGTTACATGACTTGTTTAGAGAAGAGTTGGGGAAAACAGTGAGGCAGTGTGGTGTGGTAGCGTACGAGCTTTGGAGTTGGGCCATTTGGGGTTCAAATGATGGCTCTGTCACCTGCTAGCTGGGAAACCTCAAATGAGTCACTTGACTGTTCTGAGCCTCAGTTTGGAAAAGGGGGAGAGTAAGGATTAAGCCTTTCAGCTCCCCCCTCCTTTCCCTGAGCAAGCCTGTGCACTGATTTTCCCGACACCCCCTCTCACTTGGGCACTTGCCTCTTCCTTGCTCTCACTCCCTCTTTCCTGACTGAGCGCCCCCCCCCCGGGCACCCCATAGTTCTCATCTTCTGCTCTCACGATCCCACTTTGCCCTCACAGCTTCCCTGTCTCATGACCCATCAACTCACAATCTCTCTTTTATTTCTCTTAATTTTTCTCCATCTCTCCTGTCCTCTTTCAAATCTGCCTGCGCTGAAAGCCCCTCACACAAAGCATCACCTTCTCTTACCTTCTTCACTCCTCATTGTCCTCCTTGGCACGCTCCTCTCACACTGTTTCTCTGCCTCTCTTCCTCCCTGTCTCCTCTCTCCCTTTGCTGGCCCTCTGTCCTCAGCTCTCTGCCCCTCCTGCCTAAGAGATGAAAGAAAACTTTGAAACTTGCTCTCACACACTCTCTGCGCACACGTTTCCTCTTTCACACACCATCTTCTGCCATACACAGTGACTCTGTCTCACACTCTCAGTGTCATGCTCTCCCTTAGAGATGCCCACCTGCCACCTCCTGTCTTGCCTTCCGGCCCCTCTCCCCACTTCGGTCCTGTCTCTTCCTGTAACCCATTACCTCTCCCTCCATGTCACCCACCTTTGTCACTTGCTGTCCCTCTCTGACACTCATATTCTCTCTTTTTAAAAATTTTTATTGTTATGTTAATCACCATGCATTACATCATTTCTTTTTGATGTGGTGATCCACGATCCATTGTTTGCGCATAACACCCAGTGCTCCATGCAGTACACGCCCTCCTTAATACCCATCACCGGGCTAACCCATCCCCCCACCACCCTCCCCTCTAGAACCCTCAGTTTGTTTCTCAGAGTCCATCGTCTCTCATGGTTCGTCTCCCCCTCCGATTCCCCCCCCCTTCATTCTTCCCCTCCTGCTGTCTTCTTCTTTTTTTTTTTTTCTTAACATATATTGCATTATTTGTTTCAGGGGTACAGGTCTGTGATTCAACAGTTTTGCACACTTCACAGCGCTCACCATAGCACATACCCTCCCCAATGTCTATCACCCAGCCACCCCATCCCTCCCACCCCACCCCCCACTCCAGCAACCCTCAGTTTGTTTCCTGCAATTAAGAATTCCTCATATCAGTGAGGTGACACTCATATTTTCTTGCTCCCTCTCTCCCATTGTCTCTCTGTCACCCACCACATCTGTCTCTCCGTTGCCCCCTTCTCTCTCCTGTCACCCGTCTGTTGACACTGCCATCTACCTGCCCACATTCTTGTCCATTTTGTCTCATTCACTTACTCTTTCTGCATCCTCCCCACTGTTGCCCCTTCTCCCTTTCTCTGTCACCATGATCTCTATCACCCGCTCTCTATCTCTAATACCCATTCTGTTACCCCCTTCATCCCTGTCACCTACTTTCTGTCTCCCACTCTTTCATTCTCTCACCTACCCTCTTTTGCTGTCACTGTATCACTGTGGGTCCAGTCAGGAGGTAGAAACCATACAGCATATGAAAACAGAAATTGCAGTATAAAGAATTATTAAACCGATATAAATGAGTGACTAGAAGAAATAAGGAAACTCCCCACGGTGTCCTTGGGCTAAGGGAGAGTGCCCAAGCTAGGACAGACGGGGAAGGGGACCCCCTCGCCAAGGCTGAGGTGCAGACCTCACGGGAGAGGTACAGTACAGCACAGCCCCGCAGAGCTGCGTCCCCCGGGCCGGCGGGGAGTGAGCTTCTGGAGTGCAGGTGGCCCGCGGGTGTGAACGGGCAGCAGAGGCGGGCGCCCAGGGCGCAGGCAAGCTGCTGGGGTGCTGGTGTCCGTGTGAGAGGGCTGCAGGCGGGATCTCACCAGGCCGGGTGGAGGCGTCAAGGTCGTCGAGGGCCTGCGTGTGCTGGGCGTGCGGCGGTCCTGGGCTACTGTGCTGTCCCCTGTCCGGCCGCAGCAGCCGCTGTAGGAGAGCCCCTTGCTCCTGCAGTGTCCCTCAGGCGCCCTCTACTGCGAGCGAGGAACGTCGTGGTCACTATACGGGAGCAATGCCTCCGGGAATTCTGGCCGTTATCACCGAACAGGTACTGAGGGGTGAATTTGGAACTGAGAGGCAATAAATGGTGACGGGTAGAGTCATGCGCCTTCTGTTTATCCCTGTCCCCCGCCCTCTGTCTTATGTTGCCCACCTTTTGTCTCTTGCTCGCTGTCTGTGTCACTCTCTCTCTCTCACCCATTTGTACTCTGCGTGGTCCACACTCTCTTGCTGTCACCCGTCTGCTGCTCTCTTTCTCAATTCTCTGTCACCCGCTTTCTTCTATCACTCTACTCAAACTGCTTTTGTCAAGGTCACTAATGATTTCATAAATCTAATGGTCACCTTGTAATCCTCATCTTCCTTGACTTACTAGCAGCATTTGATGGTGTTGATCACTTCTCCTTGAAAGGCTTGATTCATTTGGCTTCCAGATGAAGCTTGATTCTTGCTGCTTCTCAGATTCTGCTGATCCTCCTCATAGCCTCACTTTTTTTTGTCTAACGTACTTTAAATTCTTGGGGCGCCTGGGTGGCTCAGTCAGTTAAGCGTCTGCCTTTAGCTCAGGTCAGGATCCTGGAGTCCTGGGATGGAGCCCCACATCGGGCTCCCTGCTCAGGGGGAGCCTGCTTCTCCCTCTGCCCCTCCCCCTGCTTGTGTTCTCTCACTCTCTGTCAAATAAATAAATAAGATCTTTAAAAAAGATACATTCTCAGACATCATGGCATGCCTTCCTTAAAATCCTGCAGTGCATCTCTAAAAAAGAACACATTTTTATGAAACCATTATAATGTATTGCCTAATAAAACAAGCTAATTCCTTGATAATAGCTAACACACAGACCATATTCACATTTTTCAGGTGGTCTTAAATCTTTTTATAATTGGTTTGTTTGAATTAGGATCCAAAGAAGGTCCACACACTGTGTTTAGTTATATTTCTTAAGTCTCTTAATCTAGAACAATCCCTCCCCACCCCCAACTTTTTTTCTTTTTTTTCAATTCTTTTTTTTTAAAGATTTTATTTATTTGCGAGAGAGAGAGTGAGCGAGCATGTGAGCGTGAGCACAAGCAGGGTTTGTGGCAGGCAGAGGAAGAAGCAGACTCCCCGCTGAGCAGGGAGCCTGACGTGGGACTCAATCCCAGGACCCTGGGATCATGACCTGAGCCAAAGGCGGGCGCTTAACCGACTGAGCCACCCAGGTGTCCCACCGACTTTTATTTCTATGCCAATGATTTGGATTAGTCTTATGACTTCCTTGTAGTGTCATTAGCTTGTTCTCCCATCTCCTGTAATTTAAATTTAAAGGCTTGATGGAATGGATAAAGCAATGTCCTATACACATACACACAAACACACAATAGAATATTATTCAGCAATAAAAAAGAATAAAATCTTGCCATTTGTGTGACCACATGGATGGATCTTGAGGGCATTAGGCTAAGTAAAATAAGTCAGACAGAAAGACAAATACCATATGATCTCACTTGTATGTGGAATCTTAAAAAAAAAAAAAAAAGACAAGCTCATAGATACAGAGAACAGATTAGTGATTGCCAGAGATGGAGGGCGGGAGGGTAGGCAAAATGGGGGAATTGAGTCAAAAGGTACAGATTTCCAGTTATAAAACAGATAAGTAATGGCTAGGTAATGTATTGCATGGCTATATAGTTAACTATATAACTGTGGTTAATAATACTGTATTGCATATATCTGAAAGTTGCTAAGAGAGTAAATCTTTTTTTTTTTTTAAGATTTTATTTATTTATTTGACAAAGAGAGACACAGTGAGAGAGGGAGCACAAGCAGGGGGAGTGGGAGAGGGAGAAGCAGGCTTCCCACAGAGCAGGGAGCCCAATGCGGGGCTCGATCCCAGGACTCTGGGATCATGACCTGAGCCAAGGGCAGATGCTTAACGACTGACCCACCCAGGTGCCCCGCTAAGAGAGTAAATCTTAAAAGTTCTAATCACAAGAGAGCAAATTCTATAATTATCTATGTGACAGATGTTAGACTTACTGTGATAATTTCACAATATATCCAAATACTGAAGCATTATGTTTTACACCTGAAACTAATACAGTGTTGCATGTCAATTATACCTTACTACAAATTTTTAAAAAGTGTTCTGGAGCAAAAAAAAGAGAGAGAGAGAGAGATTAAGGGTCAATATTTTTGGCATGAATATTTCAAAGGTGAGGCTGTGTACTTCTTATTGCATCATATCAGAAGCATATAATGTCTGAGATTCCTGCTTTTAGTAATGTTAAGATTGGTCAGTGGGTTCAGGTGGTCACAGGCTGATCACTCCTTTGCAAAGCTGCATTTCCCCCCTTATGATGAATAAATACTATGTTGGGGATACTTTGGCATCCTGTGGGTACTCCGTTCCCCATCAACTTTTCACCCATTGATAATCGTTGCCCAAATCAGTTATTTCATTGGAGATTACAAAGCGGTGATTGTCTAACTTAACCATTATTTTTGTATTCGTTAGCCGGAATTCTTCTGTAAATGTTTTTGATGCTGCAGGGTTGGAGTACCATGTTTTGTTGCTTTGTAATTATATTCCTTCCTTTGGTGATCTTATCCAGGTTCTCGGCTTTAAATTCCATCTTTATGCTGAGAATTTTCACATTTTTGTCTGTAGTCCTGACCTCTTCTGAACTGTAGACTCCCATATCCAACTGCTTACCTCACATCTCCACTTCATATTAGACATAGCAAACTTGTCCAGAACCAAAGGACAAAGCCATATGTTCTTCTCAATAGGCGCAGAAAAAGCATTTGAGAAAATATAGCACCTGGTGCTATATTTGGGGGACGCCTGGGTGGCTCAGCCGGTTAAGCATCTTTCTTTGGCTCAGGTCATGATCCCAGGACCCTGGGATCAAGCCCTACGTTGGGCTCTCTACTCAGCAGGGAGTCTGCGTCTCCCTCTCCCTCTGCCCCGCCTGTCTGCTCGCATACACAGTCACTCTCCCCCCACCCCGTGTCTCTCAAATAAATAAAATCTTCTATTTATTTTTTTTATTTTATAAATAAAATCTTTTTAAAAAAGAAAATATAGCACCCTTTAATAATAAAAACTCAACAAACTAGGAATACAAGATGACTTTGTCAGTCTGATCAAAGGTGTCTCCAGAAACTCGAAGCTAACATTATACTCAATGGTAAAAGACTGAAAGCTTTCCATCCTTTTATCAGGAACAAGACAAGGATGTCTGCTCTCGCCATTTCTATTCAGCATTATAATTCAACATTATAATAGATGTTCTAGCCAGGGCAAATAGGCCAGAAAAAGAAATAAAAGGCATGCAGATTGGAAAGAAAGAAAGAAAACTATATTCACAGATAACATGATCTTTTATATAGAAAGCCCTAATGAATCTACACACACAAAAAATAAGCTAATAAAAGAGGTCAGCAGATTTGCAAGGAACGAGGTCAATATTCAAATTTGGTTGTATTTTGGCAAGTAACATTCTTCTAAAACTTTTGTTCTGAAATATCATATATATATATATATACACACACACACATATATATCTATATGGAAATGTATAAAACAGAAATTCAATATAATGAATTATTATTGCAACCATCACCTAGGGAATGGTTTTTAGATTTTTATTTTCGTCTTAATGGAAGGTCTTGTCTACTTTCCCACCGAGGTGGCCTGAAGGTGAATTGAAGGCAAACTTGAGGATTCACGACTTCTTTCCAAACAACCCCAGGTTTGTTCAAGTTCTGGAATAAGTGCTTGCCTGAAGCCCCGGAGTTCTGCACTATAGCGCAGTGGTTAACCAGATAACCTGGGGCTGGCAGATTCGGGGCTGGAAGGACCAAAGGTCTGTACCTACTCGAAAAGAACATCCTATTGTTCTTGGAGCCTTTTCCATCTTTAGGTAGGCTATCTGAAAGGGCCAGTGAGGATGTGAGCCACCAGATGCTCTCCCAAATGATGAAACCATTTCCTGCTGAGGAGCATTGGCTGGTATAACCCATCTGGATGCCAAAGCACATCTGCTGTGCCAGAAGGAAAAAGATAATTTTGGTTTTGACATAATTATTAATTAGCTGTTTTTTCCGGAGTAATTAGCCAGCAAGTTCAGCTGTTTTCTGAGGGCATGCTGTTAACATGTAAGAGGATGCTGTCTTCCTGTTTATTCTGGCAGAAGCATATTTGCCCAGTTCAACCAAAATTTTCAGGTATGTGTAACAGGAGGGGCACTAGATCCCTCCCTGCCGTCACCCACTTTGAAGTCAGTCTTGCTCTCCCTGCCTGTTTGCAGTCTCTTTGTGACAGGATATAAAGGACCTGAAAGAGCACGATGGACCTTGGATCTCTTCAGGGCCATGTGGTTTGGTCCAGATAGTTCTCGTGTGTGGAATCCAAAGCCAGTGACACAGATAATGAATACTATAGAAAACCTTACACTGTTTTTAAGCGATTGGTCTTATAGGTGAAACAGAGTATGTAGGTGGACAGTGTTGTTTTTGTTTGTTCGTTTTAAGATTTTATTTATGCATTTTTTGCGAGAGAGAGAGAGAGAGCACGAGCAGGGGGAAGGGCAGAGGGAGGAGCAGACTCCCCACCGAGCAGGGATCCCAGGACCCTGGGATCATGACTGAGTCGAAGGCAGACGCTCAACCGATTGAGCCACTCAGGCGCCCTAGATGGTCGGTGTTAAGCCCCAAACCAAACCTTGTGTAGGTTCCTATCCAGAGAGCCATAGGCCTACTATTTTTTAGGAGGAAGCATTTGGAGAGGAGATCCAGCCGAAGCCAATGACACTTTTTCTAGCTGAGATAAACCAGAGGTCACAAACTGGCAGCCCATGAGCCATGTTCAGAGATAAGTTTCGTTTGTTTTGCCCAGTGTTTTTGTTTTTTTTTTTTTTAAGATTTTATTTATTTATTTGAGAGAGAGAGAGAGAGAGAGAGCATGAGTGGAGGGGGAGGGGCAGAGGGAGAGGGAGAAGCAGACTCCCTGCTGAGCAAGGAGCCCGACGTGGGACTTGATCCCAGGACCCTGGGATCATGACCTGAGGTGAAGGCAGACATTTAATTGACTGAGCCACCCAGGCACCCCGTGCCCAGTGTTTTTAAAACTTATGCATTGGTTACCATTTAAAAATCAGGAGAAATCCCACAAAAATCCAAGTTAGATAGGTTAGAAAAGAGCAACTTCAGTTGCTTTGCATGTGAAGCAAACAAAGTTTTATTGGGTCTGATCTTTGCATTCAGTTCCGTATCCCATCATATTCCAGAAGAATATCATAGGGAATGTTCCAAAGGACCCTCCAGAACCTGGTGTTTGTCTCTATATAATCTTTCTGTATGTCCTTTAAAATGATCCTTAAAGGGAATTTTGTTCTAGGCATGTAATTTCAGGTACAATCATTAAAATGTAAAGATTTTTGTTTTATTGTCCCTTGCTACGGAATGGAAATCTCTTTTCTGGGTTGACAGTTTTGCATCTGAATAGTTCTTTAACATATTGGAACCTCACGTGTTAAGTGCCTTTTAAGTAGTTATTAAATTGGTAAATGAAAATAAAAACTGACCTTCCATACTCTAGCACTGTTTTTCTTTCTCCTTGTTCTGCTTGAAAGGAGTTTCTTTTTCTGGAACTGCTTACTTTTCCCTTGTGCCTTTGGCTCCCAAGCAGGCCTGGCTTCTCCCCAGCCATGCCCAAGAAGAATAGGGGAGTGATTGTGGGGAAAAAAAAAAGTAGATCCCATGAAGTGTTAAGTTCTCCAGATCATTAGGGATCCTGTGTGTTAGAGATGGACACATGATTGCATTAGTAGTAAAAAATGACATTTTTCCTTTCAAGCCCTGGAAAATGGAAGTGATTAGAGGTTGAGCGGCTAAATCAAACTGTATTACAGAAAACACTGTAGTCTTGTAAATAGCCCGATATCCAGGGTGGTGCTATAATAGGCAGATTTCATTTCTCCCCCCGGTTCCATTATAGGGCAAGGTTACTGTCCTAGGTCTGGCTTTGTCGGTGGAGCAGACAGGGTAGAGGGGAGGAGCTGAGATGTCGTATTAGACCCACTAACTTGGGTGGAACAGGGACCGCGAAGCAGCTTGGCTGACGGGTTGGACGCAATCAGAAAGTGGTGGTGACCAAGGAATGCTATAAATTTGAGTTGCGGTTCAGGCGGAGGTTGACAAATATGGGAGGGAGTTCCAGGGGATGGGTAGGGCCTAACAAAATGGGTCTTAGGCTGGTGGTAAGAAGTCTAGGCAGACGGTTGTCATTTAAAAGGTTGGCGTATGATTTGGGGGGATCTGGCCCAGAGCTGGGGTTCGCCGGCAGCACTTTATTTTCTGGGGAGGAGGCCTGGCTGGAGTTAGAAGCCTAGGCCACACAGGGGTTCGGGATACTGGGTAGGTTACCAGTTGAGGGATTTGGAAATGACGTTTAGTAATAAAAACTAGTAATAAAATGGTAATAAAAAATGACGTATTTTGTCCTTCAAGCTCTGGACCATAGACCAAGCCAGAAGACCAGTTGACCACGTGAAGGCACCCGGGGCGGGGGGTGGGGGGGGGGCGGTGGGAAGGGCCAGGAGGAAAGGGAGAATGGAGAATGAGCTCAGGGGATGGTACCAAGGTGGAGGAGTCCAGTGGTTGCTGCTACGCCCTCAGGTTCAAGAGCAGAGTAATAGGGAATGTAGAGCCCAGCAGAGTTGGGGAGGTGAGCAGCTGACCTGCCACAGAAGGAATAGCAGAGTCTTGCAGCCAGCAGGCTCTTTCCTTCCTCCTTTTCTCCTCTTCATCTTTCATTCACTTGGCTTTCACTGAGTGCTCTAAGACCTGATCCCTGTCCCTGTTCTCAAGTTCAGGCAGATAACACCAACAGATGATTTTGGGGGGTTTTAAGTAAAGGTAATTTTATTTATTTTTAAATATTTTATTTATTTGTCAGAGAGCGAGAGAGCACACAAGCAGGGGGAGCGGCAGGCAGAGGGAGAGGGAGAAGCAGGCTTCCCGCTGAGCAGGGAGCCCAAAGCAGGGCTCGATCCCAGGACCCTGGCATCATGACCTGAGCCTAAGGCAGACCCTTAACTGACTGAGCCACCCAGGCGCCCCAAGTAAAGGTAATTTTAGAGTAGTTTTAGATTTGTGGAAATATTGCAGATACAGTGCAGAGGGTTCCCACATACACCACACCTAGTTTCCCCTCTTGTTAACATCTCATATTAGTATGGTACAGTACTCACAGTCAGTGAACCAATACCAATACATGATTATTAACTAACTCTATCATTTATTTAGATTTCCCTAGTTTTATGTAAGTCCTTTTTCTGTTCCAGCATCCTAAGACACCACAGTACATTTAGTCATCTGTCTCTTTAGGTTCTTCTTGTCTGTGACAGATTCTTGGACTTTCTTTGTTTTTGATGACCTCGACAGTTTTGAGGAGTGTTGGTTAGGTATTTTCTAGAATGTTCCGCCAATTGGGATTTGTCATTGTTTGTCATGATTAGACTGGGCTTTTTGGTTTTGCGGGCAGAGACTGCAGAGATAAAGTGCCCTTCTCATCGAATTGTTATCAGGGGCACATACTGTTAACGTGATATGTCATTGTTGATGTTGACTGTAATCACTGGGCTGAGGTACTGTTTGCCAGGTTTCCCTTCTTTAAAGTTACTTGTCGTGCCCCTTTCCCCCTCTCTCTGCTCCACCATGCCTTTCCACACTATACCTTCTTTTTTTTTTTTTTAAGATTTTATTTATTGGGGCGCCTGGGTGGCTCAGTAGTTAAGCATCTGCCTTCGGCTCAGGTCATGATCCTGGGGTCCTGTGATCGAGCCCCGCATCAGGTTCCCTGCTCGGCGGGAAGCCTGCTTCTCCCTCTCCTGCTCCCCATGCTTGTGTTCCCTCTCTTGCTGTGTCTCTCTGTCAAATAAATAAATAACAAATCTTAAAAAAAAAAAAAAAGATTTTATTTATTTATTTATTTATCAAGGAGAGAGAGAGCACAAGCAGAGGGAGTGGCAGAAGAAGAGAGAGAAGCAGGCTTTCTGCTGAGCAAGGAGCCCGATGCAGGGCTCAATCCCAGGACCCTGAGATCACGACCTGAGCCAAAGGCAGATGCTTAATCGACTGAGCCTCCCGGGTGTCCCCACACTGTGCCTTTTGGGGAGATGTTGGTGTATGCACTCCACATTTAAGGAGTAGGAGTCATGCTCCATCTCCTTGAGGGCAGAGTAGCTACATAAATTATTTGAAATTCTTCTGCATGGGAGATTTGTCTCTTCTTTACTTCTTCACTCATTTATATCAGTATGGACTCATTTATTTTATACTTTGGGTTCTCATCCAATACTGCTTTATTTCATTGCTCCAACTGTTCCAGCTGTGACCACTGGGAGCACTTTCATTTGGTTCCTGTGTCTCTTCGCCGTAGTCACGTCACTGTGGGGGGTTGTTTGTTTGAGCAAGCACTTCCTCACTTTCTGACATTACAAGAAGCTCCAGGCTCCTCTGACGTACTTCTTGCCACAGTCCTAGAATCAGCCCAGGTTCTCTTACTGGAGAATGGTATTAGAAACCAAGATCTGGGCGCTAGTTATGCTTGTTGCACTGGGGTTTCCTTGCTTCTAGGCCCTCTCACCTGAGAGAGCAAGGAAATACGTGTGTATACTAATCTCCGTGTATAGACATGACTGTAAATATTCTATGTGTAACCATCTGTATCTGTGTTAAAACATGGGTTTATACTGATGTCTCCAATTCTGATCCATTAGCACATGGATCATTCTGTCTCCTCTTGCTTCTCCATTCTAACAGGTGAGAAACCTGGCTTCCACTATCCACCATTCATTTACTTAATTCTTCAATTCTTATTTATTTATTTATTTATTTATTGAGAGCATGCATAAGCATGAGTGGGGGGGAGGGGCAGAGAGAGGGAGAAACAGACCCCCCTGCCCTCCCCCTCCCTCCCCCGCCCCCCCCCAGCAGGGAGCCCGACGCGGGACTCGATCCCAGGACCCCAGGATCATGACCTGAGCCAAAAGCAGATGCTTAACTGCTGAGCCCCCCAGGTGCCCGATTCTTCAATTCTATTATACATGCATTGCAACGTTAGAATTGTTAGCCCAAAGCCCATGCGAAACAACTTTGTCCACTAGAGTACAGTGCTCATGTTGTTTCTTTTGCTTTTAGTCTTACAGACTTCACTCATGCCCTAGGTTATTAGGTCAGCACCTTTTCCCTCTACCCTTTCAGTGAGGTTGTCTCATACATTTGCAATACAGATTGTTTTGTAATAATTTTAATACAGTGTGTTAAATGCAGGGATAGAGATGAACACATGAGGGGGTCCTGAGGTGAAACAGTTGATCCAGCTGGGGCGTAGAGTACGGATGGAAGGCGTCGTAGGGGAACTGCAGGTGTCCCTCCGTGTGTAACTTTGAGGAACTGACAAACTGATTTCCAAAGCAGCTGCACCATTTTACAGTCCCACCAACAGTGTTATGAGGGTTCCAATTTTCCCACATTGTCACTAACTTGGTATTTTCCTGCTTTTTGATTCTAGTCATCCTAATGGGCATAAAGTGGGTATTTCATTGTGGTTTTGGTTTGCATTTCCCCAGTGACTAATGATGTTGAGCATTATGTCATGTGCTTTTTAGCCATTTGTGGATCTTCTTTGGAGAAATGTCTATTCAGATCCTTTGTCCATTTTTAAATTGTGTTTTCTTTTTTTCTTTTATTATTATTTTTTAAAGTGCTGGGAAAATCAATCTAATTTAGATTTTATTTATTTATTTGAGAGAGAGAATGAGAGAGAGAGCACATGAAAGGGGGGAGGGTCAGAGGGAGAAGCAGACTCCCTGCTGAGCAGGGAGCCCGACGTGGGACTCGATCCTGGGACTCCAGGATCATGACCTGAGCTGAAGGCAGTCGCCCAACCAACTGAGCCACCCAGGCGCCCTGTGTTGTCTTTTTTTAAAGATTTATTTATTTTAGAGAGAGAGTGTGTGCATGAGCTGGGGGAGGGGCAGAGGGAGAGAGAATCTCAAGCACACTCCCTGCTGAGCCCACCACGGGGCTCAATCTCACAACCCTGAGATCATGACCTGAGCCAAAATCAAGAGTCACATGCTTAACCCGACTGAGCCACCCAGATGCCCCTGTGTTGTCTTTTAATTATTGAGTTGTAATATCTCTTTATATGTTCTAGGTACAAGTTCTTTATCAGATACACGGTTTGCAAATATTTTCTCCCAGTCTTTGGGTTGTCTTTTCACTTTCTTGATGGCATCCTTTGAAACACAAGTTTTTCATTTGGTGAGGCCCAATTTATTTTTCCTTTGGTTCCTTGTGTGTTTGGCAAAACCACTGCCAAATCCAAGGTTATGAAGATTTATGCCAATATTTTCTTCTAAGGGTTTTGTAGTTTTAGCTCTTAGGTTTAGTTCTTTGATCCATTTTGAATTAGTTTTTGTGTATGGTGTAAGGTAGGGGACCAATTTCATTCTTTTGCACATGATATTCAGTTGAAAAGACTCTTCTTTCCTCAGTGAATTATTTTGGTATCCTTTCAGGATCATCTGACCATAAACCACTGGAGAATTTTAAGCAGAGGAGTGACATGATTTCTTTTACGTTTTTTTTTCTTTTACATTTTAAGACAGCATCACTGGCTACTGTATAGAGAAGGTATTGGAGGGGCCAAGAGTGGATGTAAGGAGACCAGTGAGTAGGAAGTTGCCATTACCCAGGCCAGAGGTGATGGTGACCTGAACCACAGTGGTGGTAGTGGAGATGGAGACACAGGTTATACTTGGGAAATAAAGTTAGTAGGGTTTGGGGATTGTCTGGCTGGGGGAGAGGGTGATTAAAAGAGGGGAGAAGTCAAGGATGACTCATGTGAATCGGAGTCGAGGATGATCTTCAGATTTCTAGCTTGTATGGCTAAGTTGATAGTAGTGTCATTTACTACCACATAAATGGAGACACATGTTTTTAGAGGGGAAATAATGAGTTTAATTTGGGATTAATTGAATTTGAGATGCTTATGAGATGTTTTCAAGGGGAGACATCCAGAGGGCAGTTGGAATGTGGAGTCTGGGGGCAAGCCCTGGAATGGAGAGAGTGATTTCATGAGCACATTAGGTGGGGGTGGAAAGCCAGAGGAGAAAGTACAAGGAGTGAGAAGAAGGCCCAGGCCTATGGGAAGAATAGGAGCCCAAGGACACAGAAGAAATGGCCAGTGATGGGGGAGGAAACCAGGAGGAATCTAGAGGAATCCAGTGGAAGGAGGGAATTTTAAGGAGAGAGTGATCATTAGTGTCAAATGCATCCCAGAGGTCCAGAAAACTAAGGACTGAGAAGTGCCCATGTATCTTCCTGTTTCCACAATCCCACGATATAGGCTGGTTGGTTGGTTTTACAAGAAAATATCACTCCATACTTCTTATGGGTGGCATTTTTTTTAAATACCATGGAACCAGTCACCTTTGCACGTACATTTCTCATAAGTGGTGCCTGAAGGTGTCGCTGGCAGTGTCTGGTGGGTATGTGTCTTCAGTGGTGCCAGCTTTCATTGGCATCTTCTGTGCTAATCTTTCCCATCCTGAATTGAGGATATTAAAAGCCCAACTGCAGTTTGTATTCCAAAATGGACCCTAAAGTGTTCTTAGATTGAATGTTCAATCTGTTTCCTTCCTCTCTGATCTCTCCCTATATATATCTATGTCTTTTTTACCCTTTTCTTTCTTTCCTTTTTTTTTTTTTTTAACAGATATGTGAGAGAGGCCAAAGAAGCAACTAAGAATGGGGATCTGGAAGAAGCGTTTAAACTTTTCAATTTGGCAAAGGACATTTTTCCCAATGAAAAGGTGATGAGCCGAATCCAAAAAATACAGGAAGCCTTGGAGGAGTTGGCAGAACATGGAGATGATGAATTCACAGATGTGTGCAACTCTGGCCTGCTGCTTTATCGAGACCTGCACAACCAACTATTTGAGCACCAGAAGGAAGGTGTCGCTTTCCTCTATAGCCTATACAGGGATGGAAGAAAAGGTGGCATCTTGGCAGATGATATGGGATTAGGGAAGACTGTTCAAATCATCGCTTTCCTTTCCGGTATGTTTGATGCTACACTTGTGAATCATGTGCTGCTGATCATGCCGACCAATCTCATTAGCACATGGACAAAAGAATTTGTTAAGTGGACCCCAGGAATGAGAGTCAAAACCTTTCATGGTCCGAGTAAGGATGAACGTACCAGGAACCTCAGTCGGATTCAGCAAAGGAATGGCGTCATCATCACCACATACCAAATGTTAATCAATAATTGGCAGCAACTTTCAAGCTTGAACGGCCAAGAGTTTGTGTGGGACTATGTCATCCTTGATGAAGCACATAAAATAAAAACCTCATCCACTAAGTCAGCAGTATGTGCTCGCGCTGTCCCTGCCAGGAATCGCATCCTCCTCACAGGAACCCCGATCCAGAATAATTTACGAGAACTGTGGTCCCTGTTTGATTTTGCTTGTCAGGGGTCCCTGCTAGGAACATTAAAAACTTTTAAGATGGAGTATGAAAATCCTATTACGAGAGCAAGAGAGAAGGATGCTACCCCAGGGGAAAAAGCCTTAGGATTTAAAATATCTGAAAACTTGATGGCAATCATAAAACCCTATTTTCTGAGGAGGACTAAAGAAGAGGTACAAAAGAAAAAGGCAAGCACCCCAGAGGTCAGACTTAGTGAAAAGAATCCAGATGTTGATGCCATTTGTGAAATGCCTTCCCTTTCCAGGAAAAATGATTTAATTATTTGGATACGTCTCACGCCTTTACAAGAAGAAATATACAGGAAATTCGTGTCTCTAGATCATATCAAGGAATTGTTAATGGAGACACGCTCACCTCTGGCTGAGCTAGGTGTCTTAAAGAAGCTGTGTGATCATCCTAGGCTGCTGTCTGCGCGGGCTTGTCATTTGTTAAACTTAGGGTCTGTAAAATTCTCTGTTCAAGGTGAAAAGGAAGGGGAAGATTCCTCAGATGGGGACCATATTGATCAGATCACTGATGATGCACTGATGGAAGAATCTGGAAAAATGATATTTCTGATAGAGCTGCTGAAGAGACTGCGAGATGAAGGGCATCAAACTCTGGTGTTTTCCCAGTCAAGACAAATTCTAAACATCATCGAACACCTCCTAAAGAATCGGCACTTTAAGATACTGCGAATTGATGGAACAGTTACTCATCTTGCGGAACGAGAAAAAAGAATTAACTTATTCCAGCAAAATAGAGAGTACTCTGTTTTTCTGCTTACCACTCAAGTAGGTGGTGTTGGCTTAACATTGACTGCAGCCACTAGAGTGGTCATTTTTGACCCTAGCTGGAATCCTGCGACTGATGCTCAAGCTGTGGATAGAGTTTACCGAATTGGCCAGAAGGAAAATGTTGTAGTTTATAGGCTGATTACTTGTGGGACTGTAGAGGAAAAAATATACAGAAGACAGGTTTTCAAGGACTCACTAATAAGACAAACTACGGGCGATAAGAAGAACCCTTTCCGATATTTTACGAAACAAGAATTAAGAGAGCTCTTTACAATTGAGGATTTTCAGCACTCTGCAACCCAGCTGCAGCTTCAGTCTTTGCATGCTGCCCAGAGGAGATCTGATAAAATACTAGATGAACATATTGCCTACCTGCACTCTTTGGGGATAGCTGGAATCTCAGACCATGACTTGATGTACACACGTGATCTCTCTGTGAAAGAAGAGCTCGATGTGATCGAAGAATCCCACTATATTCAACAGAGGGTTCAGAAAGCTCAATTCCTTGTTGAATTAGAGTCTCAAAATACAGAGCTCTTAGCAGAAAGACAAAGAGCTGGAAATGAGGGGATCTGGCTGAGAGAACCCCACTTTCCTTCTCAAACGAAGAAATGCCCTGACCTGAATAAACCACAGCCTCGATCCTCCCCACTTCTACCTACTTATCATACCCAGGAAGAAGAAATCAGTTCCCAAATGGCGAGTGTAATCATTGATGATCTGCCCGAAGAGAGTGAGAATCAAGATGTCTCCAATATAAAGATGAATGTTACCGTCTCACAAGACGGTAGTCACCCACCCGGAAGTACATCTGATGCCGATTCTGTAGCTACTTTACCTGAGGGGTGTGGGAGTGTAGATGAAATCTGGACCGACTCGTTGGGAATGGCTCTACAAAAAGAGGCATTGCGAGAGGGGCCCATGCAGGGGACACTGCAAGAGAACCCTCTGGGAGATTTTAACTATTTGCCTAGCAAAGCACTCAGAGCTGATCTTGGGCTGAATCCAGAGCAACCAAAGGATGATGAGATGGTACCTCACTGCAATCCCTGGCCCATTAGCCCCATGACCAGTGAAAATCAAAATACAGAATCGAATGCATTTGTAATTAAAATAGCCAATGACGACTTGTCAGCATCCCACAGTGCACTGCAGGATGCTCAAGCAAATGAGGCCAAGTCGGAGGAGGAACATTTAGCCTCCTCATCACAGTATGCCTGTGATTTCAATCTTTTCTTGGAAGACTCTGCAGACAATGGACAAAATCTTTCCAGGCAGTCTTTGCAGCACGTTGAGAATGAAAAGAGCTTGTGTGGTTCTACAGCTAATTCTCAGGCAGAGCTTGAGCGTGACAAGGCATGTCTCAGTGTGGATCTTTCGGAGACCAACGACGAGCCAGAAGAAGTAGTCAGGAATGTGAAAGGCAGAAGGAAAGCCAGAAGGATCGTTTCAGATGGTGAAGATGAAGACGATACTTTTAAAGATACTTCAAGCACAGATCCGCTTACCACCTCTCCCTTTCAGTTCTTACCTGTGAAACAGTTTGATGCTTCAACTCCCAAAAGTGACATCAGTCCGCCGGGAAGGTTCTTGTCACCGAACATCCCTGATAGTATAAATAAGTCCGCCCACCCTAGAAGATCCCTGGCTTCTAGGAGGTCTCTCATCAATGTGGTTTTAGACCACGTGGAGGATATGGAGGAAAGACCTGACCAGAGCAGTGAAGCAGAGGTTGAGGCAGATGATCTGGAGGAAGGAGCAGAGGAGAGCGGTAGTGAAGCCTCAGAGAGCACAAACGAGCCTCCTGGCGGAACGCTGCCTTCAGAAAATGAGGCCGGCCGGTTAACTGGGCCTGGGGCTCCGGAGGCCCCTCCCAGGGACCCTGAACCTTTGTCTGGCAGACAGTTGGTTGAGTATCCCCAGGAGGAGGCAGCGGAAGCTGTGAATGACTATGAGACTCTTGTAAGTCGTGGGAAGGAACTGAAAGAGCGTGGGCAAATACAGGAGGCCTTAAACTGCTTAGTGAAAGCGCTTGACATAAAGAGCGCCGACCCTGAAGTCATGCTCATGACTTTAAGTTTGTATAAGCAGCTTAATAAAACTTGAGACTCGAACTTGTGTGTTGGTTAAAAGTGAAACGCCAAGTGTGAATGCATTCATTCCTGTAATTGGGTTCTGCGGGAGCATGAAGCATTTAGGCTTGAGGTGAGAGAGCTCTCAGAAAGCAAGGCTTTGTTTTCAACTGTTTTGGACATTCGGCCTTTACCCCGTACTCCTTCCTACCCCCCTCCTCCATACATATATTCTGGTATTCGGAACACTAGGTTAATACTGCTTTCCTTGAATAGTCTTAACCTTTTTCTTTTAGGCAAACTCTATACACTTAACTGTCATATCTAGGAAAGTTTCTGTAAAGTTATCTGGCTATCCTTATTTTTATTCTGGAAGTGATTCCTTCTGTCTATCACCGTCCAGGTAAGAATAGTAAAGTTACTTTTCTCAAGGGTTTCCTTTTCCATTCACTTTCTTTTGCTGAGATGGTACTAGCAAATGCATACAGAAGCTCCTGAGTTTAATTAAGCAGGAGTTTACTAGAATTCTAAATCTAAGACTTGCTTATTCCCATGCTACTGTATGCCCTCAGCTTACTACGTACAGCAGAAGGCTGGGATCAGGTCCCTGGGGCTAGGCCTTGTTGTCGCTGGCGCCCTACTCCGGAGTCCATTTGCCATTCTTCACTCACCACCAGCTGCGTTCTGACACAGGCTGGCATGTTGTCTTTGGGTGGCGGACTGAAAAGGAGTTTGGTTGCCCCTCAGAAACCTCAAGTGCAGTATAGCACTCTGTACTCGTGACAGGGAACTAGCATTTATGGAGTACCTACTGTGTCCTGGGTACTGGGTACTCTACATAGGTTTTTTGTTTAATCCTCACCATAGTCCTTTGAGGTTGACGGCATTTACATTGTTTTAGTTGAGGGAACTATGACCTGCCCAAGATCACATAGTAAGGGGTGAAATGGATTTTTTTAAACCATGTGTTACCTGTGAAACCTTATTATAATAAACTGTCTTTACTGCACTGAATGTACCGAGCCGTTTTTACTGACAACCCTTCGGACCCCAAATCTGTGGAGGTTTTCCAGACCAAACAGCCCTCCGGTTCTCTGCAGAGTCACTGGGTGTCCTACGGTTCAACTCAGTTCTGACACTACCTGGAGTTAGGGTCAGACTCCTCAAGTTTAAGGGCTCACTCCTGTAAAACTGCCCTCGCTTTCGATGCCACTTGCTGGTACTGGGTACCCCTGTCATCCACACTTCTGTCCAACGTGGCTACAAATTGAGGACTCCCATGACTGTACCTTCAGGTTCAGTAATGTGCTAGAACAGCACACACAATTCAAGAAAATGTGTAATATATATGATTTAAATATATCAATTGGGGGAGCTTGGGTGGCTCAGTTGGTTAAGCGTCTGCCTTCGGCTCAGGTCATGATCCTGGGGTCCTGGGATCGAGTCCCGCATCGGGCTCCCTACGCAGGGAGCCTGCTTCTCCCTCTGCCATTCCCCCTCGCTGTGCTCTCTGGCTCTCTCTCTCTGTCAAATAAATAAAATCTTCAAATAAATAAATATATGAATTGTATATAAAACAGTTTAAAACCTAGTTAACCCTTGAACAATGTGGGAGTCGGGTACCAACTTCCCCACACAGTCGAAAATCTACCTACAACTTTTGACTCCTCAAGAATAAATACTAATAGCCTACTGTTGACTGGAAGCCTTACTGATAACATAAACAGTTGATTAGCATATTTTTCATGTTATCTGTATTATATACTGTACTCCCACAATAAAGTACGCTAGAGAAAAAGTTAAAGTTGTAAGGAAAATACGTTTATAGTACTATACTGTTGACCAAAAAAAAAATCTGTATAAGTGGACCCATAGTTCAAATCTGTGTTGTTCAAGGGTCAACTGTGTTTTGATTACTGTTTCAGTATAATTGGTATCCTTTGTAATCCTACATATTTTACTTTATTCATTTATTTTTTTTAAAGATTTTACTTAATTATTTGACAGAGAGCACAAGCAGGAGTGGCAGGCAGAGGGAGAGGGAGAGGGAGAAGCAGGCTTCCCGTTGAGCAGGGAGCCCGATGCGGGGCTCGACCCCAGGGCACTGGGATCATGACCTGAGCCGAAGGCAGACGCCTAACCGACGGAGCCCCTCAGGCGTCCCGAGAGACACAGTTTGGAATGGGGTTTTTAAAATAGTTTCATCCTATGCCTACTATTTTGAACATCTCTCAATATCATACTGATATATCTGTACTTAGGGACTGGGGTACCCGTTCATTAGTCTGCTCAGTGGGGAAAATCTCATGAAGGCATAACCTACTGGAGATGCCCAGAAACTCCTCTAAAATAAGAAACTTACATGTCAAATGCAGCTGAGTGAGAAGACGGTGTTAAAAGAATCACTGTTAAGAATCACATGGTTTTATTGGCCAAGTTTTATTTAAAAACTTTTTTTTTTAAGGCAGGCTAGTGTGGAACCTGACGCAGGGCTTGAACTCAGGACCCTGAGATCAAGACCTGAGCTAAGATCAGGAGCTGGACGCTTAACCAACTGAGCCACCCAGGCACCCCTGGCAAAATTTTATTTTTGAAGCAGTGTAGTACTTAAAATATTCCTTGTCGAATAGGTCATAAATATGGCACTGTAAAATTTTAAAATGCAGATACACAGAACACTGGCTGCTTAGTCTAATACAAACAATTGGTAAAAGAACTGATTGCCTTTTTTCCTCCAAGAAAGGTTTATTTAAAGAGTTCATACTGGGGCGCCTGGGTGGCTCAGTTGGTTAAGCGACTGCCTTCGGCTCAGGTCATGATCCTGGAGTCCCGGGATCGAGTCCCGCATCGGGCTCCCTGCTCGGCAGGGAGTCTGCTTCTCCCTCTGACCCTCCTCCCTCTCATGCTCTCTGTCTCTCGTTCTCTCTGTCTCAAATAAATAAATAAAATCTTTAAAATAAATAAATAAATAGAGTTCATACTGATTTCACTCCTATGTGGAATTTAAGAAACACAGGGGAAGGGAAGGAAAAATAAAAACAGGGAGGCAAACCATAAGAGAGTCTTAACTACAGGAAACAAACAGGGTTGCTGGAGGGGAGGTGAGTGCGGGGATGGGATAACTGGTGATGGGCATTAAGGAAGGCACTTTATAGAATGAGCACTGGGTGTTATATGCAACTAATGAGTCAGTCACTAAATTCTACCACTGAGACTAATAATACACTATATGTTAACTAAATCGAATTTAAATAAAAAAATTTTTAAAAAGTTCATTAAAAAAAGAGTTCAGGGGGCGCCTGGGTGGCTCAGTTGGTTAAGCGTCTGCCTTTGGCTCAGGTCATGGTCCCGGGGTCCTGGGATGGAGCCCCATGTTGGGCTCCCAGCTCAGCAGGGAGCCATTTTCTTCCTCTCCCCCCTGCTTATGTGCTCTCGCTCTCAAATAAACAAAATCTTAAAAAAAAATAAACAAAAGAGTTCATGTTGAATGGCCATTATATAGTGTATGGTATTAAGACAATGGAGCTAATCACTGTCCTGGCAAATCCAAATTAGCTAACAAAACAAGTGTTGCCTAGGAACTTATTTTATGATTTTCATATTCTAATCCATCTATTTGATGTCCAACTCAATGTGTGAATAGTGTGAACTAGTATTTGGCTCCCCTGGAGATGGTTTTTATTTTTTATTTTTTTTAAAAGATTTTATTTATTTATTTGACAGAGAGAGACACAGTGAGAGAGGGAACACAAGCAGGGGGAGTGGGAGAGGGAGAAGCAGGCTTCCTGCTGAGCAGGGAGTTTGACGCGGGACTCGATCCCAGGACCCTGAGATCATGACCTGAGCTGAAGGCAGATGCTTAACGACTGAGCCACCCAGGCACCCCTGGAGATGGTTTTTAAATTAACTTATGGGATATGCTGAGAATTAGAGAGAGTGGTTCTGGGAAGGAAGAGACTCAGGTTAAAAGGAGTCTGCTTGACTCATTTTTTTAATTATTAAGTACTCTATGCCCAATGTGGGGCTCGAACTCACGACCCTGAGATCAGGAGTCGCACGCTCTACTGACTGAGCCAGCCGGGCGCCCCTGCTTGACTTACCTGTGAGAACACCTGCTACAGTGTACGCCAACCTTTCTCCACTTCGTTTTGTGCCTACAAACCCATAACGACAGAGTTCGTAACATACAGGATTACTCAACACCTTTTAAAGAAGCAAGCAGAACGTATAAAACATATTCAGTCTTTCATACAACTTTATTTTCTCCCTTCAACCATAATAATATGATATCCAAATTTTGTCTTAACCGGAGGGTCTGTAAACACAGGCTTATCCAGCCCACTCACAGGCAAGGCAAATGCTGCTTCCTGAAATGGTCCCACCATGGAACCTCTGGTCATCCAACCCAAGTCGCCCTGAAAAACCCAAAAGATACGCGATGTCAGGTGGCCCTGAAGAGGAAACAGTTCTACTATAGCTTGGGAACTTCCCAACACAGACGCTCAGGTTCTTAGGTTCATTCAGCCAGACTACAAAGAAGTGGGCTCACCAAGGACAGATGGGTGGAAGAGCTCCAACCCTGGACCGAACACATACACACTCACAATGTTGCCAGGTGTCTGTTAGCTGTGCCAGTTTGGTAACGTCTAGTTTTAGACACAGGTGACCTGTACGCAACTGTTTACAAGTTGGACATTTCTGCTTTTAAGATCTTTATGCCAAGATATGGCTAAACTTAATGGCGGAACGTAGAAATAATCCCTACTGCTGTGTGTCCTCCATGGGGAACAGATCTTTTTTTTTTTTTTTTTTAAGATTTATTTATTTGACAGAGAGAGACACAGCGAGAGAGGGAACACAAGCAGGGGGAGTGGGAGAGGGAGAAGCAGGCTTCCCGCAGAGCAGGGAGCCCGATGCGGGGCTCGATCCCAGGACCCCGGGGTCATGACCTGAGCCGAAGGCAGCCGCTTAACCGACTGAGCCACCTAGGCGCCCCAGATCTTTTTTTTTTTTTTAAGGTTTGTTTATCTGAGAGAGAGAGAGAGCACAAGTAGGAGGGGCAGAGGGGGAGGGAGAATCTCAAGCAGACTTTGCACTGAGCATGGAGCCCAACACGGGACTCGATCCCAGGACCCTGAGATCATGACCTGAGCCGAAACCAAGAGTCGGACACTTCACCGATTGTACCACCCAGGAGCCCGGGGAGAGATAGTTTCAAATGACAACAGCACCATACCCCTTGCCTGGCTTTATCTTCACTATACTGTGTGGCCACTTCATTGAATCTCATTCCAGACTTCAACTTTTCCATGGCTTCCATGATTTTCCCATGTTTTTCACACAGAATGTGTCTGACCTGCAAGGAAAAAGTATGGTCACATAGTATCTGGGAGAGCCAAATGATCCCCTTTTGCACAGCACTCATGTCTGGATTACCCCTTAGTGAAAACACACATTAGGTTCATGGCAGCAGAAAATCCTGGAAGTCTGCTCAGTTGGGCAATGGCCACAAACCCATTTCCCTTGTCAAGACACTATCTCGGAACGCTGATTGAGATGGCAAATGGGAATCGGGCTGGAGGAAGCTCCCATCTTTACCATATACTTCACTGGTTAACAGGAAGAGGAGACATAATGGTTGAAAAGCTTGGGCCCTCAAGTCAAATCCCAGCTCTGCTGTATGATCGTAGGCATCTTCTTAAACCTCCAAGTGTTTTCCCATCTGTGCCCTGAGATAATAATAGTACCTACGTGTTCTCATAGGGTTGTGAAGACTAAGATAACGCAGTTAGTACTCAATAAAGGTTAGCCGTTACTTTATCAGAGTGGGGAAGATACTAAAAAACCCACTAGGAAATCCTTTTTTACCGCAAGAGGCCTCCTCACAATTCGGCACTTTGAAAAAGTATCGTATGTTGATTAAGAATACTCAACCCTACAGAAGTACTCAAATTTGACCTATGTTTACATAAAGCCATGTTGCTTTTTTTAAAAAACAAATCACTCTATCTTTAAAAATGATTTTGTCAAGGGAGCTGTTCTGCAGGATTCCCAATTTCTCATTCAACAATCCATGGTTTCCTATTGTAAATGACACACTGGGATGGGGGCCAAAGGTGTCTCCCTTATAAATGCAGAGACAAGCAAATCAAGGTTGGCCTCAGGGTTCAACTCCTAAAATTAGGGGCAAGGGGATTCTAGGCCCACAGGAATAACTTCCTGACCGGAGGAACTACACAGGAGATAGGAACACAGCAAAGGAAAGAATCTGTCAAAAGGCAGGGCTCAGAGAGGCAGACTTTTATAGAATGTGTCCAGCGCTGTCCAGGGAAGACAGGGACAAACAGTCCGGACACTAGCGAGATACATGTTGGGAAACAAGGATGGTTCATCAGCCCTCAGCTTGGCCTAGCTACAACTGCTTCAAAAATGCCTCCCTCTTTAGGATTCCACGCTCGCAAAGCAACCTTCTGGTTGGTTCAATTGCTGTGAAATGAATTACAGCATTTGTGATCACAGAAAGGGGATCCCATCGAACACTTTACAAATGAATAAACAAGTATTCTGGTCTGGACAGCCTGACAGGTTAGACACGAGTCTGTAGTACCTGCAGGATCTGCGATGTGACTGACTGACCGGCAACTGGGGAGGACGGCATCTTCGAGAGGATTTGGGAGTGCTCAGTGTGGAGGTAGTAAGCTGACACCACGGGAGGTGAGGAGATGACTCAGGGAGGCTACACAGAATGAGGAGAAACGCAGGCTAAAGACATCCTTGGAGAATATGGACATTTAAGCCATAAGCAAAGAGAGACGCTCAATAAGCAGAGCACAAAAGAAAGGCCAGATGGGTAGGAGAGAAAGGCGTGTTAACAAAAACCAAGACAAAAGACAGTTTCTTTCTTTCTTTTCTTTCTGTCTTTCTTTCCTTCCTTCCTTCCTTCTTTCCTTTCTCTCCTTCCTTTTCTTTCCTTCCTTCTTTCTTTCCCTCTTTCTTCCTTCCCTTTCTTTCTTTCTTTTTAAGATTTTATTTATTTATTTGAAAGAGAGAGAAAGAGAGCATGAGAGAGCACAAGCAGGGGGCAGTGGCAGGCAGAGGGGGAGGGAGAAGCAGGTTCCCTGCTGAACAAGGAGCCCGATGTGGGGCTCGATCCCAGGACCCCGGGATCCTGACCTGAGCCGAAGGCAGACACTTCCCTGACTGAGCCACCCTGGCGCCCTGTAAAAGAGTTTCAAGAAGGAAATGGTCAACAGGCTTAAATGTTGCAGAGTGATCAGGGAAGAAATACATCAATTTAGCACTGGGTGATCAATGACCTTAGCAAAAGCAGTTTCAGAAGAGCAGAAAGTGCAGAAGCCAGACTGTGGTGGGCAGACAAAGGAAGTAATGGGAGGTGGGGGAGGGCGGCACTCCCCCCAGCTGAGTCAGAAAAGGAGAAAGAGCTCTTAGAAGAAAAAGGCCCCAGACACGTATCTATTTTAAAGGTCCCTGGGCATAATCTCAGAACGAAGGGAAAGACGCAGTAAAGAGTTTGGAAAGGCTGAAGACAGAGCAACAAAAGAGCGTGGAGCTAATGAAGGAGCCAGGCGTGGCACCGAGAGCACTGCTTGAAAAATTCGTTGGCCTTAGAAGACAGAGGAGGGAGGTGTGGGTGAAGAGAACTTTGTTGGCAGGGGGCTGGAAAGCCAGTGAGCTCCTGACGATAGGTCTGGTTTCCATTTTCGTGTGAAAATTTAGCAATATTTAAAAGCTAGTATTTGCTAGGTACTGTGCAAAGCACTTTCCATGCGTTCTCAAGTGAAATCCTCACACCAATCCTGTAAGACTGGATCAGTGTTTCTCAACCCCGGCAGCACATCGGAACCATCCCTCAGTGCTGCTAAAAAAATCCATCAAGGTCCAGGCCCCACCACCTGGAGATGCTGAGGCACTTGGTCGGGGGTGGGACCCTGGGCATTGGTAGTTTTAGAAGGTGTCTACAGGAATCCGACGTACACCAGGGTTGAGAACCACTGGATGAAGTTATCTGCTGACTGACTAGAGCAGGGTGGTGGGTGGAGGCAGGTGAGTGGCAGAGGACTGCAGCATAGTGCTGAGGGCCTAGCTAAGGTTAGAGACCACGAATTAGTGGTCCCAATTCCCGAGGCCGTGTGACTCTCCGTTCAGGGCCCAGCATCTCTGGGTTTAAACGTAAAGGAAGTAGACCACTGGACTGATCCCGAGTTGTAGTTTAGCAGGTGGATACAGCAGATGACCAAAAGGAAAAAGAGGTGGGGCTCCCAGATGCAATGGTCAAGCTCTCTGATCTAATTTCCAGCTTACAGGACACACGGGGCTTGGACAACAGACACACAGCCTGGGAGAAGGTGGGGAGAACAGGTGGGCTCGAGGGCTTGAGGTCTGCATGTAGAGAAGAACAGAACAAGATCGGGGGAGGCGGTAAATGAAGGGGAAGGAGGGAAGCTACGGTCGGCAGGTGGATTTCAGAATCTGGACAGCTCTAGAGACACAGGGCAGGGTGTGGGCTCAGGAGTGGGGTTGAAAGCAGAAGGGCAGGGTGTGGAAGGAGCATAGGCCCTGAAAGGCCGGAGGGTTCCAGGGTCCCCTCCAGGGACCTTTACAAACACTGGAAACGATCCAGATGTCCTCTGGCAGGTGAACAGTTAAACATTATATGGCACATCCATTCCATGGCACACTACTCAGCCATATAAAGGAACACACTACTGGTACATGAAACAACTTGAATGAGATCTCCAGAAAATTATGCTGACAGTGGAAAAAGCCAGAAGGTTGCATATTGCATCATTCCATTCATGTAACATTCTTGAAATCATAAAATTACAGAAATGGAGAACAGTTTAGTTGCTGCCAGGGGTTAAGGATGGGGGGAACATAGGGGAGGGACGTGGGCATGGCTATAAAAGGGCCACCACAGGGATCCTTGGGGTGATGGAAATGTTCTGTAGCTTTACTGTATCAATGTCAATCTCCTGGTTGTGCTATCCTTCTAGAGTCTGAGGTAGGATGTTACCATTGGGAAAACAGGGTAAAAAGTACATGTGTTTTTTTTCCAACTGAGTGAGAGTCTAAAATTGCCTCAAAAGAAAAAGCTTAACAAGAGAATTTAGCTCTCATCAACTTTCCTACCTGATTACATGTCACTTCTTTCCACATACCTCATGCACAGCCTCACTGAACTTATTTTTTCCCAGAAAGGGGCAAGGGGCCTCTTTAAATTCATATGCAGTGGAGCAGTCTCAGGCTGGATGCTTGTAAAAGTCAGCACATAGAGTGAAAACTGCATGTGGCCAAAACTACCCTACAATATCCCTTATGAAGATGCCCTACCGGAGACCAACATGTCAGCCCTCATTAAACCCAACAGAGCCTGTCTCCCCAGCCGTGGCAACAATGACCACTTCTTCAGCTCAACAGCAGACGAAGTACTTGGTTGGTTTTTAGGGACCATGCTTCATGAAAACCTATCTTTGGATGCCAGAACCCCACTTCACATAATTGGATGCTCATACGAGAACAGAGGTCAGCTGTGGAAAAGCAGATTCATGTGCCCCATCTCACTGTTTCTCTGGTTCATGGAATAGGAAAGTGGGTAGAACGGCTCACACTGTATTTTCTCTCTTTTTTTGGCTGGATTTATAGGATGTAAATGCTCTACTGCACTCATTATGCAGCAATGAAATGGATTCCTGACCTAACTGCTCCAACTGCCAGGTGACAAGAGAAACCATCTCTTACCCCCAGTGTTTTAAAATACCCAGAACTTTGTACACTGCTTGGCACAGGGACAGATGTCACTAAGTCCTTATTGAATGAATAGTCAAAGTACGGGATCCCATACCCTGACCGGAGCATGGAACTGCCTTGTTACGCAGCACGGAGCAGTACGGTTGTCCGCAGACTGTATTTTCCCAGGGCAGACACTCCTCTGGGATGAGGTCATGTAATTATTATGTGATTCTCTCCCACCCCAGTTTTCACGGTCAGGGCCCTGGCCTGTAGCTTACCAGTGGGGGAGCTATCTGAGGAGACCTGTGCCTTTGCCTGTTTATCTAAGCCCTTGGTTTTTTTTTTTTTTCCTTAAGGATTTTATTCATTTATTTGACAGAGAGAGAGACACAGCGAGAGAGGGAACACAAGCAGGGGGATTGGGAGAGGGAGAAGCAGGCTCTCTGCTGAGCAGGGAGCCCGATGCGGGGCTTGATCCCAGGACCCTGGGATCATGACCTGAGACGAAGGCAGATGCTTAACCGCCTGAGCCACCCAGGTGCCCCTAAGTCCTTGGTTTCATAAAATATCATTTCCTTCTGAGAAACAGGTCATTCACTTACTTATTTTCTTCATACTTTGTATCGCTTCTTGAAATGTATGAAGTATACCTTTCAAGAAACAATACAAGGGGCGCCTGGGTGGCTCAGTCGTTAAGCGTCTGCCTTCGGCTCGGGTCATGGTCCCGGGGTCCTGGGATCGAGCCCCGCATCAGGCTCCCTGCTCCGCGGGAAGCCTGCGTCTCCCTCTCCCACTCCCCCTGCTTGTGTTCCCTCTCTCGCTGTGCCTCTCTCTGTCAAATAAATAAATAAAATCTTTAAAAAAAGTAAAAAAGAAACAATACAAAGTATGAAGAAATCCGGGATGTTTGAGAAAGCATTTGAGAAAACACTTAAAAGGAACTACCTTTCATATGTGAGACTGGTCCCTATCTTCCAATATTATGTTATCTTGATTTTACATCAATATTAGGCTAGCGTCTTAGAATGAGTTCAGCATACTGTCTTTTCCTTTCCTGGGTACCAGAATAACACGTGTACATATGTTATTTATATTTAACATGAAAAACAAAAGGAACGAGGGACTCACCTTTACTGCATTGCCACCACCTTTGGGACCCTGAGCCTTCTTGTCAGAACTGTCATTCCCAGAGGATGCTCCCCCTTTAGAGAAGAGATCACAGGTACTCGTTTAAAATGTGTCTTGATACTTACACAAAGGGCCAACACAATGGGAGCTGATCCTTCTGTCACAGCACCACGCTTCAAAAGAGCCCTCTGCCAGACACCTTAATACATGAGGCTAAATTCATCTGTGGCTCATCTCTCTTAAAACAAGAAATGCGTGCCTTACAGACACCCTTTGTGGAAAAGGGATAGATGAATGAGTGTGCCGATGGATGAACAAGAGCGCCAAGAGCCTGGTCCAGATTCTCTGGACTCAATTTGAAATCCTGCCTTCTAAGAGCAAACCCCTGAGCTCTTGTAAGATGTCTAATAAGCACTGCGACTCTGTCTTTGAATACTCACATTCCAGTTAAGTCAAATCTCTGAGAATGTATTTTAAATAAAGATCAACTTTCCCACCACCTGTATTTGGCTAAAGAATACATTCATGTCCAAATTCCTGGAGGCTCTGACATTGCCCCTTGATGCCTTCCTAAGAAACACTGTTGACATGCAGATTAACAACTACTGGTGGCAGCTTACATTTTAGCATGACGTCATCTTACCACTATGTCAACTTCTGTGTTCACGGCAGCGTACTTACTGTTAGGGCCTGATGTTCGTAAGAACTATTGCTGGATTAAGTGTTCAGTTCAATAAAGACTTCCTAAATAACTAGTAAGTTCCAGACACTGGGGATACAAAGATGAAGAAGCCGTGGTACCCTCCTTCACGGAGCTCATAGTCTACCGGGGAAGACAGACATGTAAATAGATCATTTCAGGAGAATGACCTACGATCTACGGACAGAAGGCTGTGGAAGCACAAAGGGCCATTTTAGCCACTCAGGGAAGGTTTCCTGGATGAGCAGAAGCTGACCAAATGAAGAAAGGACAAGGATGAGGAGACACTGCAGGGTGGTGGAACAATGTGTTATGGGTCGGAAACTATGGATGAAGCCAAATCTGAGGTGGGAGTGTTGTGAGGTAAGCCCAGGGGAGGGGGCCGACAGTTAGGGCATGAGGGCCTAGGAATCCCGCTGAGGAACCTGGAATTTATCCTAGAAAAGGGAGCCACCGTAATGTTTTAATCAAGAGACTCCATGTTACTTGTCTGAGTATCTCCAATGCCTGGCACAGTATCTAGCACACAACAGTTGTTCAGTAAATGTCCAACTCAACTGAAAACCCAAAACACTGATGACCAAATGCCTAAGAAAATATTACTGCCCAAGGAGTTTTATTACACCAAACTCTTAAGTGGGTTTGCTGTACGTTCACTCTCGAAGGACAATGCCTTCCAGTCATCTCATCCTCTCCCCTGCCAGATGCCGCCATCTGACTGCTACCTCACTCCCTTTGATTGAGGACTCTGGCGGCAGTTTCAGGATTCCTTTCCACCCCCACTCTCGCTGTCATCTCGGACAACGTCACCGCCTATGCTGAGGAACCATCCAACAACCTAACTTCACACTTCCGGACCTCCCTCCTGAACGTCCATGCCTTCTACACCAGGCCACCTGCTCCCGAGGGCACACGATGGAACCATGCCACCGAGAACGAACAGTTCAGTTCCGGACTACAACTTCATGTTCTTCCTGCCTTCTCATGTCTCACTCCCACAACACTGGCTCTTTGGCTTCACGGAAACCACTCCCCACTTCGGTACCTCTATCCTGCTATGTTCTCCTAGACTATGATCCCGGCCCCCATGCTTGATCATTTGTGTTCCCACTGGCACCCTTAATTACCTTGTTTTGCCATTCTATTATTGGCCAACACACCCTCAACCTTGGCTCAAGGCTCCACCCAGCTCTTTTCAGGCCTATATTGTGCCAGTTGCAAGTTACCAGGTAAATCATGACTGTGTAGATTGTGTCCTCTACAGATCCACGGACTTCCAACCTTAGGCTCTTAGCCTTGAGGGCCGATCCTTTTATTAGTGTTTTCTTCCCTTTCCCATCACCCCCAATGGCCACTCCAAACCTTTACCACTCTCAAGACCCCCACTCAGTCCCTGCCCCTCGGTCTTAAAAATTACCCATGCCTTCTACTTTACTAAGAAATTGAGGCCATTAATCATGATATCATACGAACCCCACCCCCCACTCCGGCCCCGATTTTTACAATCACACCCATCCTCGTCTCTTTCTCTATGACCTTAAGCATAACGTATCCCTTCTCCCATTCAAAGGTCAACTTCTCCACCTGTCCTGGACCCCATTTTCTCAAATCTCACTCCTCTGGACCCTTACCTCCCTAACTCTACTGGATCCTTCACGTCAGCCTCACTCTCAACTTTTCCCCATTCTGAAGAAACAAACAGAACGTTCTCTTCATCCTCTGTCCTCTCCTATCTACCATCTAATTTCCATGCTTTTTTCAATTAAGGCTTTCCAGAGAATTCCGCCCCGATTGTCTCCAACTTCTCACTTCCCGGTCAATCCTCTAGTCACCGGCCACCCGCTGCCCCCGTCCCGGACCCCGGGGGTCGCCGGTCTGCTCCCTCCCCTCGCTCCTCACCCGACCCCATTCTCTCTGGTTGCTCTGGCCGCTCTACCTTTCCCCCCTTTCCCGGAGCCACTTTTTCCCTTGGGCGGCATCTTCCGAACCTGCGGCAGACCCCTGAGCGGCTTCGTTTGCCGCACAAAGCCCCGTTAGGCCCCACGGGCATGTCCAGAACACATGCCTGAAAACGGCATCGAAACGGACCGTTTTCGCTCCGGCCCTGGAAGCAGGCATATTCTGGGGCAGACCCGGTCCTTGGGCCCTCAGACCACTGGAGCCGAAGATGGCTGACCCAATAAGAAGTTTGGGTCTGTTCGGGGGGCGGAGCCAAGGGTGGAGCAGGGGCGGGAAACCCCGCCTTTGCGGGTTTTTTTGTTTCTTCTGTCGCACGCCCTTATTTGCGCCAGCTCCCGTGCTCCCCCACTTCCCGGCCCGGCTCCTCCACGCGTGCGTAGTGGATGGCGCGGCCCTTTGCAGTCCCTTGGCGCCGGCTCTAGCCAATCCCGCGGGGCCTCCAGACAAAGGGAAGGGAGGAAGAGCCGCGGTGGCAGCGCCTTCCTCCCGCTGCCTCCTACGCACAGGCCTTGCCCTCCCTTGCGGTTTTTCATTTTAAAAAATTTTATTCTGCGTTTGTAGCTGATTGGATTTAAAAGGTAGTTTTATTACAAAAGGCTATCACCCCTCTGCCTCTTGCAGAACTCTGTCATGGAGAAAAATTGGAAGCAGGTTTCAATGTCCCTCCGTAGGGTATTGCTTAAATAAATAATGTCTCAACCACACAAAAGGATATGCGCCATTTAAAATAATGAGTGGAAGGCTGTCTGTAGAGACACAGGATATGGCCTTCGGGAAGGTTGCAAACCAAGCTATAGAATATGGTACATTTTTTAGAAAAAGGGTGCATGTAAAAGACAGGAAGGCTGCCTAGCAAAGTGGTGTTAGTACAGGTTGTTGTGTATGTTTCTGTGTGTCTTCCCAAATTTCTATAATGGTGCAGCATAAAACAGTACTTAAAAGCATGGATTCTGGAGCCAGACTGCCTCACCTCCAATCCCTGCTCCACCATCTGGCTACTAGCTCTGTGACCTTGAGGAAATGACCTCATCCCTCTTTGGCTCAGTTTCGTCATCTGTAAAATGGAGCCGATGATAAGAGTACCTACTTACAGGGTGTTAAGAGAATTAAACAAGCTCAAATTTGTAAAGCACATAAACCAATGACTAACTCATAGAATGTTAGCGGAAGATGAACGAGTTTTGAATTTGCGTCTGCACACTTTCTTCCCTTACCTGCAACCCCTCTCCTCCCAATTTGTATATAAGGTCGGGGCTTTTTCTTCGCTCCATAAGATGGCTATCCCCTGCCATCGTAAGCTACCCTGCTGGTAGTTGGCCACTACCAGCCAGAATGTACAGGGCTTCCAGGTCAGACTTTAGTTTTTGGATACAGCCTTGCTGGACTTGGGATGCTTTGTGCCCAGACCAAAGGATCAGGCATTTTTGAGACTGTGCCCACCCCCAACTCGTCTGTAACAAGCAGCCCCCTCGTGTTGTACTGCTGTGGCATTTGGACGCAACACATCCCAGGTACTCCTTGTTTTGAATTGGGAGTGATCAACTGTGGGAAACGCATCCAGTGCTGAGGGGATCACTGGTCCCCCGCTTCTGAGGTGGAGCCTGCCTGTGTACTGACTTTCCAAGTCCAGCTGAGAGGTGGGGGTTGGGGTTCGACAGTGACAGTGTGGCCTCACGTTCATTGGCTTATCCACAGCCAGGAGGCCCAGGAGGCACCTTTACTTCTGATTTCTCATAGGAACAGCCTTTCCTGTGACCACCGGCTATGGTATGAAGAGGGGGAATGAAACAGAGTTCAGCTCCCAGTGAAGAGCCAGCATTAAATGGCAGATGCATCTGACAAATGCTTAGTGCCTGGAACATTGTGAGAGCTCTATGTGTTCCAGCAGATAACAGCAACAACAATAAGCAAGCCTGTGTAAGTGGCTGAACTTCCCCAAAGCAGTACCTAGAGGCCAATAGCTCAAAGGAGAAGAGGATGGGCAGAGGTCTGCTGGGGGCGGGGGGAGTGGGTTTCAAGGTCAACGCACTATAAGACAGTCAGATTCAAAATCATGTACAATCTCAACTATGCAGTATGCATCACAAAAAGATGGGGAAGGAAATATGATAAAATCTTAAGTGTTCCGGGTGCCCAGCTGGCTCAGTCAGTGGAGCATGCGACTATTGATCTCAGGCCTGTGGGTTCGAGCCCCAAGTTGGGTGTAGAGATTACTTAAAAAAATTAAGTCTTTAGAGGGAGACAAGCCATAAGAGACTCTTAATCTTAGGAAACAAACTGAGGGTTGCTGGAGGGGAGGGGAGTGGGGGAATGGGGTAACTGGGTGATGGACATTGGGGAGTGTATGTGTTGTAATGAGCCCTGGGTATTATATAAGACTGATGAATCACAAACCTGTACCCCTGAAAAAAATAATACATTATATGTTAATGAATTGAATTTAAACTTAAAAATTATTTTAAAAAATTAAGTCTTTAAAAAAATTCTTCAGGCGCCTGGGTGGTACAGTCAGTTAAGCATCCGACTCTTGGTTTCAGCTCAGGTCATGATCTCAGGGTGGTGGGATGGAGCCCCACATCAGGCTCCCCGCTCAGCATGGAACCTGCTTGAGCTTCTCTGTCCCTATCCCTCTGCCCCTCCACCTCCCCCACTCTTGCGCACTCTCTCTCTCTAAAATAAACAAATCTTTTAAAAAATCTTTTTTTTAAGATTTTATTTATTTATTTGACAGAGAGAGAGAGAGCGAGAGCAGGACTACAAGCAGGGGGAGTTGGAGATGGAGAAGCGGGCTTCCCGCTGAGCAGGGAGCCCGATGCGGGGCTCCATCCCAGGACCCCCGGGATCACGACCTGAGCCGAAGGCAGACGCTTAACGACTGAGCCACCCAGGCGCCCCTTAAAAAAAATTCTTAAGTGTTTATTCTGGAATGTGAGTTGGTGCCTACCTTTTTTTTTTTTTCTGTTTATGTTATATTCTGTTTATATCAATTGGCATGTATTTCTATTTTGTTCAAGAGAAAAAAAGAGCAGTAAGCGTTATTTGTCAAACAAACACCAAAAAAAGCTAGCTTCTCTACAGGGTTAAGTCTGCACCAGGCTGTGGAGGCCCACTGTGGAGGAGTCTGGAGCAGAGTGACAAATGAACTTAAGAGCGGTCAGGGGGGCAGAGGGGAGAAAACTTCAGCCTTGAAACCATGGTAACAACTGCGGGAGTGTGCACAGTGAGGCAGAGCTGGAATGGCTGCCAGTTGTATTTTCTATTAATTATCTCCTCAGAATGATTCTTCCACGTATTTCTTAAACAAGGAAAATTAGGAAGGGAAGCTGACAGCCCTCTGCCTAGGACCGGAGTTCACAAACCTTGACCAAGACTCCCTGTCCTGCCCTACCTGCTCCACAACCGAGGGACTGTGGTTTCTTTTCCATTCGAGACCCCCACAGAGCTTACTCTGAAAGGGGGGCCTGAAGCAACAGAGCACAGAGATCTCGTCGATCCCATTCAGAGGTGGTCAATCCATGGGGAGCTCTGGGCCCCAGCTTCTGGGGACAAGGGTAGAAAAATGTCACCTTTGGAAACTGAAAGCAAGGAAAATCAGTACACGGTGGACGAGATCAGCCACCTGAAAAGTAGCCATCCATCGTGGCAAGTGGATGCAGGTATATTGCCAATGGGATGGATGTGTCTCCTGAGCACAGTCGGTGGCCAAAGACCTTTCTAATCCTCTTCATGCCATTGTTAGCATGTCTGGCATGAGATAATGAAGCTTTGAACAACTGGTTTTTAAAAAGGGGCTTCAGGGGCACCTGGGTGGCTCAGTTGGTTGAGCGTCCGATTCTGGATGTCGGCTCAGCTCATGATCTCAGGGTTGTGAGATCGAGCCTGGAGACGGGCTCTGTGCTGGCCGTGGAGCCCACTTAGGATTCTCCCTCTCCCCCCTGCCCCTCCCCCCCCCGCTCACGCTCACGTTCTCTCTCTCTAAAAAAGTAAAAAATAAATAAAAATATAAAAGGGCTCCAGAGAAGAAGATCCCATCTGTGTTTGTCCAGCATCGTCTAAGCAAGAGCCGCACTTGCTGGAGAACATTAATATTCCAGTATTGGTGAGGTGGATTGTTTTTCTGCGGCAGTGTTCATTTGAGACAGTGGAAAACAACCAGTACTTAGTGGCATACATAGCGTGAGCCAGGTGCCTTGCCTTTATTATCTCTTTGAGTTTGCACAACAGTCTTTTGTTTTAAGGTTTCATTTTTAAGTAGTCTCTACCCCCAACGTGGCGCTCAAACTCACAACCCTGAGATCAAGAGTCGCACGCTCTACCAACTGAGCCAGCTGGGCGCCCCTGTTTTCACAACAGCCTTATTTGCCGAGAATCACCGTTGCCATGTGAGAGCTGAAGAAACAGGCTCAGAGGAGTTAAGAGATGTGTGCAAGGTTGCACATCTAGGCACTGTGACAGGGTTGGGCTCTGAACTCAGATCTCTCTGACCTCCAAGCTGGTCACTCCTGCATGATGACACTGCCCCAGGCTTTGCCCTCCCCCACGTGAAGCCCAAGAACACCCGCTTCCCTGTGTTCTGAGTGCATGTTCAAGTCAGTTTCCCAGGCACCTGACGCCTTACAAGGGGGCACTCTGCCCAAGAGGTGCCAGGGCCAAGTTATGCCTCCGCCATACAGAAATCAATTCGCCTCTGGTTTATGCATCAGTGTGTCGGGTCTGAGTCGTCTGGAAGGTGATCACCTCTGCCTACTGGACCTCCCAAGCCCAGAAGCATAGAGGCAAGAAGAACATGGTGTGGGTGGGGGCCAGTGTGGGCAGAGTGTTGTAGCCAAGGCAGAGGGAGGGGGACAGTGGGGAAGAGGTCTTCTGTGTCCCCCCGCTCAGGAACATGTCTCCGTGTCTAAAGGATTCTGCCTTCTAAACAGCTCATCTACCTACCCCTCATCGTTGTGCAGTGAACAATGAACACTCTACGGAGATTCACCAAGCATCTCTTGCCCTCGTCCCCCTGCCTCAGCATTTTGTTCATTCTCTGAACCATTGGAACAGCCTCCACGTGTGGTCTCTCAGCCGTCAGCCTCACCCCCTCCGAGCTATGCTCCCCAGTGTCTGGCAGAGAGCCTCAGATACGCAGATCTGACCTTCATTCCCTCAATTAAGACCCTTCAGTGGCTCCCTGCAGTCTAAGAGGCTCCTTAGCCTGGAGACCCAAGGGCCTTTATGCTGACACCTGCAGCCTCATCTCTTGCCCCACAGGCCTGCGACCATTTACAGGCCCTCAAATGTATAGTGCTCTCTTAAGACTTCATGCCTTTGCACATGGTGTTCTGTCTGCCCAGAGCGCTCTTCCCCCATTTCTCATCTAGTTAACTTTTCTTTACCTTTCAAGGCCAAGCTCAGCTGTTACTTCCTCCTGGAAGCCTTCCCTGACTCTCTTCTCTACTTCGCCCAGGCTGAGTTTGGCACTTCCCTGCACTGCCAAAGCACCCTACGCTTATCTCCAGTATTTGTATGATTTTCAGTAAGAGTCCATGCCATAGATGGACCAGTTTGTTTAACCATTCACTCGATGAAAAACATTTGGGTTGTTTCCATTTGGGGGCCATTATAAATAAAGTGGCTATAGACATTTGTGTGCAGGTTTTTATTTTTTATTTTATTTTATTTTTAAATTTAAATTCAATTAGCCAACATATAGTACATTTCAGATGTAGAGGTCAGTAAATCTTCAGTTGCATATAACCCCCAGAGCTCGTCACATCATGTGCCCTCCTTAACTCCTGTCACCCAGTTAACCCCATCCCCCCCCAACTCCCCTCCAGCAAGCCTCAGTTTCTTTCCCATAGTTAAGATTCTTTCACGGTTTGTCTCCCTCTCTGATTTCTTTCCATTCATTTTCCCCCTCCCTTCCCCTATGATCCTCTGTGCTGTTTCTTATATTTCTCATATGAATGAAAGCATATGATAATTGTCTTTCTCTGATTGAATTCTGTCGCTCAGCATAATACCCTCCAGTTCCATCCATGTAGATGTAAATGGTAAGTATTCATCCTTTCTGATGGCTGAGTAGTATTCCATTGTATATACATACACCATATCTTCTTCTTTTTTTTTTTTTAAAGATTTTATTTATTTATTTGACAGAAAGATACACAGTGAGAGAGGGAACACAAGCAGGGGGAGTGGGAGAGGGAGAAGCAGGCTTCCCGCTGAGCAGGGAGCCCGATGCAGGGCTCGATCCCAGGACCCTGGGATCATGACCTGAGCCGAAGGCAGACGCTTAACCATCTGAGCCACCCAGGCGCCCCACACCATATCTTCTTTATCTATTCATCTGTCGATGGACATCTGGGCTCTTTTCATAGTTTGGCTATTGTGGACATTGCTGCTATAAACATTGGGGTGCATGTGCCCCTTCGGATCACTACATTTGTATCTTTGGGGTAAATACCCAGTAGTGCAATTGCTGGGTCATAGGGTAGCTCTATTTTCAACTTTTTGAGGAACCTCCATACTGTTTTCCAGAGTGGCTGCACCAGCTTGCATTCCCACCAACAGTGTAGGAGGGTTCCCCTTTCTCTACATCCTCACCAACGTTTGTTGTTTCCTGACTTGTTAATTTTAGCCATTCTGACTGGTGTGAGGTGGTATCTCATCGTGGTTTTGATTTGTATTTCCCTGATGCCAAGTGACGTTGAGCACTTTCTCATGTGTCTGTTGGCCATTTGGATGTCTTCTTTGGAGGAATATCTGTTCATGTCTTCTGCCCATTTCTTGACTGGATTATTTGGTTTTGGGGGGTTGAGTTTGATAAATTCTTTATAGATCTTGGATACTAGCCCTTTACCTCATATGTCATTTGCAAATATCTGCTCCCACTCCGTAGGTTGCCTTTTAGTTTTGTTAACTGTTTCCTTTGCTGTGCAGAAGATTTTATCTTGATGAAGATACAGGTTTTTAGGTGAATGCAAGTTTTCATTTCTTTAGGATAATTTCCAAGACTATTATTGCTGAGATGTATGGGAAGCGTGTTGAGTTTTGTAAGAGACTGCCATACCCTTTTTTAGAGTGGCTGTACCATTTCACATTCCTACCGGCAACGTATGGGTGATCTTTCTCTGCCTACTCACCAGCATTTCGTGTTACTGCAATGTTTTATTTTACCCATTTGGATAGGTGTGTACTGACACCTCATTGTGGCTTTAATGTACATTTCCCTGATGGCCAATGATGTTAAGCATCTTTTCATGTGTTAATTTGCTGTCTGTATATGCTCTTCAGTGAAACAAGTGTCATTTTTTCCCCCCAGTTTCTGATTGGATTTTTTTACTGTTGAGTTTCAGGAGCTCTTTATATATTCTAAATATGAGTACTTTGTCAGATGTGGTTTGCAAATATTTTCTCCCAGTCTCTGAGCTTATCTTTTCATCCTCTTTTGAGGGTTTTTATTTCCAGAGCAAAAGCCCTTAATGTTTTTTCTTTTATGGATTATTTATATCTCAGAACTTTTTTAAAATATTTTATTTATTTATTTGACAGAGAGATAGAGAGACAGCACAAGTAGGCAGAGTGGCAGGCAGAGGGAGAGGGAGAAGCAGGCTTCCCGCTGAGCAGGGAGCCCGATGTGGGGCTTGATCCCAGGACCCCAGGATCATGACCTGAGCCGAAGGCAGCCGCTTAGCCGACTGAGCCACCCAGGCGCCCCTATATCTCAGAACTTTTATCAAGCCTTAGATCGCAAAGATTTTCTCCTATTTCATTTCCTTTTTTTAAAGATTTTATTTATTTATTTGTCAGAGAGAGCGAGAGAGCACAAGCAGGGGGAGTGGCAGAGGGAAAGGGTGAAGCAGACTCCCCGCTGAGCAGGGAGCCCGATGTGGGGCTCGATCCCAGGACCCTGGGACCATGACCCGAGCCAAAGGCAGACGCTTAACCGACTGAGCCACCCAGGCGTCCTATTTCATTTCTAGAAGTTATAGTTTTATGTTTTACACTGAAATCTATGATCCATTTGAGTTCATTTTTGTGCAAGTGTGAGGTTGAAGTCCATTCTTCTTTTTTTTTTTTAGATTTTATTTATTTATTTGAGAGAGAGAAACAGCATGAGAGGGTATAGGGTCAGAGGGAGAAGCAGGCTCCCCGCTAAGCCGGGAGCCCGATGTGGGACTCGATCCCAGGTCTCCGGGATCATGACCTGAGCCGAAGGCAGTCACTTAACCAACTGAGCCACCCAGGCGCCCTGAAGTCCATTCTTTTTTGCCTAAAGCTGTCCCATTGCTCCAGCCTCATTTAGTGAAAAAGCTATGTTTCATTATATTGCTTTTGCACTTCTGTTAAAATCAGTTGGCTGGGGGCGCCTGGGTGGCTCAGTCGGTTAAGCGTCTGCCTTCGGCTCAGCGGGGAGTCTGCCTCTTCGTCTCCCTCTCCCTCTGCCTGCCGCTCTGCCTACTTGTGCTCTCTCTCTATCTCTGTCAAATAAATAAATAAAATCCTTAAACATATTTAAAAAAAATCAGTTGGCTGTACTTGTGTAAGTGTGCGCTAGATTCTCTGTTCTATTCCATTGGTCTGTGTGTCTATCCCTCTATAATATCACACATTATCATGCAATCTTGATTAGTGTAGCTACATACTAAGTCTTAAAATTGGGTAGAGTGATTCCTCCCACTTTATTCTTTTTTTAAAAAGATTTTATTTATTTATTTTAGAGAGAGAGAGAGCGAGCGCAAGCGGGGCGGGGGGGAGTGGCAGGCAGAGGGAGAAGCAGGCTCTCCATTGAGCAAGGAGCCCAATGAGGGACTCGAGCCCAGGACCCTGGGATCATAACCGAAGCCGAAGGCAGACGCTTAACCGACTGAGCCACCCAGGCGCCCCTAACATGTCCATTTCTGATATTTAGAAATGCAATTAAGTTTTTTCTTTTTCTCTTCTTTATTTATTGAGAAAGTGAGAGAGAGAGCACTTGAGCGTGGGGTGGGGAGGGGCAGAGGGAGAGGGAAAGATAATCTTATGCAGGCGCCACACCTAGTGTGGAGCCTGATGCAGGGCTCCATCTCATGACCCTGAAGTCATGACCTGAGCCAAAACCAAGAGTTGGACGTTTAATCGACTGAGCCACCCAGGCGCCCCTACAATTGAGTTTTCTATGTTGATCTGGTATACTGCAACCTTGCTGAACTCATTTATTAGTTCTAGGAGGTTGGAGTTTTTTGTTTGTTTTTGCTGTTTTTGTTATTTGTTTCATAGATTTCTTATGATTTTCTATGTATCATCATGTACTTTTGGCTCCAGAATTCTCATTGTTCCTTTTTATAATTTTTTAAAATTATTTTTAAATTTTTGTTTCCTTATTGATATTCTTACTTTGTTCATACAAAATTTTTCTGGTTTCCTTTAGTTCTTTGTTCATGGTTTTACTTAAGCTCTTTGAGCATATTTAAGAGAGTTGTTTCAAAGTCTTTGTCTATTAAGTCCAGTGCTTGGATATCAGGCAGAATCTCTGTCAAATTATTTTTTCATTTGAGTGGGCCCTACTTTCCTATTTCTTTGTATGCCTGGTGCTTTTTGGTTGAAATTGGATGTTTGGATATTATAGTGTGGCAACTCTGGAAATCAGATTCTTGTCCTTTCTCAGGGTTTGCTGTTCTTGATTGTTGAAGACTGCAGTCATCCATTCATTGAGCCACTTTTGCGAACTATTTTTGCAGAGACTGTATTCCTTCTTGTGGGGTCCTTGAATTCTCTGTTCCTTTAGCTTATGTACAACTAGTATTTTTTTTTTTTTTAAGATTTTATTTATTCATTTGGGACACAGAGATACAGAGAGAGGGAGCATGAGCAGGGGGAGAAGCAGAGGGAGAGGGAGAAGCAGGCTTCCTGTGGAGCAGAGAGCCTGATGCAGGGCTTGATCCCAGTACCCCAGGATCATGACCTGAGCTGAAGGCAGACGCTTAACCATCTGAAGCACCCAGGAGCCCCTGCATTAGTTTTTTTAAATGACAAATTATTACACATTTAGCACTTTAAAAACAGCAACACTTATGTATAATCTCACAGTTCTATAGGTCAGAAGGCTGGGTGGGCTTGACTGGATTCTCCACTTAGGGTCTCACAAGACTAAAAACCAAGCAGTCAGCTGGTCTGGGCTCTTATCTGGAACCTCTGGAAAAGAATCTGCTTCCCAACTCATTCAAGTGATTTCCTTGCACTTGTAGGACTGAGGTCCCTCTTTTCTTGTTGGCTGACAGCCTTGGGCCACTCTCAGTCTCTCGGGGCCACTTTTATCCCTGGACACTTGGTTCGCTCCATTTTCAAGTCAGTAATGGTGTGCTGAATCCTTCTCACATTTGGAATCTCTCTCAGTTCCTCCTCTACTACCAGCTAGAGAAAACGCTCTGCTTTTACAGTCTCAGTGATTAGATTGGACCCACCAGGATAATCTCTCTTTTGATTAATTCAAAGTCAACTGATTAGTATTCTTAATTACATCTTCCAAATGGTTTTTGTCATCAAACTTAACATAATCATGGGCACATTATCAGACCATCTTCACAGTTATTAGGATTAGGTCAGGAAGTCTCGGGAAGCCATTTTGTAATTCTGCCTTACACAATGTTATTATTTGATTGGATGCCAGACATTGTGAATTTTATGTTGTGTGTGCTAGATTTTTGTATTCCTTTAAGGATTTTTGAGCTTTATTCTGGGATGCAGTTAAGTTACTTGGAAACAGTTTGATTCCTTTGAGGTCCATTTTATTTTTTTTTTAAGATTTTATTTATTTGACAGAGAGAGGGAGGGAGCACAAGCAGGGGGAGCTGCAGGCAGAGGGAGAAGCAGGCTACCCGCAGAGCAGGGAGCCTGATGCGGGGCTCCATCCCAGGACCCTGGGATCATGACTTGAGCCAAAGACAGACACTTAACCATCTGAGCCACCCTATTTTATTTTATTTAAAATTTTTATTTATTTATTTATTTTAAAGATTTTATTTGTTCACTTGAGAGAGAGGCAGAGAGAGCACAAGCAGGGGGAGAGGCAGAGGGAGAGGGAGAAGCAGACTCCCGGCTGAGCAAGGAGCCCAATGCTGGACTCGATCCCAGGATCTGGAGATCATGATCTGAGCCGAAGGAAGATGCTTAACTGACTGAGCCACCCAGGTGCCCTATTTTGTTTTTAAAGATTTTATTTATTTATTTATTTGTTTGTTTGTTTGTTTGTTTGTTTGAGAGAGAGAGAGAGAAAGAGAGACTGGGAGGGAAAAGGAGAGAGAATATAAACCAGACTCCACATTGAGCGCAAAGCCTGATGCAGGGCTTGATCCCAAGGATTCAAGATCATGACCTGAGCCGAAACCAAGAGTCAGATGCTCAAGCAACTGAGTCACCCAGGTGCCCCTGAGGCTCATTTTAAAGCTTTGTTAAATGAGACTCAGAATAGACTTCAGTCTAGATCTAATTTGACCCCACTACTGAGGCAATAGCCTTCTAAAGACTCTAATGAATTCCCCATAGTTAGGAGTTTTTCAGCTCTCATTTGGGAAGAACATGAACTGCTTATAGCCCTATGGGCTCAAGCAACTTTTTAAAAGATTTTATTTATTTATTTGAGAGAGAGAATGAGAGAGACAGCACAGAGGGAGAAGCAGACTCCCCGCTGAGTGGAGAGCCCAACGCGGGGCTCGATCCCAGGACCCTGGGCCAAAGGCAGATGCTTAATCGACTGAGCCACCCAGGTACCCAGAGCTCCAGCAGTTTTTGCCCCTGTTCCTTTCAGGCAGTTTCCTTCCAACTAATCGGTACTCATCTGAATACATGAGGAAATACTCTCTGCAGATCTCTGAGGTTCTCTCTCTCTGTGAAGTGCCCTCCTCTCTGGAATACCGTCCTGCTAACTCTAGCTGCTTCAGTCTTCCTGGACTTTCAGCCCCATTTACTCAACTCAGAAAGCCCACTGGGCTCTAATTGCGTTCCCCCTCCCAGCACCGTCGCCTGAGACTCTCACACAGTAGTAAGCCAGGGCAATTGTAGGGCTCACCTAGTTTGTTTCTGGTCTCTCAGGCATCACTGAGATTAGCTTTTTTTCATTTTCTGACGTCCAGTGTCTTGAAAACCGTAATCCAAAGTTTCATATATTGTATTTTTGTTGTTGTTGTTATTTCAGACTGGAAGATAAATCTGGCCCCTGTTACTCCATCTTGGCCAGAAAGGGAAGTTCTGAGCTTCATACAGATGGAACCATGTAGTAGGCATTCCTCTGTATCTGACTTCTTTTGTGAGTAGTAGCAGCAGTTCGTTTCTTTTTAAATTGCTGGTGGTATTCCACTGTATGAATATTTTCTCTTTTTTTAATGGCTGCATAGAATTTCATTATACGGATGTATCATAATTTATCTAACTGGTTTCCTACTGACTGACACTTAGAGATTATTTCTGGTCTCTTGTTGTGACAAACAGTGCCGTGATGTACATCTTGAATGTACATCGTGCACAGATGTGAGATATCTTTAGCATTGATTCCCACACATGGAACAGTCAGGACAAAGGATTTTGAATTTCAAATTTTGCATAGTAATTGTCGAATTTTTTTCTGAAGGGGGAAGACCAGCCAGTGCTCCCACTGATCATGTCTAAGGGTACCTGTTTCTCTTCCAACTTGTTATTCTTAAAAGAGCTGCCTTGATCACTTAATTAGCTAATAGTATAACAAGATTTTCCTATAAAAGCTTTTCTCTGTATCCAGACCATAGGACCGCCTCAGGAAGGGAGGTTGCCATCTAGCAAGGGTATCTCATTACTTCAGAAATAAACCTCCCTTGGATTCCATCCAAGGCCTCTGGCTTGATACTAAATTGGCTTTATAGGGAACAGTGCCATGGCAAGGTTCCAATGTGGTAGTCTTTGCTTTGCTGAAACGACATTTCTTAAGCAAAGTAAATTAATTACAGGCCTTCGGGGGGCTGGCTTACTTCCTCTGAGATTAGGATTACACCTAAAACGTTCCAAGATAGTAGTTGTTTTAGCAATCTTAGGCACCTTACTCCTTTGTAACCTCAACAAAATGCTTGCTCCAGAAAGGATATGAAGTTCACGTGGTCTAAGGGGTCATTGTAGTGTCTCAAAGTGTTGCCCCTTCTAACTTAATGAGGTGAAAGTATGCTCGGTCTGCTTTAAGAGGTTCGTATGAACCAGATAGTGATCCATCTTAATGGACTTAGAGCAGCACAGACAGTGATGTACGATGTATCTGTACATGCGAGTAAGTTTGTAGTGAGCATAGTAAGGGCAGCATTGGAGCCCAACTGTCTGGGTATGAATCCCACTTTTGTCACCTACCAGCTGTGACATCACAGGCAAGCTACTTAACATCTCTGGACCTCCTCTGTAAAACAGGGTACTACTCGTATCTTCCTCACTGGGTGTTGGGGGGATTAAATAATGAATTTGAATAAAGTGCTTAGGAACAATGCTCGACACATGGTACACGCTCAACAAACGTAAGCAACTATTATGTTCGCATGAGCCGGTATTTTTTCTTTTCTTTTCTCGCTCTCTCTTTTTTTTTTTTGCAAAATGTATCAATTCACGTAATCAAAGCTCTATGAGATGACATCCTGGTGGATGGCTGGGTGTTTTACAGTGTAAAGGTGCCTTCTCCTAGCAAAACCTATGAAAATCCTTAGGAGCCCTTCCAGAAACAGAGAGAAGCAACAGTCACACACACAGAGTCATGTTTAACAACAATGAGCAAATGTCCATAAAGACAGTTTACACACGAACTCGAAGAAATCACCTCCGTGGTGGAAACTCCACTATAATCTTTTGTTCCAGATATTTGCCAGGCTTATTTACCTCAAGTAGGTACTTCAATGGGCTAATTGGAGGCGCAGCGGTAGGGATACAGCTGGAAGCTTGAGGGGACTGATTTGGAAGCACGAAAGCATAAACAGACAGGGGTCAAGGTTCAGGGATAGGGGCGCCTGGGTGGCTCAGTCGGTTGAGCGTCTGCCTTCGGCTCAGGTCATGATCCCGAGGTCCTGGGATCGAGCCCCACATCGGGCTCCAGGCTCAGCGGGAAGCCTGCTTCTCCCTCTGCCTGCCGCTTCCCCTGCTTGTGCTCTCCCTGTCAAATGAATAAATAAAATCTTCTAAAAAAAGTTTAGGGATAGACTGAAGAAGACTAGAGAGGACTAGAGGGGAAGTGGATTTTGAGTAAGGTTTGCAGATCCATCTCCCTTTAGATCGTGCACAACGTGAAAGCAGGGCCTCATATATACCATCTCTTTAGGCTGGAGATGATTCAGTAAATATTTGTTGATGGAACTGAATGTATTATGGAACCTGGACTGGATCGCCCTATGTAAGAACCAAGTGGCACTCGGAGATCTTAGAGGACAGAAGGTTTATTTAACACCGGCGGACTCAGAGGAGAGTGGTCTCCAAAGGTCTGAGCCCCGAGCACAAAGGGGGCAATTTATACACCTCTACTTCCGCATACTTGGCACTTCTGGCGCATGCGTGAAGCGGGGCAGGGAGAAGGACCTGGAAGAGCCCCGGGGCAAGGACTGGGACTCTCTCGCTGGCTCAGTCGGCCATCTTAGGACACAGATTTTCCTTATCAAATGGAATTAAAATTAAACAGTCCAGGAATGGTGTCAAGGATTTCAAAACTAGCAAGAGCAAACAGGCAGAGTGGATTTCTATAGAGTGTCTGGGAATAGTATCCCTGAATGCAGCAGAGACAGATGGATGCACAGAATTGGCAAAACACCATTAGAAAAAAATAGGCAACAAAACATTGCAGACAAGTTGGAAAAGCTATCTCTAGACATATCTCAGCACTAGCAACGACCATCATTTTTGTTTATTCCCTGGTAGCGGTTGTGTTGTGGTTCTTGTCCATATGCATATTCCTTTTCATTCATTAATTTATTCAAGAAATATTTATTGAGCACATATGCCAGACGTGTTCTGTCCAAGGTTGTACATGCTTGCAATCATAAATTGCAAACCATTTTGTAGCCTGCCCTTCCACTCGCTGTAGCATAAGCCAGCATTTCCCTGTGTTTTGCTGAGCACAAGCTGCCTGCCCCATGACAAACAGCTTCCATGGTAAAGAAGGCTTGGGAACAGTGCACGTAAGAGCCCTTCTCTTGGCAGTTCACAACTCAATTTCCTATCTTGGTTGCTCCTTCTCTATTGGCCGTCTACACGTTGGAAAGCCCGAGGGCTCATCCAACGTCCTCTTCTCTTCTCTATTTACTTTTGCTCCTTAGGGAAACTCATCCAGTTTCAAGGGTTTAAACCATTGATGTTCCAAGGACTCCCAAATTTCTCCCCAGCCCTGAACTGCCCATCCACCTGGCGTCACCACTGATATGTCCGATAGGCAACTTAGATTTCATGTACATCAAGCATAACCACTCAGTTCTCTGTCCCTCCCAAACCCTCTCTTTCTCAAATCTTTACCATCCCAATACATGACACCACCATCCATGCAACTGCAGAAACCCAAAACCTAGGAATCGTTCTGGATTCCTCCCTTTCACCTGTCACCCACTTTCAATTCACCAGCCAGTCCAGTTGGCTCAATATTCAAAATCTAACCCGAATCCTTCCACTTCTCCCCATCGCCATGGTTGCCACCCTGGGTCAAGCCACTGTCCTCCCTGGCTGGCTTGCTGCAGCAGTCTGCTCATTGGTCAGTGGTCTCCTCGTTGGTCTTCTGCCTTCTTTCTTCTTCTTTTTTCTAAAGATTTTATTTACTTGAGAGAGAGCATAAGCAGAGGGAGTGGGAGAGGGAGAAGCAGGCTCCCTGTGGAGCAGGGAGCCCGACTCAGGGTTCGATCTCAGGACCCTGGGATCATGACCTGAGCCAAAGGCAGACGCTTAACCCACTGAGCCACCCAGGCGCCCCTTCCTTCTTACTTCAATCCGTTAGCCACAGAGCAGCCAGAATAATTTTTTAAAAATCAAAGCATGTCAGTGACCCTCCTAAAACCCTCCAATGGCTTTCCTTTGCTCTTAGAATAGAAATCAAACGCCTTACCACGGTCACTATGCTTCACTCCTTATCCCCCAGTCATGCTGTGGTTCTTTCTAGCTCTTGGAAACAGCAAACTCTCTCCCTCCTCGCGGTCTTTGAATTTGCTGTCCCCTGCCTGGAAGACTCTTCCTGCAGGCCCTTTGAGGTCTCAGTTCAAAAGTCACCTCAGAGGAACCTTCTGTAACCAATCAACCCATCTGCACCAGCCCCCCTCCCAGTTCCCATCTATCATGTCACCCTGTTAATTCTGCTGCAATCTGGGGTAATTTGGGGGTATTTATTTGCATTTTGCCTCAGCTGACTGGAATATAAGCTTCATGAGGGCAGGGATCTCGTCTCTCTGGTTCATTGCTGTGTCCCCAACGCCTAAGTGTCTGACACACCTAATAAATACTGGTTGAATGAGTGAAAGTGTAATGAAGGCTCTGAGAAGTCCAGGGGTAAAGAAAACTTTTACATCTGGTATTTAAAAAAAAAAAAAACTATTCGTAATATCCTACGTGTTTGGGGGAAAATACTTCAGGAAATGCCAGTAGAGGTATTTTTTTTCATGTTGCTGTGTAATGGAGTGAAAATTACAGAGGTTTATTATGCAGACAGATGTGTACTCAGATCTTGGTTCTGCCCCTCACAACTGTGATCTTTGGCAAGTCACCTCGCTTCTCTGAGCCTCGGTTTCTCCATGTTTAAATGGAAGTAACAGTAAAAGACTTTGGAGGTGATTGCGTTAAGCTAGATAAAGTGATGCACTTAATATATATAGTACCTGTCAAAAAGTATTACTCAATAAATGTTAGTTTCCTTCCTTCCCCATTATCATAATTATGAGTTTTACTTAGTGGCACTTAAAGTTGCTTTTCAATGGTTTACTTGTTGAAGGATACTTGAGTCACTTCCAGACTCATTCATAGAGCCTTTTCCTTCCTTTGCATAATTTTCCTAGCATAGATTCCCAGAGGTGGGATTACTGAGTAAAATGGTATGATCATGTGAAGTTTCCTGGTGCATATTGCCAGATTTTATTTTAAAGGAATGGTATTTATTCATAGCGCGAGCAGCCAGTAAGCATGCATCGATTTGGTACTCTTTCAGCCAGACATATTGTAATTTCTTCTGCCTCCCCTCAATTTCAGCTACTATAATAGGCAAAAAATGGCCATTCAGGTTTTAAAATTTGGTATGTCTTTGCTCGTTAAGGAAGAGTAGACATGTCCCCCATATGTTTGCCTTCTAATAGTATTTATTCTCATCTATTTGTGCCTTTGCTCATTTTTTCTCTTGTGCAAGCATATTCCTACTATGGCTGCAAGGACACAGGCTGGTGGCTCTCAGCCTTGCTCTGATGTGCTCTGCAGAGCAGGGGCGGGTATGGGTTGGTGCTGTTGTTCTCCCCCTTTGGAAATCTGGGACGGCTCCTTTCTTGGTTTGCTGCCTGCGGTCTTTTTCCTAGACTCCTTTTTTTTTTTTTTAGCCCTTCCCGTGAATTTGGTGTAACACACCATTGTATCCTGGGTCTTTAAAAAAATGTTCTTAGTGTGAAATATGACATATGCACATGAAGAAAAGTGCTTCAAACAAATGTACAGCTTGGACACTTGTAAAAATAGTTACAAGTGCACACAAGTGTGACCACCGCCCGGGTCCAAAAATAGAACTTTGCCCATACCAGAGAATCCTCCCCTGTGTCTTCACCAATTCCAGTTGACCCTTCCACTTCCAAGGAGCCACTCTCTTAACATTTAGGACAACAATCTCCTTGCTTTTCTTTATCGTTTTATCATCTACCTTTGCATCCCGAAGGAAGAATTTAGTTTTGATGGCTTTTGCACTTTATATAAATGGAACCATCCTGTATGTGTTGCTATGCGTCGTGCTTCTTTTGCTCAACTTCATATTTCTATGCTCCCTACATGTTGTTGCAAGTGCTGTCGTTTAATTGCTTTTGCTGTATAGAATCCCACAGTTTGGGGGCGTCTGGGTGGCTCAGTCAGTTGAGCGTCAGACTCTTGATTTTGGCTCAGGTCATGATCGCAGGGTCGTGAGATCGAGCTCCGTGCTAGGCGTGGAGCCTGCTTAAGATTCTCTCTCTCCCTCTGCTGCCTCCCCCAGTTGCATGTGTGCCCCCTCTTCTCTCTAAAAAAATAAAATAAAAAGAATCCCACAGTTGGCTCATTCTCCTCTTGATGGACTGTCCACTTGTTTCCAGTTTGGGCTGCCATGTGCAATGTGCTATGAAGCTTCTATATCTCTTTTGGGAAAGATGTACACATTTCTCTAGGTTATATAGCCAGGAGTGGAATTGCTTGGTACTGGGGAATGTGTATCTTCAAATTTAATAGAGAAACACAAACTGTTTTCCAAAGCAGTTGAAATCAATTTAGATGCCCACCAGCAGCGTATCGGTTTCTGTTCCTTCGTGTCTTCCTCGACTCTAGTTACTGGCAGACTTAAAAATATTTTGCCAGGGGCACCTGGGTGGCTCAGTCATTAAGCATGTGCCTTCGGCTCAGGTCATGGTCCCGGGGTCCTGGGATCGAGCCCCGCATTGGGCTCCCTGCTCGGCGGGAAGCCTGCTTCTCCCTCTCCCACTCCCCCTGCTTGTGTTCCCTCTCTCGCTGTCTCTCTCTCTCTGTCAAATAAATAAATAAAATCTTATATATATATATTTTGCCAGTCTGGTGGGTATGAAATGGTATGTCATTGTGTGTGTGTGTGTGTGTGTGTGTTTTACAGCTTTGTTGAGGTATAATTGATGTACAACAAACTGCATGTATTTATTTATTTTTAAAGATTTTATTTATTTATTTGAGAGAGTGAGCAAGAAAGAGCATGAGCAGGGGGAGGGAGAGGGTGAGGGAGAAGCAGACTCTCCACTGAGCAGGGAGCCCGCTGCAGGACTCGATCCTAGGACCCTGGGATCATGGCCTGAGCTGAAGGCAGATGCTTAACGATTGAGCCACCCAGGCGCCCCAAACTGCACGTATTTAGAGTGACAATTTGATGAGTAAACATCTGTGAAACCAGAAATTGAGGTGATGAACATACCCCTCACACCCAAAAGTTTCCCCCTACCCCTTTGTAATCCATCCTCCCTCATTCCTCATGTCTCTGTTGATAGATGGGACTAAACATCATTCAATGTTTATTGGATATTTGGATTTCTTCTTTTATCATGAGCCCATGTAGGTCTCTTGCCCATTGTTTTTATTGAGTTCTCTCTCTTTTTATTACTAATTTGTAGGAGTTCTTTGTGGATTCTGAATACTAGTTCTGTGTTGGTTATATGCGTTGTGAATATCTTTTCCTTTTCTGTGGCTTGCCTTTTCACTCTCTCAATGGTTTCCTAGTTTTAAAGGAGCTGAATTTTATCACCTTTCCTTTATAGTTAGTGGTTTTGTGTCCTGTTTAAGAAAACCTTCTCTACTCTGAGGTCATGAGGATATTCTCCTATATAATCTTCCAAAAGCCTTACAGCTTTGCTGTTCATATTTAGGTTTTTATCTACCTGGAACTGATTTCTTAGTATGGTATGAGGCTCCTTTTTTATCATGTGAAATAAATGAACTAGGATGATAGGGTTCTCAACATTTATTGAGCCCCTCTGGCAACAAATCAAACAAAGAATAAAGAGACACAAGAGAAATTTACATGGTAGAATCTGCAAAGTGTATCAGATGTTGGAGAGAAGGAGACATCTGGGGAGATGCCCAGGCCTCTGGTTTGTGTAAATGAGTGGGTGGTAATACGATTCACTGAAGTAGGAAACAGGGAGAGGAGCAGTAGATGTGGATGATGTGACAGGGCAAGCTTGTAAAGGAAAAGGGGAGAAGGCCTGGGACACAGGCCTGAAGAGTCCAGTGCTTAGAGGAAGAGTGGAGGGAGAAGCAAAGGAAATTGTGAAGGAGCGGTCAGATAAGTGAGAAGGAGTGTGGTATCGAGGAGGTCAAAAGAAGAAGCTTTTGAAGAAGGAGGCAGCAGTCAACAGTACCAAGTGCTTCAAAGATACAAGATAAGGACTAAAAGCATCACTGGATTTTTTTTGACACAGAGATTTTTAGTGGTTCTCAGGAGAGCCGACCTAGTGCAGGGATGGAGGCAGACATCAGATCAGAGAGAGTTGTGAGAGGCATGTGGTCAGTGTTGACAATTCTTTTATGCTGTTAGTCTTAGAGGAGAAGATGAGGCCTGGGACGGTAGCTGGAAAGTGATGTGAGGTCCAGGAAGAGTGATTTTTCAGATGGAGAGATGTGGATCTGTTTTTGTTCCATCCTGAAGGAGTTAGGAGAAAGGAATTCCGCCCCCGACCGGGACACCTTGTGGATCTCCACATTGCCTCCTTATTTCCAGAGAGAGTGACCCCTCCCCCAAGAAGGCTGCACCATCTCGGCTGGTGGCTTTCCTTCCTATTTCACTGAGAAATTAGAAGCAGCCAGAAGTGAACTTCCCCAGGCTCCTACATCCATAGCAGTCCATATACTTGCTTCTGTGCCCAAGTACTCTGCCTTCTGTCCTGTTTCTATGGAGGAAGTAAAAAGCCATCCAACACTTCCTCCCATGTTCAGGATATTATTCACTCTCACTTTTTTTTTTTTTAATTTGAGAGAGAGCACAAGCAGAGGGAGGGGCAGACGGAGAGGGAGAAGCAGACTCCCCGCTGAGCTGGGAGCCTGACGGGACTCGATCTCAGGACTCTGGGATCATGACCTGAACCGAAGGCAGATGCTTAACCAACTGAGCCACCCAGGCACCCTCACTCTTACCTTTTCAAGGGCTTTTGCTTCATCAATATTTCTTTGCTCCCAGATGATTTCCATCTGTATACAAACGAGCACCCATCTCTCTCATCCTCAGAAACACTCTTTCCACTCAGTCTCCCCCACCGAATAATGCTCCTATTGCTTTGCTCTCCTTCACAGCAAAAACTCTCCAAAGGCTTGTCTGTCATCATTCTTTCCACTCCCTCTCTTCCCATTCTCTATCCAACTAGCTCCAACTGAGGTTCCATTTTGCTACTCTACCGAAACTGCTCTTCTCATCCATCCAACAAACCCAGTGGTTACATCTCAGTCCTCGTATTACTTGATCTCTCAGCAGCACCTGACACATTTGATCGCTCCTTCCTTCTTGGAAAACCTTCCTTGTTTACTTTCATGATGCCACATTCTCTAGGTTTTCTCCTTCTGCTCTGTCTCAATTTTCTTTGCTGACCCCCTTTTCTACCTGGCTTCCAAGTTTTGGAGGGCCCTATGTCTCTGTCTCAATTCTCTCCTCTATCTACATTCTCTCCCTAGGTGAGCTTATTTGGCACCAAGGCATGAAATACACCTATATGCTTATGGCTCTCAGATTTATATATCTAGCTCTGACTTCTCTCCTTAGCTCCAGGTAAAACCTGTAACCTACTTGAGATTTCCATTTCTGTAACTAATAAGAATCTCAAACTTAATGTGCTCAAACACAACTTCATTCCCCTCAGTTCAAAAGTCACCTGACAAAGGCCTTCCTGGACCACCATATTCAAAATAGTTCTCCCCTATTACTTTCTATCATAACATTTGACTGTATTTCCTTAATAATCTAAAATGATTTTGTTGGTTTGTTTACTAACATGTTGTCTGCTCCCTCATGCTGGAATGACTTTCAGAAGAAAGTCAGGAACCTTGACTGTTTTGCTCACCATTATAGTCTGAGCTCCTAGCATGGTGCCTGTCATATAGTGGGTGCATATTTGTTGAATAAATGTTTATTGAAAAGGAGAAGTTGGAGAGAGAGGGGGGATAAGGAAGAATGCACATACAGATGGGTTTGTGGATTTGCTGTTAGGATGGTAAGGGACTTCCTGTCTGATGGTTTCTATTTCCTCTGGGAAGTCATCTGCTGGAGAAGTAGCAGGGAGGAGGGGCTAGTGGAGGGTTGTGAGTCTGAAGAGAGTGGAGGTTTGAGGTTGCGATGAATAAGAAAGAGAGCTGATTGTGGAACCAGAGAAGGATTTTTCTGAGTAGAGCTGAAGGCCCCTTTTCGGTAGGAGAACACCACTTTGCATGACTGCGTGTGGTCTTCTCCAGCAGCCTGGACACTGGAACAGAGAATGTGGACAGTTGGATTGATCCAGGTGGGGTTGTGTCTAGAAGACGGGAGGAAGGACAATGGAACTAAAGTAGTTGAGGATGTTTGCATGAGAGTGGTCAAAACGCTAATTGGTGAAGAAGTTAAAATAGAGAGAAGGGCTGAGAGATAAGGGAACAGTAGGCTGAGCTCCGTGAAAGCAGGGATTATGTTTGTCCTATTCAAAGCTTTATCCCCAGTACTTAATGCCTTGTTTGTGGTAGATGCCTACTGAATATTGAATGAATAAACAAATTCAGTTATTAGAGGTCTCAATGAAATCGAACAGTGTAATGGGATAACTGAATGAGAGAGAGTTGGAAAGATGTGAGGTTGCAGGAGATTAAAGTTAAGATGTCAGTGAAATGGCAATTTTGTTTGTTTTTTTTTTAAAAAAGATTTTATTTATTTATTTATTTGAGAGGGAGAGAGAGAGAGAGCACACATGAGCAGGGGGAGGGAGAAGCAAACTCCCCACTGAGCAAGGAGCCAGATGCAGGCTCGATCCCAGGACCCTGGGATCATGACCTGAGCTGAAGGCAGACGCTTAACCCACTGAGCCACCCAGGCGTCCCATGAAATGGCAATTTTGGAGGATAACGAGGTCCATTTGTGACCCTGAGAGTGGGTGATTGGAGCAGAAAAGGAGGTAATCAGAGATGAGTAGGCCAAAGAAACGAGAAGCCAGGGATTTGCAATGGGTCTCCCACCTGAATATTCACGTAGTCCCAGATTTTGGCAAGTCTAGGAATGGGATGACAGACTGTGTGAAGGGGAGTGACTGAGAGGTTCAGGAATTATGGTCTGAAAGGTGCCGCGGGGAGTAAAGAGGGACCCACTCCACCTCCAGATGCAGAAGTAGTTGTGGGGGGGACAACAGGGAAGGGGGACGACGGGGAAGGATCTCTGAGGAGAAGCCTACAGGAGAAATGTAGTTCTCAGGAGAGAGCCAGTCCTCAGTTAAGGAAGGTATTGTGGGGGGCCTTCTGGGTTGTAGGGCTATTGATCCCTAAAACCTAATTGGGGTTCCAGTGGACACAGCTGAAAAGGACGGGAGGGAGGGGAGCAGTGGAAAGTTGAGTAGCAGAGCAGAAGCTTAGAGCAATGTGAAGGAAGTACTGAGAGAAAAGAGATGACCAGGGGCACCTGGGTGGCTCAGTTGTTTAGGCGTCTGCCTTCGGCTCAGGTCTTGATCCTGAAGTCCCGGGATCGAGCCCCACATCGGACTCCCTGCTCAGCGGTGTGTCTGCTTCTCCCTTAGCTCCTCCCCCTCACTGGAGCAGGGGTATGAAGGCCTGCCTTTGGCCCAGGGCGGGACAACTCTGATGGGTCCGTGTGATGCCAGAGGTCGCTGAGGCTCTTTGGTGCCTGCACTGCTGCCCCTTTCTCCTTCTACTGAAGCCTATTTCCTTCCCTCTCTCCCACAGATGTCGATCCCTAGGGCGTTCCCTAATAAACATCCTGCTCACCAAACTCCACCCCAGAGTGCTTCCTGAGGGGGACCCCAACCCACAACTACACCTTGATGCAAAGTTCACAGGCTCAAATGCCTTCAGGGACGTACCAAGCAGTATAAATGAACGAAGCTGGTTGGGTTTACTGCAACAGGGAATGGTGGGGGACTAGGTAAACTGGAGAAATTGTGTCCCACGTAAATTTTTAAAAATTGAAAAACAGGGAGGGGCACCTGGGTGGCCCAGTCGGTTAAGCATCTGACTCTTGGTTGTGGCTCAGGTCATGATCTCGGGGTGGTGGGATCGAGCCCCACGTGGGGCTCTGCACTCAGCGGGGAGTCTGCTAGAGATTCTCTCTCTCCCTCTGCCCCTTCCCCCCACTCGTGTGCACACTTGCTCTCTGTCTCTCTCAAATAAAATAAAATCTTTTTAAAAAATTGAAAAAGAGGTGGCGCCTGGGTGGCTCAGTCGTTAAGCGTCTGCCTTCGGCTCAGGTCATGATCCCAGGGTCCTGGGATCGAGCCCCGCATCGGGCTTCCTGCTCCGCGGGAGGCCTGCTTCTCCCTCTCCCACTCCCCCTGCTTGTGTTCTCTCTCTCGCTGTGTATCTCTCTCTGTCAAATAAATAAAATATTTAAAAAAAAATTGAAAAAGAAATCGTGTACTCCAGAGAGTGTGTGTGAGCTCAATCCAGCCTGCAGTCTTCCTATTTATGACCTGTGCTATATATTTTTTTTATTTTTTCAAGATTTTATTTGTTTGTTCGTTTATTTATTTATTTATTAAAATTTTTTTTTAGGTGGGCTCCACACTGGGCATGGCCTGAACTCATGACCCTGAGCTCAAGACCTGAGCTGGGATCAAGAGTCAGACGCTTAACCAACTGAGCCAACCAGGTGCCCCAAGATTTTATTTTATTTTGAAGCAATCTCTACACCCAACGTGGGGCTCGAACTTACAGCCTCAAGATGCAGAGTCGCATTCTCTAGTGACTGAGCCAGCCAGGTGTCCCTATGACCTGTGCTTTAAAAGTGGGTTCTCAGGGCGCCTGGGTGGCTCAGTTGGTTGGGCGACTGCCTTCGGCTCAGGTCATGATCCTGGAGTCCCGGGATTGAGTCCCGCATCGGGCTCCCTGCTCAGCGGGAAGTCTGCTTCTCCCTCTGACCCTCCCCACTCTCATGTGCTCTCTTTCATTCTCTCTCTCTCAAATAAATAAATAAAATTAAAAAAAAATTAAAAGTGGGTTCTCTTCTTGGTCAATTAATATACCATACCCTGCCTTTGACATGTCTTTGGTGAGTTTGGTCAGTGTGGGTTAGTCCCTAAAAAGCTTCCCCAATTCAAGATCTGGTAGCACAAGGGGGCCCTGACCCTGCCAGGATGACTAGTAGACTCAGAACCACAGGGTCCCACTGAGGTACTGCTTGCCACAAGGCCCATCTCAAGCCAGCCTGTCTCTGGCCTTTATCTTAAATCCTAACATCTACCATTTTCTGAGAGTTGCCTTGGCCCCTCTCCCTTCCCTTGTGAGTCTTCTAGGTTGTTTCCAGCTCTGTTGTGTCTTTTTGGAAGAACAGCCTGGTATTGTCAGGGGACATGAGCTAACGTAAGGCCTGGGGAGACAAGGATGTCGGCTGCAAGGGCCTCAGCTTTACATGCTTGGGCCAGTGGGGAACAGAGAACAAAGCTCCTTTCGGATGCGAGTTGACCCTGAAATATAGCTGTCACTACTTGCATGGTGGGATCACACCCTTTTTTGAGGGATGGAAGTGATCTGGACCACATCTGGTCTGTGTTTTTGTGTTTTTTTTTTTTTTTTTTTTTTTTTGCCCCCAGCCCAGACTCTGGTCTGCCCTGCTGGATGGCTTCATTGAGCCAGAGAACAAAGAGGGAGTGCGTGCCCTGAGTACAGTTGCTATGGCAACCTCCTCCTCTCCGGAGCCTGGCAACGGGCTGCCCACTTCACCAGAGCCCCGCCTCATCTTCGGCCCCTTGGTGCTTCCATAAGCAGTCGCATCTGAATCCCAGAGACGAAGTCCTTGAACACGAATTACCTGCCTGGGTAGCTTAGGTTTACCGCTGGGGGGGCCAGGTGCCTGCAAGACACCACGTCCTGCATTATGGGCTTTGGGCTCTCAGGGGTTTGTGAGAATCAGCCCCTCTGTGTGTGGGCCCCACACTTGTGCAGTCGGTGACACAGGCTTGCGACCTGGGCTTAGTGTCTGAATAAAGGCATCACTGCTACAATGAAAACCAGAGGGTGAAACGGAAAATGATTTTTAACAGAAACAATTTATTCTGAGAAGACACAAACAGCTCTAGCTTTATAAAGAATACACTTCAATTGCTGGTAGCAAGCCAGTATGGAATGCTGAAAGAAAGAAAAAAAAGAAGAAAGAAAGAAAGAAAGAAAGAAAGAAAGAAAGAAAGAAGAAAAGAAAGAAAAGAAAGACAAGGAAAACCCTTTGTCATATCACCCCACAGAGGGCTTCCTTCCATTTTGTGTTAGAATTCTAAAAAGGATTGGGATGATGATCTCTCCTAGTTTCTGCTGCTTCTTGAAATTTTTATCCAGGGACACTGTCTCATCACTGGGGGAATGGCTCTATCTCCGCCTTCCAGTTTAGGATACTGGTCTGTAAATTCCTGTCTCCCTTATTTTTCTTTAGCGCCTTGTTGGCACTTCGTAAGCCCTGCACGCTAACGTAAGAAAAGTCTGCTGACTTATGCACAGTAGGACTAGGCAACCCTCCTTCCTCATTTTGCTTTTGGCAAGTGTAGCCCTTTCGCTGTCTTAGAGTTCAAGGCATAAGCCTGGTTGCCCTCCTCAGTCTGGCAATCTTCTTCTTTTTGATTTTTTTATTATGATGTTATGTTAGTCACCATACATTACATCATTAGCTTTTGATGCAGTGTTCCGCGATTCATTATTCGTGTACAACACCCAGTGCTCCATGCAGTCTGCAATCTTAAACCAAAGGCAGAAAGGAACTGTTTCACGGATGTTTTCACGTAGGGAGATCCTGAAAGGTACTCACGCCTCTGACTTTTTAAAATTTAGTTTTCAGTAACTGGGCAGATCCCTGGGCTCAAATGACAGGAAGCAAGCCGAAAGGTCCTTCGAGGCAATTTGCTTCGATAGGAAAAACTGCAGCCTCAGAAGTATGTCTGAGTGACCGAGGTCATATCGAATTAAAGTCCTAGCGCTCTGTACGTCAGCCTGTCCAGAGTTGTCACAGAGGAGTTTCTTCAAATGGCTTCTTGAGAGAAGCCGGCACAAACCAGCCTAAAGAAGGTTTCAAAAGACAAGAAAAAAGGAAATGCCTCAAGACCCGCACACCATCCCCTTCTCCTTGACCAGACGTAGACCTGGACCAGAGAACTGATGAGAACACTGGATGGAGTGAGTGCGTGTGCGTGTGTGTGAGAGAGAGAGAGCGAGCGAGCGAGAGACATTAGTCAATGGGGGCCTTCACAGTCCCGGGGGAGAAACCACGCTCACACGCTCAGGCACCCGCCCTCGTCCGTCATGCCCCTCAGTGCTTCTATGAGCAAATGTGAAAATGCGAATCTGAGCTTTAGACTCCCAGGTGGCATGAGAGGTAGAGATGGGAGCGAGATGGAGAGCGTTGTGAGGAAGCTTGAGGGAATCTTCTTTTTTTTTTAAAAGTAAGGTCTAGGCCCGATAAGAGGCTTGAACTCACAACCCCAAGATCAAAAGTCAGATGCTCTATGCACTGAGCCAGCCAGGTGCCCCTAGGGAATCCTTTTAAAGGTTCAGAAAGCAGGGACCCCCGGGTGGCTCAGTGGATTAAGCGGCTGCCTTCGGCTCAGGTCATGATCCTGGAGTCCCGGGATCGAGTCCCGCATCGGGCTCCCTGCTCCCTCTCCCTCTGCTGCTCCCCCTGCTTGTACTTGCTCTCTGTCTCTCTCTCCCTCTCTCTCTGGCAAATAAATAAATAAAATCTTTAAAAAAAAAAAACGTTCAGGAAACAGGAGGCGGTGGTGTGCCGCATGCTTGCTGCGTGTGGTGCTGCACGGGGCATCCCAAGGAGTCCATCCTGGGGCCTGGGGGCCCAAGAGGCAGGGGGTTTAGGCACGTAAACACTGTGGGCACAGAATACTTTCTATACCTCGTTGGTTTTCTTGCTGGGGATAAGTCTAGAACAGATCCAAATGGCATTATAGAGAATGGATATTCTGGGTTTTAAAACCAACCATGGGAACCAAGAGGTCTGGTGATTTTCCTAGGAAATTGTAGACTGGACTGGAACCTCATGGCCTGGGCCACCAGACTTTCCAGAGACAGCCTTAAACTCACAATGACAATATGGGGCAAGGCAGGCCAGATGATCCAGGGCAGGGGTGCCCAGCCACAGTTTGGGAGACCAGTGATGGGACAAAAGAAATAAGAAAAGTCAGAAATCCATTCTTCCCTGCCAGTTTACCCCAAACTCGAGGAAGAAGAGGCACATTGGATGACCAAGACAGGAGGTCTGGAAATGTGAATGAGGGTTTCTACACCAAGGTAGTCAGTGAGAGAGAGACAGAGGGTCAGAGAGACAGGGAGAAAGAGAGAAAGAAAGACCATGATGAAGAGCACCCTATTAAAGAGTCATGGGTTGACATATGCAGCCCTTTTCCACCCACTTCTGTGCAGACTGGTGTGACAGCGTAGTAAGTAGGTGGGAGGGTAGCGAGCCCCATCATCCAGCATACAATTTAGTTATCACATGGGGCCAGTCACAGAAATGCCTGTCCCAGAAGACCGTCTGGACCAGGGTTCAGTAAACTATGACAAGCAGGTCAAATCCAGCTTGGGGCTTTCTATGGCCCAAGAGCTAAGAATGGTATCTACATTTTTAAAGTGCGGTAAAACAAAGAAAAAAAGAAACAACGACAAAGAAGAATACGCTACAGAGACCACGTGTGGACGCCAAAACCTAAAGTACTTACTCTCTGGCCCTTTGCCAAAAAAGCGTGTCAACCCCCCGGGTCAAGACCCCACCAATCTCTGAGCACTCCTGAAAATGGAAACCAGAGGAGGTCCAGTAGAAACAAGGGAACGATGGAAATAACTGGAAATACCATTCCATGTGACTAGCATGGCCCTAAAGGGACACTGACTGCAGTTCCACAGAATAGTAAGGTATGCATGAACCATGGAAGGAAGCCCAAGAATAGCTAAAGAGAGAGTCACACTAGGCAAAGAATGTTCCAGAAAAGAGAATGCATGCAGAGCTCAGTACTGATTAGGGAATTCTGTAATTTTCTGGTAAGATGGAGATAGAGTTTGAGCCCAGGGATTGACATAACATCAAGTTAGGTGAAGTTTCTAGAACACAACTAAGGATCTCATGAGCATCTAACAGTCTGAAAATATCTCATAAAGTTTCAGAAGGGAAGGATAAAGTAGATTCTAGGAAAGCCTACACTGGTTTGCCCTACTTTAAATAAATACCAATTACAAAAGTTCACACTAAAAAGAAGTAGAGATATTAGGGGACATTGGATTTTTTGTTTCTCAAAAGAAGTCGCCAGAAGATTCCCCCACATAGGACGCTTCTCTACCAGAAAGTGGAATTTGATCTACAAAAATTCATTTCTCAAACATATATCTTAGGAAAAACAAAGTAGGGAACATATACTGAATTTGGAGGGGAAACGAATGTTTCTAAATTGAAAATGAGATTTGTCTTCAGATTCAACTAAAGAAATCTTGAGCATTTTCCCTTAAAGCATAGCTAATTAGTTCACTGAAATACCCGGGAAATTCATGTGTCGTAGAAGCCAGCCGTGGGTCCTCTCTAAATGCAGTCCTTTAAATGAAAACACACTGGGCCCAGAGGCAGGAGACCTGGGATTGAGGCCAGACCCTCCTACTGTGTACATGACCTCGTTTAAGTTATTTGACCTTTCTGGACCTCATGTGTGAAATGAGAGGTTGGTCCCTTTCAGTTCTAACATTCCGTGACTACAGATAAATATAGAAATAAGAGAAATACAACAACCTAGAAATAAGAAATATTCCCCAGAGTAAGCTTTGGAGTCCGTAGAAAAGAGTAGCAATGAAATATAATAAAAAGAATAAAATCTTAACTACTAGCCAGAGTTAATATATCTCATTTAAAAATTAATGAAAAGATTTGTCATTTACAGTTGATTGGGAGAAGTCAGGACATACAGACTGGTATTTCATCACCATCATACATACGGAGGAAGAAATGAGTTCAGTGTGACTTATACAATGAGCACAATGCTGCGTCCGCATGCATAACATCTTATAAAACTGGACATAAAAAAAAAAGCTGAACACCACATGAGGAATAAGTTCCTATAAAGCTTGGCATTAAGGAGAAGCTGAGAGGGGTTAACTGGCTGTTCCAGTTCAGATTTTGTTGGTGGATTTGTTGATATCAAATTCCACTATGTAGGCAAAATCTTAAAATCGGAGCCCTCGTCGAGAGCAGCCACCACGGTGAAGATAGGTATTTAAGGGTTGGCAATACCAAACAAACAGAACACTTCTTCCTTTTTCCTATTCGTGAATTACAAAAAAAAAAAAAAAAATTTAAACCTCTGAACAGGTCAGATGTCCTGGCTAAGTCAAATCAAGGGTTTTGCAGGTTAAGTAAGTACGTTGATTCAATCTGATTGTTTCTTAACACCAGACAAATGTATACCTGACCAACACGAAAATATACATCACTTGGCCAGACACCGATCACTCTAAGGACAGAAGAAACGACGGGAAAGGCTGGAACCATTTGGACAGTCGTGGCTACAGTGATTCAGGGGCTTGAAGAAGTAACGTCGCTGGAACACACACACACACACACACACAGACACACACACATACATATCCCAGGGCTGCGGCTGCTGCTGCTGGTTCCGAGATTACACTCTGAGAACCACTGGCCTCGATTTTGGGCTTTGCTGAACAAACATATATACGTATTTCACACAACCCATTACTTATGCAAAAGTATTTTTGTTACACTTATTAAAAGTGCCTCAAATATTTGTCGCTAACCATTTACTACTGTATCCCTATATAAGTCTGTTTCAGAATATTCTAGAACTTTATTTCATGTCATTGTTTAAATTACAATTCTTGCTGCCCTTTGACGGAGGCAGCTGTTTGTACCTCTTTCCCACTCTCCTGTCCTCTTAGATCCCTAATCTCTTCATGACTTAAAGCTGAAACACAAGCAAAGGCTTCGGAGGGACTGGGTGCTCTGGCAGAGATCTGGTCTCTCTCACACCAAGCGCAAGTGATAGCACAAAACATAAATAAGGGTAGGGGAAGCAGAGGCTTGTGGTCAGTAAAGCTGTACCTCCGGGAAATTTAATAATCACCACCAACACCGGGTGACCGACATTGATCAGACATCGATTGGACAGTTTCACCTTTCACGAACAGGACACAGTCTCACAAACCCTAACGCCTTGTGTTCTTTTACTAAAATGATTAGTATGACTTCCATTCGTGTAAAAACGTCACTGTACAATAGCGAGGATCTCGGCCTTCCGGGAGCCATTTCCGAGAGTCTCTTGGTAGATGTGGTCCCTTGGTCCCTTGTCCAAGAGGACAGCACTGGGGATCAGGCCTATGTAGCCAACCACCGGCAATGTGATAAAATAATTCCGGGAGACTACAGCATTTTCTGTCTTCTGGAGTTAGCGGTCAAGGAATTTGGCCATTCCGTGGTGAAAAATACACTTCGGCAACTAATCGGTGCCTAACATTCTACAAGTAGAACTTCAATTCCTTTGGCTTAAGGCTTTTCCCCTGTTACAATGCAAGTGACCCTCAAAAAAGGTAGCATTAAGCCTTACAATGTCCAAGTAAAGGACTTCATCTCTTTCCTGAGAGCATGTTTTTCTGAGTGAGGAGAACAAACGAAGAGGCACTCAGGAGGGTTGGTTCTGGGAACCAAGGTCTGGGGAACATGGAGCAGAAAGAGGAGAGAGAGGGTCCCAGTGGCAGGCCTCCAACTTATCCATGATCTTGCTGAAGGGCCACCCCTGTCTGCATCCCTACCGAAATGGGGGCTGACTTGCCAGTTGGAGCAGGTTGCTTGGAAATCAACCATGTCTTCTGATCATATTGAAGGCTCTCTGATGTATAGGCATACAAAGGTTGAGAGCAGTGGAAAAAGAGATGGTAATAAGATATCTGGTGCAACGGCAGATAGGGAGTTATTGGAGGAACCACACTTGCGCTCGGGAAGAAGATAAACTGGTATTTATAGAGTGCAAAGAGCAGGGCTGGCCCGAGGGTAAGGCACGGGGTGGCCCCGAGAGCGGGCGCCTCGTTCACCTCACTCTGGTCCTGGCCCTGGCAGATCCGATTACAGTGAAAGCTTTCTACTGTGTTTACACACTTGGTGAGGATGGAAGGCTACTCCTCTGGTGAGGAACAGAGCCCTGGCCATGAACTCGTCTTTTTTTAGGGGATGATTTGTTTGTGAGGAAGAGGGCAGGTGCATGGACACATCTGCTCAGACAGGTACAGCGGGATCATGAGCTGATCCGTGTCATCTAGAGAGTTAATTAAGATGGATGTCCAGTGAAATGCGCATTGTCAGCCTTGTAGAATCTCCTCCATCTTTGCACATTCGAAGTAATGCCCTCGGACCAACTGGTCGACTTGTGGTCATTAGGCTAAGGTGAACTGTTTCGCTGCCTGTGGTCCCGCCTCCTGAAAGGGTACGCGGGAGGCTAGGGATGCAGGTCACGGGAGTTGGGGCTGAGGGACAAGTTGGGGCCCGGTGGGAGGTCCAGGCGAGAGATGAGGCAGGCAAAGGAGGGGAGGCACCAACGAGGCTTCCTGTTGTACCAAGAATGGCTTGCTCTCTCCCCTCAACATTTGAACCACAAATACGTAATCAACACCCACCTAGAGCAAAGCACTCTTAGCTACCCATTAACCAATCCTGGGGACGACTCTCTCTGCTTGTGACTAGACTGAGGTCAGCCTAGCAGAGCCACCTGCTGCTACTGGCTGGAATCAGAGCAAACCAGAAGGATGGAAACAACTTCAAATGGAAGCTGACCTCCTGGGGCCAACTTCATTTCACTTGAACCCCTTCTGATTTCCACCTTCAAAACCTGTTATCATTATTATCTGCACAAGTAACAGAGGCAGCAGGAGGTTCTCTGAAAGCCTGCCTGGAGGGGCTTGCAGCCTGTCTTCTCTAGCCTTAGCAAGGAGGGGTACAAGGCAGCAAACACCGTGCTGTGTGCCTCGGTGGGAGAGAGAGCTGGTGTTATGATAATCACAGGGGTGAGAGATGTTGCGTGTTAAGAGCAGGAAAGATGTTTGGTCTTACGGTCCTCAATGACTAACAAATCCTACAGTCTGGCTGTTTGTTTGGGATTAGGTCCCCTGCTGCAAAATATTAAAGGAACATTTCTAGTCCTCGGTGTTCCCTCTGGCCATACAATCACTGCCCCAAATCCTCTTGTGCTAATGAGAAACACCACCGGGAATTTCAGGGCCATAATAATGATGCAGAAGACGTTATAAAAATCCCAGGTATACAGACTACCATAGAGGAAAGCAAGACTCAAGGAAACGTTAAAACCTAAAGGTGTCCGGTCATTCAGCTTTAGAACCTTTTCGGAAAACCACCAGAGATAGCAAGGCGAGGGGAGAGGCGAAACCCACTAGAAGTAGCAAACGAGAAGCTTCCAGAAAAATCAGCAGAAGTAACAAATCCTATACTATGTGAGTCTCGTATTCGGCTTCAGAGTTGAGCTGTTCAAAGTGCTTCCCCAGGAGAAGGCCCTGGAAGCCTTTCACTTTTGTTAGGCCAAAGCACAAACACCCCTTCACTTCCCTAAGGAGGAAAATATTTGTCTTTTGGAATGCTGAGGCTGGGGCAGACGAGTGTGGCATTCGTATGTAAATTCAGGCCAGGAATGAGTCTTATTTGATGTCAGGCAAACCCCCTGAAATTCGATCAGGACCTTCGAACCAAATAGTTGGGATGCTTTCGAAAGCAACTGGGTTCTCGCTGCTTATTATTTTAAGTGGCCTCTGCCTAAACCAGGGGCAAGTGCGGATCGCGCAGAAGTTGGTGAGGCCGGCCTGTACTCAGAAGTCCGGAATTCAGAACTGTACCAACCCAGGGTCTAGGCTGAAGGCTTCTAAGCGGCTTCCAAGTCTCCTCAGCTCTCAGGGTAGCTTTTCAGCTGCTCTGCCTGCTAGAGTGTGGGCAGTGGAGCTAAGAGCTTGCTTCTCATTGGTGAGCAAGGCGGCCTATCAAAATCAAGAACTGCTTGTCTCTGGGGCAGTTTTTGCAGCCTCCAGGAGGTTGGCCAATGACTCCGTTGGTGGGGGGATGGCAGTGGTGAAGGAGGAAGGGGTCCAGGAAGCAGGCTACAATTTCCTTTGACTTTTCTTTTCCCTTCTTGGGAACGTGGACAATTAACCCTCCATGACTGGTCAGCCAGTTTTTGTTCAATGCGTCGTCTGTTTTTCCCCCCCAACCTCCCAGCGACCAGACATACGAAAATCAAATGAATCACTGCTCTTGACCTGTTTAGAAAATTGAACTGACAAGAATAGTTAGTGCCTATAAGCTTGTGTGTTTGTGGGAGGGGGGTCACGGGGATTGTTCTGGGGCTCTGTCAGCACCCTATTTTCCCCAGACCATCCACTCCCCCACAGCATAGTTAACTGAAAGTTGGTCACAAGGTGGAACCTAAATGGCCAAAAAAAAAAAAAAAAAAAATTAGCCCTTTGTGTGTGTGTGTGTGTGTGTGTGTTATGGGCCACAGCAACTTGCAAGGCAGCCTTTTAGGTTTTGGATATATCCTTTTTTAGTCCATACATTCTCGGTTTGGGAACAGAGTAAGACCTCCTTTAACCCAAACAAAAGCAACCACAAACCACAATCTAAACTGAATGGAGGTGGACAAGTTACACTTACTTTCTCTCCTCCTTGAGCCTTTGATGATGCTGTTCCTTCAGCTAATTACTTCCTGTAATGAAGGTTATATGCAAGTGAAACGAGGGTTCTTAGAATGCAGCCTGAGCTGGGCACCGATCCTAGCCCTCATTGTGGACAGACCCTCGGAGAATGTCACGGCGCACGCGCGCGTGCGAGTTGCCTCGGCTAGATCTGAGAGAACGCATGGCTGCCTCGTTTGCTCGCTGAACTTGGTTCATCCAAAGCAACCCAGTCCTGACTTTTCCTAGCTAAAGGGGGAGGGGGGTCTACATGTTTATCGGAACTCATCACCCTGTTCTCCGCGTAGACAATCCAACTGAAAAAGGCATGAATTTCAAGACAGAGTCACATTCATATTTTGCATGACAAAAGCCAGCCAATCAACCCCATGCTGAAATAAGCGTACACCCGCAAACCTCTCTGAGGGGGGCTTCGGAGAGCAAGACTGGTTTGAAGAGGCCTCAGAGTCTTTCTGCTTCTCTACACAGGGCCATCAAGGCCTTGCCCGGAAAGTGAATAATCGGAAAACCCCCAGTCTCGGCAGCCCCAGTCGGCCCTCGCACTGTGCCCCTTGGTGACAGGAGTCAGGGACGGATTTCTCCTCAGGGCACAGCACTGGGGGGAAGAAGGAGAAAATCTGTCGTCAGTAATGGCAAGATCGTTACACGTATGACAATGCGAAATGTCCGAAGGTGATTAAAGTGCCTGATGATTTCAGTTCTAGGTCAAGTGGCCTCTCTCCTGCTGTCCAGGGGGTGAATGAATGGAAAGGACAAGTAGGCTCTTCTGTTATTTCCACGACTCCTTTTTAAAACCCTTTCTCTTCCCCTTCGTCTACTCAAGTCTGGTGACTAAACCCTGTTTGCTGAACCCGGGCCTTAGGTACTGGGGTTATCGGTGGTTTCGTAGTCTTTTGAAAACTGTGCAATAATTCTCCGAGCCAGTGGGTTAGTGGTCTTCAGCAGTTCGGCTGCTGAGGGGCGGGACTTTGGAGTTGCCTTGCTTCCCCTCTTCTGTAGCAAGGCCTTGAAGTCATCGTTTCTGCCAGCATCTAGGTTGGCACCGCCGCTTGACCCGGGAGGGGTAGCTGACTCACCGACTGGAGAATCAGCTGGGTTCTTTACTGGTGAATGCGAGCTTGGTCTGCCGCCGCCGGCAAAGGCCTCCCCAGGCTCTTTCCAGCCAAGCAGCTTTCTTTTGGACCTAAAGAAGAGAAAGTTTGCTCTGAGTGAATTCAACGTGGCAGACATTTTCCTAATGCTTCATATAACTTCCCGAAGGCCAGTGACATGACCTGGGAGCCTCACGGAGCAGCCTTGCGAGCAGTTGCGCTGACCAGCGCTCTCTCTCTCTCTCTCTCTCTCTCTCTCTCTCTCACTAGCTGCTAAGTCCTCAGAGTCCCCTGTCTGGCTCCCTGCCTGTACCCTCCTTTCAATACCCACAGCTGGAGGGCCTGCAGGCTCGACCATGCCCTGGTTCTGGGACGGAGGAAGAATTTAAGGAGTCAAGGCTTGTAGCTCGGTGACTCGGATTCAAGAGAGCCCGAGGGAACGGGCCCTCCCGCAGCCCTGATAACTGGGCTCTTTCTAGTTTTTCTCACCACCAAGCCCCTGCTCTGTGCCCCTGTCCAAGAACGGGGGTCCCCGTCCGGTCCCCCTTTGCCTACGTTCCTGCTCTGACACCCACCCGGCTCGGTGCCCCACCGCGCTTCTTGCTGAGATGGGTTTGGTACAAGGAATGCTGTGAAGGGTTAAATGTCTCTGTCTGTAGACAGAGCTGCAGAGAGCAGATGGAGCCACAATAGGCCTGCGGTTGCTAGGAGACGAGGGGCCTCTCACTCGGCACCTGGTCCTCCCTTCCCGGCCCCTCCTCCACGTCACCCAAAGATGTCAGCGAACTGCATCTGCGAGGCCTGGCACTGCCGTTCCCATGTGTGGGTATCTGCACTTAGTCTCCAGCTTCAGTGCTCATGGCTGCTCAGAGGGCTCAAAAGGGAAGGCATTAAGGAGACGTTAGGAATTAAGGAAATGGGTCTAGACCTGTGTATCACAGTAAACAAATCTTCCGTTGTGCGAGAAGCCACAAACACGTCCTCATCGTCTTCGGCGATCCATTCGGCTGTTTTATCGCTGATTACACTTTTTTCTTCAGTGCTTGGTTCTGCAGAGCTCCCTAGGCATAAGAACCAGAAGGAATTAAATACTTGGCCCACAGGAGTTAGGACAAAGCACATTCTCACCCATGTACCTCATTTGATGTTCAAAGCAAGTCTGAAAGGACTGCTGGGCAGAGACCCTTAATGTCTCCATTTTGCAGAGGAACACGATGTTCAGAAGGTTCATGTTTTGGCCAAGGTGGCCTGAGTGGTGAAGATCAGCATGGGTCCTTGTTTTCTCATGCCTTTTCCATTACAACAGGTTGCCAGAGCATTTTCTTGCTTTGAATGCATCATTTTTAAAAATCAAAAAAGCTGAGAGTAATCTAAAGCAATGACTCAACCAGTAGGTGGGAGTGGGACCTATCTGAATCTCAGAGGGAGCCTGTGGAGTTTGACAAAGCATATTCTAAAATTACCTGTGGGCTTTGATTTGTTTGCCTGTTCTAGTCCCTATGATTTAACTTCTGTTGAAAGTCCAAATCAGCTTAAGGAAGGTCATAAGATGTTGTTTTTTTGTTTTGTTTTGTTTTGTTCTAAGATTTTACTTATTTACCTGAGAGAGGAAGAGAGAGAGAGCATGGAGTGAGGGAGGAGCTGAGGGGGAGGGAGGGGGACAAGCAGACTCACAGACTCTGCCCTGAGCAAGGAGCCCGACGATGCGATGTGGGGCTTGACCCCAGGACCCCGACATCTCGGGATCACGACCTGAACAGAAACCGTGATGGAGCCACCCAGGCGCCCCAGGAAGGTGATAAGATTTTGATGTTTGGTGTTAAGGGTTCCAAAAAAGGATGAGAAACACGGATGGATGTGGAGGACAATCTATTAAGTGAAATAGGCGGTCCACAAAAGACCAGTGCGGTGTGATTCCACTTACACGAGCTCCCTAGAGAGAGGCAAATTCATAGAGACAGAAAGTAGAAGAGTGGTTGCCAGCGGCTAGGGGGAGGGAACGGTGGTGAGTTGTTGTTTAATGGGTACAGACTTCAGTGTTGCAAGATGAAGAGCGCTCTGGAGATGGTAAATTTCACGTTAGGTGCATTTGACCGCAATGGAAACAGGAAAGGGGCATGAAAAAAAAAAGACCCCCCAAAAGGACGAGAAACATTATCCAGCCCCGTCTTATTGTCCTGGGAAGAGCCAGCCTCAAAGAATCCCAGCAAGTGAGCGCCCTTTCCTCCAGAAAGCACTAAGAAAGGGTGCCGCTGGAAACCTATGCTACCCTTTCAGAAGCCTGCGAGCGGGCCGTCACACGGGAACTCAGCCTGGGAGGGTACGGAGTCCCGTGCGTGAAACTAAAATCAGCGTGGCTAGAGAAAAGTGCTGTCCGGTGAGGCAGAGAGAGAGTTCCTAGGGCGGGGGATGCGTGCCTGACTAGGCAGATGGGCTCCTAGGGTCCTAGCGTGCTAAGACCTAGTTTGATTTTATTCTCTCAGTCCTTGGGGGTTCCAGGGTGGACCGGCCCAAAGTGGGCCTTGGAGATCCATCCCTGCCTGGGTCACTCCTGATCCCAAGGGCGGCGAGGCCTCTTTGGCAGAACCCCAACCCTCAAGAGATGCCTCCTACTGACCCGGCTGTCCTGGACTCAGGATCATTATTGGGGGGCATCTGCTTCCGTCTCTGGCACTCTATGCTCACCGTCATCTTTCCTGGATTGAAAGGAATAGCCAGCAGTTTACTAACCTAGAGGACTTGCCTCCCTTTCACCTTCAGCCTGCAGTGGTGAAGTCGTCCTCGTACCAGGGGACTGTGGGTGGTCACTGGTGGGGGGACCCTTGGCTTCTTCCTGCAGGGTGATGATGGGGCTGAGAGGCAGCCTCGGTTCGGCCCCGTACGCCTCCATGTGAGCCGTGGGTGAGGTGAGAGGCAGGTACAGCACGCTGGGCTTTTTGGGGACGGGAGGTGGGATCTTGCCTTTCTTTCTCTCCGCTTCCTCCTGGCTCTGCAGGCTGATTCTTTCAGGCAGGGCTCTCGCCTTGGGGCCCCCGTCCTCCGTGGTGCCCTGGGGAGGTTGCTGTGTTCCTGAGAAGAAAGCACCAGAGGAACTGGCAAAAGGTGTGAAAGCGAGAGACGAGGGCGCTGGAGGTTCCCCGGGGCTTCTGCCCTCGGGGAAGCTGGAGGGCTTTGGTTTCCGCACCACCGTGTAGATGTCTTGAGGGAGTGGCCGCGTGTGTTGAATTGAGCTCTTGGGGGTCATGGCCGAGGTCGGTGAGGTGAGTGTGTACTCCTCGGGGACCGATGGTGGCTTGGGGACCAAGCTCGGAGGCCTTCGGGCCACGGGGGGCTTCTCGGCTATGGGGGGTTTCGTCTTTCTCTCTGGCAAGGTGAAGACGTCCGCTCCTGTGTCCTCAGCATAGTCTGGGCTCTCGATGTCATCTTCCGGCTCAGACTTGCTGACTGACCTCAGGCGCACGGAACGGAGGTCGGACTGAGTGACCATGGGCATGACGGGCTGGTTGGGGCTCGTTTTCTGGGCCAGCTTGGCCCCAAAATTTGTATCTGAGTGATGTCGGCTCACCTTGGTTTTGCTTCGGATGGAGATACTCATCCCGGACAGATCCAGGTTGGCTGAAGAGGTCAACGGCAGGTCAAATGACAGCCGTGACTTGGCAAGTTTCTCCATCGGCGAGGTCGGGGGCAGCGACGACTTCCTCTCGGGTACCACCGGACGCACCCGGACGCCGCCACTCGGAGGGGGCAGGTGGCCCAGGGTCAAGGACATGGAGACGGTGGGCGTTGGTGTCTCCGACTGGCTGGAGTATCCACTGGAGGGTGACATCAGCCCGGTGGGCCTTCCTGGGGAGGATACTTCCCTGGCCTCCACCTCGATGGAGAGCTGGGAAGGCGTCGTGGCTCTGGACGTGCAAGGGGAGGCGAGAGACTCTGAGCTGCCCTGAACTTGGGTGCACTCGATGACCGTGGTGCCAGTGGCAGTGCTGGAGCTGGACAAGGACTGGTAGGTGTCGCCGGACTTCCAGTCAGCCAGATACCAGTGGTGGGAGAGTTGTGTACCTTCCGGATCTTTGACGGTTGGCACAGCTGGGTGACCCTGAGCATCGGGGTGGGCTGAGGGCCGTCCTTGGTGTTCCAAGGAGAGGCAGAGGCTCCTGGGCCTCTGGTCCTTGGGCAGTGCTGACCCACCTTCCGGCGAGAGGGCCTGCTCATCTTTGACCAGCGAGACACTGCGCATGGGTGGGGACGGCTTCTTTTTGGCCTTCCGGAGCGAGATACTCTTGGATCTCTGCCTCCTGTGCTGGGCCTCCTGTTGCGCGCTAAGGGAGGCGATGTTGTCGGCACTGTTACTGCCCTCAGAACTCGTACTGGCGTAAGGCAGGGCACAGGCCTCACTGGCCTTCTGTTCCTCCTTGTAGTCCACATCCGCGGTGCCCGAGTCCGTGGGCACAGACAGAGACCGCTCCCGGAACCTGCTGGACCCCCCTGGGCCTGTCTCCAGCCTTGAGGTACCACTGGTGAGGAGGCCGATCTTGGAGGGTCGCTCTGATGCTTGCCTTCGTTGAGTAGGGCGCTCAAAGTAGCCAGCTGACCCACTGCATCCTGCAGGGTTATCACGAGTGACAAGGAGGGTAGCGGCCTCCTTAGGAACTAGAGGCGGCAGCGCGTGCAGAGGGACCCAAGCGTTGCCCGAGGAAGGATCTCTTCCGTTTTCACCCACTCGACTGCTCTGGCTGGCGGCACTTGGAGCCATGTAGGTAAAAGTATCTCCCTTCCAGGAAGCAGAGAACGTCGATTCTGTCGGCCCGTTGCAAGAACTGGGGACGCTGTACACGATTCCTATGCTCTCCATGCCCGGGGCTTTGGTGACACCGCGCACTTGGAGCGGTTCCTCCGGGTCACTAGAAGGACTCCTCAGTCCTGGGGAGGTGAGATTTGGGAACTGAACTTCCTGACCAACTGCCCCTCTTCCATGCACACCTTCTGGGGCCGAATGACTGGGCCTGATGTCCGAGGTGGCGGTGTGGGCCCCGCTGCCAGCCGGCCTGTTGCCGTGACCTGCGGAAGGTAAACACAGAGAGTTAGTGCTGCCGCCAGGGATCCCCCTTGAGGTCCTCGTCTCGAGACAGGTGCACCAAAGTCTTGCCAAGAAGCATCTGCCAACAGCTTGGTCAGGATTCCTTGGTTCTTCCTCTCCCGAGATGAGGATGCTGGGGAAGCTGGGTCCTTGCCCATCACCACATGGTGAGTCACGGGGTGCCTTGCCCTTGAATTGTCCAGGAGGCTGCCAAAGCCTTGCTGGCTTTAATTATTCCTTTTAGAGCTCAAGTGGCGTGTGGGGCTACCTGGGTTTGTTTGTTTTTTCCCCCGAGCTTCCAGCCCAGGCTCACGAACGATCCCAGACCTCAGTGCTCCTCCTCTCCTGAGACGAGAGCGGGGGCTGGGGACCTGCCAAAGGACAGCGCCGTGGGACTTCCAGCCCCGGCAATGAATCTGGAGGATGCCACGGGCGGCAAGTTCAGAGCCTGGTTGCATTTCTGGCACCTGGCCCTTTTTAGCTTTGCCACACGCGAGGGACTTGGGATGACCCACAGATGTGGGGAAACAATTCCGATGTCCAAAATCCCCAAAGGTTTTCTCATCCACAACAATCCTTACTGTCACATCATTGCTGCTACTACGACTATAATAAATTTATAAGAGCAACCACCATTCGTTGAGCACCCACTACGCACCGGGTGCACGGTAGGCCCATTACATGTTAACAGCTCTAATCCGCACAACTCCGCCAGCTTGGTGTTGTTATCCCCAATTTACAGATGAAGACGCTGAGGCTCAGAGAGGTGATGCAAACTGGCCAAGGCCTCACGGTTTTAGTAAGCGGAGAGGCCGGGACTCGCATCCACATCTCTCTGGTCTGCGCCCTTTGGCTGGCCTCCATTTAGTAGCAGTAATGGTTCTGTTAGGATGGTGCTTTTCATGATGATTCCTGCCTTGATCTATTTGCCTAAATCTGACACATACGGCTATATTCCATGTAGAATGGGAAACAATAACATAATGAATTTATTAGCCTGGGAACCCTGCTTTCCATATTCAGTTGACGCCCTTGACAAAGGGCCCTTGGTTATCCTTAATTACCACATGGGGTTTTTTTTAGGGCATCCAAAGCTCCCCCCCCACGCACACACACACGCACACGCACGCACTCTGAATTATTCCTGGGGGGCAGGGCTGGTAGAAGTGAACAAGGGGAAGGATCTGGGGCATCAGCTGTGGTGGGGTCACCTTGGTCTCGCTGGGAAAAGTTAGAGAATCCAATAATGGTCCGCCTCCGCCTCAGGGTGGATTTGGGGTTCACGGCTGTCTCTGTGTTAAACAACGAGTGTCGCAAACTTGCGTGTTTATCAAACTGTTGCCCTGTAGCCAAAATAAAGACACTTGGGTGCATCCTGGTTTCTGTTTACAGCACAGTGGAAATCAGTCTGAGGTGCACAGAAGGGATGACGGCAGTAGCGATGAGCATGAACAGGGTCCAGGCAAGTGGCCCTTCTTCCTCATCCCTCCCAATTTGGCCCCGGGCACCCGCAGCCCCAAGACATACATGTGGGCTTTCACAGGTCGCACCCTGGGTCACCTGCGAGTCCTAGGTGGCCGAGAGCCAGGGCTTTCAACCCTGGCTGCATATCAAATCCAACTGAGCAGCTTTTGAAACCCTAGTATCTGAACCCCATCAAGGACACTGAAATCTCGGGCTGTCGGACCCCGATAGAAACATTTTTCTTGAATTCCCCAGATGACTGATCATTCAGATGTGCAGCCCGGGGTGAGAACCACCAGAGTAGAGAGACAGGTTGAGACTAGATGTTGCTTGATTGTAATCGTTTCTCAAAGAAAGCCTTTGTATGGGCCAGTAAGGACAGGGCCTCCAAGAAGCTGCCCCACTGGCCCCCCACCATCCAGGAAGCAGCCTGCTAGTCTGTCCTCCAGTCACCTGATCACATTTTATCAACGTTCACCCCTGTGTAGTGATTGAGATCTATTTCTCTCGAAACCCTGGGTCAGTCTTTGCTCCAGGGGAATTGCTGGGGCAGGGGTGGGGTGAGGCACGCTGTTCCCCGCGCTGTCTCTCATTCCGCAGCGACAGCGGGCTCACCAGACCCTCCCCTCTCGGCCCCGTGGCTGCATATGTAACCCACTGCCCACCCTGCCCCCAGCAAGGGGCTCTGCGGGCAAAACTCAGGGCCAGGCTCACTGAGAGTAAGGTGGAAGTGTAAAGACAAAGCGCCCGCCTTCACTCGGCGAGTCTCTCTTCCCGGCCTTCATTCCTCCTGGTGCATCTCCCTAGGCTCTGAGCTCTGCCTCTGATTTGCCGAGGGGATGCGGGTGGCGCCGAATGCCCCCATGTTCAGGGAGAGCTACCACACGTGGCCAGACCTGCCCTCATGGCCTTCAGCAACTTTTTCTCCAGCATACCACTGGCCAGTGCTGGCTCCCAGGGGGCCCCTGGTCCCTTTAAGTTAGGAGGGCTTCATGTCATCAGGTCGCTGGCCCTATCTCCTTCTGAAATGACGGACCCTCCTCCTCTTCCATGTACAGCTGGTGGAGTGTGGAGCATGAGTTAATAACGGGCATGGTCTAGGGTGCCCCGTGCCCCCAAATCACAGCCAGCTGAGCCGCATTTGCCTTGGTCTCTTTCTATTACTTCCCTTCTCAAACACTTGCCGCACAAGGTGAAGAAGCCCACCTCTCTAGCAGACCGAGTGTCTACTGGAAGTGCCACGAGGCCCCAGCTCTGTGTCCCTGGTGGGATCCTCCCTCTGACCACCAACACTACAAACCTCACACTTCGACGCCGACTCCTATCTGGGTGCTACCAAGCTGGCTTCTGGCACGAGAAGTTCTCTCTCCCCAAACGAAACCTAGCTCACAAACTTTAAGTTCCCACGGACGTTCCGAAGAGCCCACGCATTCACAGAGTCCTAGCGTTTTCTGTTAAGAGGAATTTGTTTGCTCTCAAAGGGGCTCGGTTAGCGTGGCAGTGCCAGGACAGAGTGAAGAAAGAGCAGTGAGAGCCCCCTCGCCTGCATGCCTTCATCTCCCCCCCCCCCGCCCCCCCGGGCCAAAAGCCATGACCTTGACAGTGCAGGGTGAGCCAGCAGCAGAGAAAAGTCTCGCTCCCTCCCCCAGCACCCAGTGCATTTGGAGAGGATGGTCTGTAGTTGGCATGGAGGGAAGCAAACAGAGGTGGTGCTAAGCAACTCTACCAGAGATGTTGATGGGCACAATGTCAGAGTGCGTGGAGCAAGGCTGAAGCCACCGCTTCTCCTCTAGGATGGGCAGAGGGGAGGGGCTATTCCAGGCAGCTTGCTTGGCGGCTGTGGTAGACAGGCTCAGGGAGGCCTCGGGGGCCCTCACACCCTGGGTGGTAGTCTCATCCTCACTCGGCTGCCGTTTTGTAGGCTGTTGGGAAAGAAGGTGATGGAAAGGGTGTGCTCCCGACGGGATGAGCCGTGCCCACGGGATGGCTGTCTAGACAGGGTGGTCGGAGGCTTCGTCTGGTAGGCAGGAAAGTGTGGACGGGCTGCCAGGCCAGACACCTGCTGTGTGGGGCCCATCTCGGCAGGGCCTCAGGGTAGCTCTGCTGGCAAGCAGAGGTGAGCAGCAGCTTCCGGTGGGTAAGGTACGCAGCTCGAGGGCCGCTGTCAATGAGCGCAGAGAGCTCTCTGCCCACGCTGGCTCTCACAGGTGGGAGGAAGAGGCAACTCACCATCAGCACAAACTCCAGACGCCTGCCAGCCTGGGGCCTTGGGCTAGGAGTGGGCTCAGGGGCCTCATCAGCAGAGCGGAAGGTCTGCCCCAGAAGTCTGGCCTCCGGGTACCGTTCCTCATATTCTTCTGAAAAACAGCACAGTGGATACACACTCTAGGGGCCACGGCCAAGCACCGGGCTGGGAGAGGACCGCAAGCTGGGGCTCCTGCTTTAGCTGCCAGGCCTGACTTGCCTTGTTTCTTTACGGTTTGGCCCAGCGTCCGAGCCTCTGGCTTCGGAAACGGAAAAATGCCTACTTCCCAGGACTGCGAGGGCCGAGGAGAAAAGAGAGTCGGTAGAGTCGAGTTGCGCCGGTTCGCAGACCAAGCCCGTGTCTTGCCGGCCCCCACCTTAGGGGCTCAACTTAGAGGAGAGCCTCAGGGTGCAGACACCCTTCTCTGAAGCCCTGCAGCTCCTCAGGTTTTCTGCAAGCCTACCAGGGAAAGGACCTGTGTGAAGCAGGAAGGAATTTGCACTGGGAAGTCCAATGTGGAGGGCTCCCCTGGATCTCAAGAACTCTCATCTGAGCCTCCGAGGGCCTGGTTCCCTGCACCTTAGTCCCACTGTGGGTTGTGTCAGGTCCAGGGGGGCTAAGGTGAGGGAGAGGGAAGGCAGAGGTAGTGGCCGAGAAGGAAGGAGAAGTGGAAGGGCATTGTCAGCGAATAGGAGGGATGCACAAGATTTGAATGGGCTTCACTGAAGTGATGGGTTCGATGAGTAGATGAGGAACAGGAGAGAGCAAAGGACCAACAGGGGTGGGGCTCTCTGCACACCTGGACAAGGACTTTAAGACTCATAGAGACTTGGGAGTCCGGGGGGCCTCAAAAGTTCTCTGGTCCAACACCCCCTTCTGGGCTCAGAGTTCCTCCTCAGCAGCCCTTCTAGATGCTTCTTCAGCCTCCACACAGACCTGCAGAGAAGGGGAGCTGCCGTCCTCCCAAGGCAGCTCATTCCATCCAAGGACAGTTGGGGCTGCCAGGCATGGCAGGAAAGCTCTTCCTTATCCTGAGGTGAAATCCGCCTCCCTCTAGATTTCCTTCACCCACCGGTCCTAAATCTGCCCATGGTGGCAACACAGAGCACACTGACTCCTTTTCTCCTTGGCAGCTCCTCTCTTATCTGAACGCAAGGCTCATGGTGTCCCTTGGAATCTTGCTTCTCTAAGGTCACCACCACTGCCCTGGCAAGGGAGGCGAGGGTTTTGGCTGGAGTCCAGTTGGGTGGCCCAGCTACCATTTTCTACTCTCCATAAGAGTTAACCTTCGTTGGTATGGATAAACGAGAGCTGACAAGACTTCTTCTCACACTTAACGTTCACTCAACAAATGCCTACGGAGCACCTCTTGGGGATCCAGCTCTGTGCCGGCTGCTTCTGGAAACACAAGGGTACTAAGAGATGTGATTCTTTCTGTCGAGAAGTTCGGTCTGGTTAGGCAGACAAGTGATAAGCCCGGGACTAGTAGGTGAATGAGTAAATGAATGAACAAATGAAAGAAAAAGTACTTCAGAACGATACAAGTCCTCTGGAGCTGGATGGCCCAAGGTGGCTCGCGGGAGTGCTCACGAAGGGAATGAGCAAAGTGTAGAACTAGTGTTAAAGGGTTTTGAATGAGGCAAGAAGAGGACTGTGAAGAAAGTGTACGGTTTGGAGGTTGGAAGACATTGAGGAAGGGCTTCTGGGCCTGGAAGAGAGGCCTCAGTGGGACAGCGAGTGCCTGGAGTAGGTACGGAGCTTGCGACTACCACTGAGATTTTATTTGTATTAATTACTTCATGGAGATATAACTTACCTACAGCAGGGTGTACAAACCTGCAGTGCACAGCTCAGTGAATTTTGACATATGCACGTCCCTTATAACCTCCGTCCAGATACTGTGACACCCCAGTTGTCTCTCTCATAGCACTGAGTTTTAATCTCTTTGCCACTTACGTAGGCTAAATCCCTCTGGTCAAGGTGTCTGGTTTTTGTCTTGTAAGGGCCTATCAGCGACCGCACTGTTTTCTCCTTTGTGTTAACTTTAATATTGTGCCCAGCTAAGCCTGTGTTCCAAAGGACATGTACCGGGAGTTGACGGTGCATCTTATCGGGGTCTCTCCAGCTGCAAGATACTCTTGCTGAGCAGGTTACATACCATTTTTGATTCTCACAAAACTGTGCCGCGTGGGGAACTGGAATCTCACTTTAAAGATGACTGATTCATCTGAAGCTTTGGGTACTCTGCATAACATCCCACAGCTAGTTAGGTGAGGGGTGGGAATGAGATTCTAGCTCTGTCTGATTTCAGAGTCTGGGTTTTCTCACTCTGCCTGGTGCATGCACAGTCTGACTGCTCAGGCACCACGACTGGGCTGTGTGTCCGGGTCGTGTGGACCCAGCTTTGTGTACAGCGTGCTCATCTGTATACTCCAAAGACAATGGGCTGGGAATTGGGGATGAGGAGAGCTCTGGGTGCTGGGTACTGGGCTTCCTTTTTGTTTTTTGTTGTTTGTTTTTAAAGTAGGCTCCACGCCCACCATGGAGCCCAGTGCAGGGACCGAACCCACAATCCTGAGATCAAGACCTGAGCTGAGATAGAGAGTTGGACGCTCAAGCTCAACCGACAGAGCCACTCAGGCGTCCCTGTCGGGCTTACTCTGATGAGGCAGGTGCTCCCCAGGAGACACACGGACAGGTTGTGGCAAGAGCAGAGTGGGTGAAGCCCGGAGGGGGAGACCCTGCAGATGCCTCCATTGTCCTTGGGTGTGAGGATTCCAAAGGCACGGGTGACGTGGCAAGAGAGGGTCTAAAAGGTCTGTGAGCCCACCCTGTGGGAGTCTCTCACCCAGCTCCCTTTATAAATGGCTTGACCATTGCCCTGCTTCTGCCTCCGTCCTCCCCCCCCCCCCGCGGCCTCCTGAACTGAAAAATAAAGGGGCGGGGTGGAAGGGAGGGGTGGCGAGTAAACAGCCAGGAGAAACGGAACCCTCTCGAATCCTTTAGTCTGGAAGGTAAAAAGATGGGAAACTGTGTGTTTTTTTGTTTTTCAGTGGGGTTTCAACTGTTCTCTCTCTCTTTTTTTTTCTCTCGCTGGTCCCTGTCCTCTTTCTTCTGCGCCTCCCTCCAGCCGCTGCGCATCTCGCCTGTGGGCTCCGGCCGCAGCCCCCCTCCCTCTCAGTACCTTGCAACAGGCTCTGGAGATTGAGCTGCGCCTCTCGAAGCAGCTCCTCTACACTCGGGGGCCTGCCCGAGGAGAGGAACACGTTCACTGGCTGTCGCCATGACGACCTCGAGTGGGCAGTCGCTGTCGCGTTTTCCCGACCCGAGTTAGCTGCAGCTAGGGAAGGAGAGAGTCAGTGAGAGGCGCAGGCGGGGGGGGGGGGGGGGGGGCGGTGCGCGGCGGCCAGTGGGCGCCCGCCGTTCCCTAAGACCCGCCCCGCCGGGGGTGGGGGGGCGGCACGACGCTGCGCTTAAAAGGCGGGGACTCGCCAACCGCAAGATTTTTCCTCGACAGATCCTGCCGCAGTGCACTCCCTCCCGCTCCGCCAGCCTCCGCTCGCCCCGCCGCCGCCTGCCGCCTGCCGCCCGCCGCCCGCCGCCCGCGTCCTCGGCTCCCGGCGCCGCCCGGCTCCCGCCGCCGCCCGCCCGCCCTCTCCGATCCGATCCCCGGGACGAGGTAAAGCGCCCCGGGCCGAGCCGCTGGGCCCTCCGGCCGGAGCGCCCGCCCTCCGAGCTCGCCCCAGTGGGTGTGGCTCGGCCTCTCCCGCGCCCCGCCGCGGCGCTCCGCTCCCCTCCCCCCGCACGCGCTCCGCCGCCGCATTTCAGCCTCCTCTCGCGGCCTCCAGCTCCCCACCCCCCTCCGCCTGCGCCCCCGCCCTCAGACCCGGGGCCCCTGAGCTAATCCTGATGTCCGAGGCCGCCGGAAATCTAAACAGCCTGCGCATGGCGAACGTGGCCCTGCGAGAAGAATTAAATGCCCTTCGCGGGGAGAATGCCAATCTGGGCCTTCAGCTCGGAAGAGCCCTAGCCGAGGTTAACTCCTTGCGGGGCAACGTGTCGAGCTACATCCGCTGGCCAGTGCCGGTGGTGCCCGTCCTTGCCGAGGAGAACTTTGAGTTCCCGCTCAGCGAGATCGACGCAGTTCCCGAGGGGGAGCTGCCTTTCTTGTGCTGGCCCCCCCCCCCGCGCGGAGCCCGAGTACGCCTCGGACGAACTGTTGATTAGCGTGATCCAGGACTGCGGTACCTCCGACGCGCCCGTCGACCCTCCCCCGCTGGCCCTCCCGCCCCCGCCGGCGCTGCCCCCGCCCCCAGCCAAGGAGCTGCCCGCGCAGCCTCCTCTGCCGCCGCTGGAGCGGCCCGAGTTAGAGCCCTTCTCGGGCGACCCGGTCTACCTGGCCGAATTCCTGATGAAGCTAGAGACCTTCATAGCTGACCACGAGGATCATTTCCCCGGGGGCGCCGAGCGGGTGGCCTTTCTGATCTCCTTTTTCGCGGGCCAAGCCAAGAACTGGGCCATCTCGGTCACCCGGGAAGGAAGCCCCCTGCGTGCCAACTTCCCACGCTTCCTGGATGAGATCCGCAAGGAATTCTGCGGCCCCATCCCCCCGAGCGTGGCTAAAAAGGCCATCCGCAAGCTCAGGCAGGGCCACTGTACCCTAGGCAGCTATGCAGATGCTTTTCAGTTCCTGGCCCAGTTCTTGTCTTGGGATGACTGCCGCCTTCAAAACCAGTTCCTTAAAGGCCTGTCAGAATTCTTCCGCAAGGAGCTCTTATGGTCCACTGAAATGGCCGACCTGGATGAGCTGATTCTCGAGTGTGTGGAGATAGAGAGGAAAGTGCGCGTGCCCAAGCCGATCCCGCTCCCGGGGGTCCGCAACATCTTCTTCCCTTTCGCTGCGGACCCTAACGAAGACAGTGATGAGGAAGATTTCCACAGTGACGAAGATGAAGAGACACGCAGGCGCAGGCTTTACGACAGGGAGCAGCGGAGGCGCGTGAGAGCTCTTCAGGAGGAGGCGAGGGAGGAGGAGGAGAAGAGGAAGAAGCAGGAAGAGATGCGGAAGAAGCAGCTGGAGGAGATGAAGAAGAAACTGGAAGAGAAGGAAGAGGAGGACGAGGACGAGGAGGTGGACGTGGACGAGGAGGTGGACGTGGAGACAGTCAAGGATGAAGAGAACAAGGGTGAATTTGTGTGCCCGGTCCCGCAGCCAGATCCCGACGCCGACCAGGAGGGGGACCAGGAGCCGGAACCAGAGTCAGAGGATGAGACCCAAGACGATGACCTGGACGAGATGATGGAGATGGAGCCGACCGTTGCGCACGCGTCATCCCAGACCACTGGCTACTACCACGAGAATTTCCTAGATGCTTCGCCTCCCATAGTGCAGCCCAGCAGGAGGAGGAACCAGAATCGCGTCCCGCTCCTGGAGGGCCTTCCGGGCACTAATTCGCCCTTCTACAGTTCGCCCCCGCTGATTCGCCGCGCGGGTCGGCTGGGGCAACGCCAAATTCGAAGGCGGCCCCCCGTGCTGTTCCGCCTCACTCCGAGACAGGGGGGCCACCGGGCCGCCCGCGGCCGAATTCGCGTGTGAGAGCCGGGGCGAGCTCGCCGCGCAGAACACACCCTTCTACAGCGTCCCCTGCCCCCGCTATCGCTGCCACGCCTGCCCTATTTGCTGACCAGTACTTGAGGGAGTTCCAGACCTGTGGAGCCCGAAGAAGACCTACAGAACTCCAGAGCGTCTTGCACCCGTGACCAGAGAGTGACACGTGTCCAGGCAAGGCCACCCGAGAAAGAAGGGATCAGCAGTAGCTGTCCTCCTGGAGTGCGCTCTGCTCAGTCTTGCCACGAGCTAGAGAGCAGGTTTCTGGCCTGTTCCCATAAAAGAACTGGTCGCCCTCTTGTAATTTCCCCTCTGGTTGTTCCTAACCCTCACCTCTCCTGCGTTTAGTCACCCTGTGTTCTACGGTTTTATCCTCGGACTGGTTCACCAGGACTGCACCCAATGCCTCACTGATCTGCCCCCACGAGCGAAAGGACAGGCTACGCCGAACTCCTAAAGCCATTGAGGCCACTGACTCGATACAATCGACAGAGAGCAGGATGGTATCAAGAGATGTACGAGAAGCCGACATTTGCTTCAAGCCCCCGCCCCCCCCAGCAGAAGGGCCCCGAAGAGAACCCCCGCGTCCAGCCCAGTGAGTGTGTGCAAAGTCACATGTGAAACGGACAACACGGCTGAGATGGGCTCTTGACTGACCCAGCAAGCTGGCTCCTCCGGCCCACAGACCCCTGCATCAGGGCCCCTGGACCAGCTCGCCGAGCCCGGGACCCTCTCCTCTCACCACACTGCCTTCCCGGGCATCCCCAGCAGACAGAGCCCAAGGTTACAGGCTCTAACCCTTCTCTGGATGTTGCCTAAAGGGAGGAGGAGGGGGAGCGGAGGGGGAGTAAGAGGAGGGGGAGGAGAAGGAGGCAGCCGCAGCAACAACTCAGCTTGACATTGTAAGGAGTGACTCTTTCCTTAGGGACGGTGGTCTCCTTCCCCGGCCGGGCCTTGGACTGCAGCCCCCAGCCAAAGGCCTTTGCAGGAGACTCGCCATCCTTGGGGTGCCAGAGGAGGCCCGACTGGCCTTTCTTTCCTGGACTGCCAGAGAGAGAGAAGGCCCGAGGCCTGCTCTTTAACTTCGACTTCAAGGATTCCTTGGTTCTGAGAGGAGAGAGGAAGGTTCTGTCTACAGCCTTGCAGCTGGGACGTCCTCATGTTTCTCACATGGGGGGCGGGGGGCAAGCCATGGCCCCGTGCTGGGCTTCGATTAGACACTGAGGCTTAAGAGGGTGACTGCCTCCTAATAACTCCGGGGACGTCTGGGTACGAACCCAGGGCCGCCCATAAAGAGTCCTGCTGCTTGTCTCGGGTCCAGAAAACACTGCTTCGGCAGTGAAAAACATACACTATGTCAGTCTGGCCCCAGAATGGCAGCCAGATCCGCTGCTGGCCCGAACTGCCCTCCACACTGAGCTTCCTGCACAGTGCCTGGCAGCTGGACAAGTGCAGCCAAAGTGTCTGTGGCTAGAGGGAAGAAAACATAGTAAATGATGCCTCTGTTCCTCACCGGAGTCTGACAGATAACCTCAGCCCAGCCTTAGGATTTTGAGCCTGGAGGCAAGCGGAAGGAGCTGAAGGAAGAGGAGTCACAGAGAAACCCAGTCCTCTGGCTGGTTTCTGGTGAGGTCTCTATTCATCAGTGGGAGGTAAGAAGCCCCTTTTGTTTATAACGCGCTTCTCAGCCTGGGGAATCCGTGGAGCCGGGTTCCTAGAACCTGTTGCTACCTTTTAAAAAGGCTCCCCCCTCCTCCAAGGAGAAAAGTAATAGATAATCACAATGGAAAATTTGGAAAGTAGAGAAAACTGTTAAGGCCAAAACACCCCCAGACATCCAGAATCCGGCCACACAGACGCGTGTACTGTTAACACTTTGATGCCCTTCTAGCATGTTCTCCCTCTGTCTTTTCAAAGCTGAGATCATGCTGTAAGCTCTTGATCAGCAGGATTTAAAATGGCTGCCACCTAGGCAGTCATGCATACTGAATAATTTATTTAAGCAGTCTCCTGATTTGTTGGACATTTCAGTTGCCTGGTGTTCTCCATTCCCATCGGTACAGTGGTCAACAACCGCATAAAGAAAATTTTGTCTGTTTTTCAGCTATTTCCTCAGGAGAGAGTTCCAGAAGGGGAACGGCTCTCCTTCTAGGCTGTGGACCCTGTTTGCTGACGGTCGACACGCTGGCCCTGCTGCCCACGTCCCTGCCGGAGAAGTGCAAAGGACAGGTGCCTTGCACCCCGACCTCCAGGGACCCTTCAGCACAGGCCCTGCTGTTCCCGTGGTGCCTCTCACCCTGAGCCCTTGTAGCCTCAGCCGGGGAAAGAGCGGATGAGCAGTGAGCTGGTTTCTGGCCCTCTGGTGGCAGGGGGGGCTTGGGCTTCCCTTTGACCCTCTTCCCCCACCTTTCCCGGATCTTTAATATTTGTTGTGATGTAACAGCCACAAGAGCTGTAAGAAGAACTATGGGCTTTGGGTGCTCTCTTGGGTTGAAAGCGGGGGTGGGGGGTGGGGGGGGGAAATGCATGCCAGGGATATGAAGGCAGCCCAAGGATTCCCAGAGACTCGGAGGAAACCCGTTTGAAACAAATGTGTTATTGTTATCGTGTTATTGTTGCATCACTGTGTTGTGAAGATAAGAAATCGTTCTGTATGCTAAAGCTTTCTCCTCAATAAAAATATAAAGGGTGTGTAAAGACTGCGTCTCTCTGGGTTATTGAGCAAACATAGATGAGCACTCCCTAGGCATCAGAGATCATTTCCCAGGCACCTTGCCTGAATCAGCCCTAGCCTGAAGCCTTGCAATCCTTAGATGAGGAAACTGAGGCCCAGCAAGGCCCAAGGGACCTACCTAGAGTCCTGCGCACTTGGGGATGGCAGTTGTTGGGAGGGAGGGAGGTAAAAAGACTAGTTATCTTGAAAAACAGCATTAGTTCTCCGCATCCTGGGATATGAAAGTATGAGTGGCCCAGTCCTATCATTCTATAACGGCACCTCTCCTGGCCCCCAACACACTCGCGCGCGCGCACACAGAGGACATAGAAGGGAGGGGGGTGGTGAGGCGGGAGGGCCCTTCCACTTTGGGGCACTAGGTGGTGCTACCGGACACGACTGAGCTTGCTGCTGATGAATTTTAAATACACTTGCCCAGAGCAGTTCAGCAGAGATCCTCCCAGCAAGATTTCAGGGCTCCTCACAGACTCCGGGGTCAGAAGAAACAGAATCCCATTCTTGGATTTGCTAACGTTTCCCAGCTATGAACTGGAATTTCCCCCCCACCCCCGGGACAGTGGGTGGGAATGTTTATGGAGGTACCAGTGTTTTTGACATCGCCCAAGGTTTACAGGGGCAAAGTAGCTTTTCCACAGCTCCCCGGCTGCCCAGTAGTCAGCTCTCTCGGCCTCCACTCCCTTGGTCCTACTGCTTCCTGGATCTGCCTGTCCACCCTGTCCTGCCCACCCTCCCCCCGCCCCAGCTTCCAGGAGCACAATGAGAGAGAAAGCCCGGTTTCAGAAGCACATCTGCTTTGCCCCTTTAAGAGGGAGGGAGGGAGGGAGGAAGAGAAAGGAAGGGGGGGCGGGGAACCGGCATGTTTCTGACCGTGTACCAGGCACTTTTGCCAACAAATCTCATTTCATTCCCACAACAAGTCAATGCAGCAGATAACGTGTCTCCTTTGAGAGCTGACGGATCTGAATCTCAGCGATATTAGGTTCCATGGGGGGACTCGGGTCTTTGTGACCCCCAAAGCCATACCCTCTCACCTCTAATACACCATGCCCATCCCAAGGAAGCCCCTTGAGGAGCTCAAGTCTCAACCTGACTGGATTCTGGGTCTTTGCCAAAGCAGCCAGATCTACACATCAGGGCCACTGTCTCTGGAGGCTCTGGGAGAACAGCCAGGGGGCAAGCTCCACCCATCAGGGAAGGGCCTGCCGAGTTTAAGGGCCCGAGTTTAAGGTGACGAGTATGTGTGAGTGTGTGGCTGACTGCCCCTTCTCGGGGAGGGACGGGGCTGTGGCACCGTGGGCTATCTCAGTGAGCCCCGGGGCTGCCCATTCTGCTTCGGGGGGGGGGCCAGATAAGGTCTCTAGCACCCCCAGAATTTCTCATGCCATCACAGGTAGGGATAGGCGAGCCCAGATTGTGTCGTGGCCCATCAGAGCAGGTGGGGGAAAATAAGAGTGGGGTGAGCCTTGCCCCACACCCCCGCAGTCACAAGCCCTGTGAGTCTAGGGGAAGAGCCCAGCATTCCAGTCTGGCCCCGCCACGGACTCCATCTGGAACCTGCATGAGTCCCATTCCTATTCAGGCTACAGCTTCCTCATCTGTCTAGTCACTGTGGGGTCCCTGGTGCCCAGCACAAGGCTGGGTACACAGTAGGATCTCAAACCTAGCTTGATACATAGCTTGAGTGAATAAATGGGCTGCTGGATTAAAAACAAAACAAAACAAAACACCCTGTTGCCAAGGGGTGGAGGAAGGCAGAGAACATCTTACTGCCGGTGAAGCAGGCCCCACTGTTCCTTCTCATCGTTCATTCTGTGAGGAACTGACAGCTCAAGGTCACTCACTTGAGTTCGACTGTGAACTCCAGTGGTTTGACACCCAGAACTCTTAACCTCCACCCTCCACTCACACCCACACTGGTGGAATCAGAATCTCCAGGAATTTCTGTTTCTAAAAAGCTCCCTAGGCAGTGCTAATGCCTAGCCTCCTGCAGAAAAGAGCCTTGGGGACAACTATCCCTGGCGACATTTAATGGCCAGTTTGGTTTTGAGCCTTCCCTTAGAGCTCCCCGGAGCAGAAACCAGCCTGGAGATCCCGTACTAGCCCATAGTAAGTGATCAAGAAATATTTGTGCAACAGTCCCCCAGCATGTGCCGTGGTCTGGTGTGAGTTCGCCCCTCCTGGACACCTGCTCAGATTGCATTTTTTTAAAAAGATTTTATTTATTTGAGAGAGAGAGAGAGCACAAGCAAGAGGAGCGGTGGGCAGAGGGAGGAGAAGCAGGCTCCCCGCTGAGCAGGGAGCCTGCTGCAGGACTGGATCCCAGGACCCCGGGATCATGACCTGAGCCAAAGGGAGGCAACTCAACCCATTGAGCCACCCAGGTGCCCTCAGATTGCACCTTTTGAAAGAGATGTGCCATAGGATGGATGCAGAATTCCGGCCCTGAGAAACCAGATCATTGGAGCCTAAGCCTTTAAACTTGACCACCAGAACTGACTCCTGTGGAGCCTTGGCCTCTCCCCAGGGATAAGGACAGGCATTAAGGAGGCAAGAGATTACCCCCTAAATGGGGCTGGGAGGATCCACTTCTGGCTAGCACTTCCTGCATCCTGACCAGACGAGAGAAAGCTCCGCAGGCCACTTCTCCCCAGGGACTCAATAGACACAGAAACACAAAGCTCAGGGCTCTTAGTTGCCACGGTAACGGTGGGACCTACTTGGAAGAAAACAATCTCTTGAAAAGCTCAGGAGGGTGGATATTTCCTCTGACAGAGGGCGGGCTCTGACCTGCTCCTTACATCCCCTCTCCCCTTCCTGCCTGCCACCCAAAGGGGTGCAACGGGGGCCCCTCACCTCAGCGACTCCCCTGGGAGAGGGGTGCCAGAAAGTAGGGCCCTGGCTTTTTATTTTGCTCTTGCTGTGGGCTGTTAATAGGAGAAAGAGGCTCAAGGGGAAGGTGTTAGAGTGTGAATTCATGGCAATTGTCCTCTGGCCTAAGGAAGCCCTGCTTCATGAGACCCCCACCCCCCACACAAACCATACTTGAAGAGGGCAAGTGCCCCGCCGCAATTGCCATCCTACCTCTTCCTCACCACTTAACCATGGACACAAGAACCACAGAGAATGTCCAGAAGTTCCGGACTTCTCCCCCACAGTGCCGCCTTTCGTCATCTCTCACCGGAACTACTGAGGTAGCCTCCCTGCCGGGTCTGACCAGCTTCTAGTAGTCTCTACCCCTTCTAATCAATCCACCTTCCCATACGCTTGAGGGGTGGGTGGGCATGGTCCTTTGAACACACAAATCTGGTCCTGTTGCTCCTATTCAAAAACTTTTCAAGGGCTCTCCTTCCTCTACTGGAAGACTTGGGGATCTGATTCTGGCATTCTTCACTGTCTGGTCATAAACTACGTATGCCATCTCATCCGTCCACGCCATCATTCTTCCCTCTTCCATTCAGTCCAAACCCCAGGCAGCCTGAATTACACTCCCTTCTTTCCTTGCGTACCAGGTCCTTTCATGCCTCTGGGCCTTTGCACACCCTATACTCGCTGCTTTAAGAATTCATCAGCATTCCTGGCCCCACTCCAACTGGCAATCTTCTCAGCTCAAAGCTCACTTCCTCCACAAAGCTGCCTTCACTTCCCAGACGAATTCTTGCCCTTCTGAGCCCTCCCTTGCTTCCCTGCTCCCAACCCCTCTGTGAAGCCTGAGTTCCACCTGGGAGTGGAGGCTGGTTCAGGATTCCAAATGAATTTGTTGCTGCGAGGCTGCTTGCTGTTTAGTGTGAGAACATGCGCTTGTCCCCCTTTGCAAGTGAGGGCTGCACCGCAGTAGGCTTTGGAAGGAGTACTGGCCTCCTAAGTTCTGGCTGAGGGCTGATGGCAGGCAAGCACTGTGTTCCCACACAGCCCAATCAAGCTGGAGGTGTGGACGGTTGGAATGAGTTGGGTAAGAAAGAGAAAGGAAGAGTTTGCAGAGCTGATTGTTCATTCGCAACCCACCACCTGTCAGTGGCCTTCATCTCTTTGGGGGACCATCACTCCCTCTCAGCAGTGTGGTGGAGAGGAACCTCCATGGGGCATGAGAATCCCACAGACCTGGCTTTGAACCCTGGCTCTGCCACTTCCTTGTTGGATACCCTTAGGTTGGTTACTTCACTTCTCTAAGCCCCATTTCAATTTCTAAAAGTAGGGACGCCTGGGTGGCTCAGTCTGGTAAGCGTCTGCCTTGGGCTCAGGTCACGATCCCAGAGTCCTGGGATTGAGCCCCGCATCGGGCTCCCTGCTCAGTGGGGGGCCTGCATCTCGCTCTCCCTCTGCCGCTCCCCCTGCCTGTGCTCTCCTGCTCTCTCTGTCAAATAAATAAATAAAATCTTTAAAAAAAATAGTATACATTGGCAAAATAATTGATACGAACCAACAGCAATAAAAATAGCTAATACTTATTAGCACTTACTATTTCTTGGGCGCTAAGTGCTTTACATTTATTAACTCACTGAATGATTACAACAACCATATAAAGTAGGTAGCATTCTTAGTCCCCATTTTGCGGGTTAAGAAATGGCATGGATATGGGGGTGCCTTGGGTGGCTCAGTCGGTTAAGCGTCTGCCTTCAGCCCGGGTCATCATCCCAGGGGCCTGGGATCGAGCCTGAGTCAGGCTCCCTGCTCAGCGGGGAGTCTGCTTGTCCTTCTGCCTCTGCCCCTTCCCCCCCACCCTCCCCCCGCTCGTGCGTGTGCTCTGTCTCTCAAATAAAAAAAATAAAATCTTAAAAAAAAAAAGAAATGGCATGGATAGTTTAACTTGCTCAATGTCACGGCACTAGCCTGCAAGTGCTTTGAACCCTCCAGTAATACAAGGAAAATTCTGTGGATCAGAAATGGGGCCAGTGGAGGAGGAAAGCACCAAGATCCAGAGCCGGGGTCTTAATCTCTTTTTGGTCAAAGATCCCTCTCAGCAGTTTGGCAAAGCCACTTCTCAGAATAATGTGTTCGGGTGCATAAAATAAAATACATGGAATTACAAAGGAAATCACTCCTATTGAGACAGTTCTAAAACATCTTGACGAAATTGTGGGTAGTTGTAGCACTACTTTAATAATGCACCAAATCGCCAGAGTTAGCAGCACATCTAGAGGTAGGAGTCTCGAAGCGATGATGAGCATAAGTAACTTTTTGTGAGATACGATTGTAATGTGATATGAAAATGTTTGTGATTTCTATTGGGGCTAAAGTAACAGATACTGCTAATACTATTATGGCTTGCTGCCAACACTCCGAATTTGGGGAAATGCTAAGTTTCTGTTAGAGCTCAGTGGGGAAAAAAAAGGAACAAAGAGTTTTCCCATCCAAGTTCACGGATCCCCCTAAATTCTCTCCACAGGGCCCTTTGAGGTGCACAGAGCTCAAGTGAAGGAGCCCAGCCCTGGGTGTGAGAGAAAAGACAATGGCTGGTACTGTCAGCTGTGAGGAGAAGCTGGGGGCTGGCAGAAAGACAAGTGTGTGGTTTCTCTTTCAAGAACTGTTTACAGAAATCATGAAGTCTGGCAGCTCCGTCTTCCTCTTGGTCCTGAGTCAGCAGCCCAGGGTGGGGCCGAGGCTGCCACACTGGGTTTGAGTTTTAAGCTCACCACACACCCATCCCTAAGAGTTGATTTGTTGCCGCTTCCTTACCAATGAAATCTTGGTGGGTTTCGCTCCATTTTACAATTTGGACCTGCCCGCACACACAGATATCTCATTAGTCTGGAAATAATCTTGCAGTGGACATTTTGTTGGCTCCAAGACAGTTTCTGAGCTCATGGATTCTTCTACCCTAGCATCCCAGCCAGGCTTTGAGGCTCACAGAGAGAAGGGGAGAGATTGCTAACTGTGCCACGAATCCCAGAACAACGGTCAGAATCGACACTTTCCCAGAATACCAAATGCTTTTTCCCCCCGAATTCCTGACTTTGCCACCCGTCAGCCGAGTCCTTGCCAACCAGGGCGGCACAGTCCTGGGCACTGTGGCCAAGGAGACAAATGGTCAAAACAGCAGTAGGCCTCTGCTTTTCTAACTTGCTTCTATTCCCGTTCAAGACTCAACGAGAGCACTGTTCATAAGAAACAGGCCCCAAGCCTACTCACAATGCCTTGCTTGCTGGTCTGCTGCCTTCTTCTCTTCCTTGGGCCCTGATACTTACTCAGAAATGAGCAATACTTGGCCAATGGTCCTGTGCTAAAAAGGCTGCAGCTCATTTTCCAAAGTGAGAGGGTAAAATTGTGATAGCCTTATGAACTACAGCCACTGGCTAATAAAGAAGCTGGTTCAGAATGAATCTACCTCAAAAGAAAAAAAAAAAAGAAGAATGAATCTACCTCAGTTATTCAAGGGAACAGAACAGTATACTTTGGGGGCAGGGGGCAGGCTGAGAGCTCCATATGCTGGAATGTGAAGAAGACTTAAATTTACTATAAAAGAAATATGTGTATGTTCTTAGGTTGGTCAAGGCTCCCAAACATAGGCAGAAGGAGACTGAGGACCAAATGAAGATACAAAAGATCTTTGGTTAGCCAGATTGACTAAGAATAAGGGAGAGAAGACCTCAATTACTAAAATCAGAAATGAGAGAGGGGACATCACAATCAAACTGGAAATCTAAAGGATTATAAAGAGTAACTATGAATAATTGTATGACAAATTATATAACTTAGATGAAATGCATACATTTCTAGAAAGACAACAACTATTGAAAATGACTGAAGAATAAATAGAAACTCCAAATAAACCTCTAGTAAGTAAAGAGATTGAATTAGTAGTCAAAGCTACCTACAAAGGGCGCCTGGGTGGCTCAGTCAGTTAAGCGGCTGCCTTCGGTTCAGGTCATGATCCCAGGGTCCTGGGATTGAGTCCCACATCAAGCTCCCTGCTCAGTGGGGAGTCTGCTTCTCCCTCTGCTCTTCCCCCCTGCTCGTGATCTCTCTCTCACTCTCTCTCTCTCTCTCTCAAATAAAATCTTAAAAAAAAAAAACCTACCCACAAAGAGGGGCACCTGGGTAGCTCAGTTGGTTAAGCCTCTGACTCTTGATTTCGGCTCAGGTCACGATCCCAGGGTCATGAGATCACGGCTTGTGTAGGGCTCCATGCTCAGCGTGGAGTCTGCTTGGGATCTCTCTCTTTCTCTCCCTCTGCTCCTCCCCCTCCTCTCTCTCTCTCTCTCAATAAATAAATAAAATCTAAGAAAAAAAAAACTACCCACAAAGAAAAGTCCAGATACATATGGCTTCTTTGGTGAATTTTACCAAACATTGAAAGAAGAATTAACATCAATTCTTCACAAACTCATTCATAGCATAATACTTCTCAACTCATAATATGAGGCCAATATTACCCTGATACCCAAACTAGACAAAAACTTCACAGGAAATTAAAAGTACAGACCAATATCTCTTATAAATAACAGGCACAGAATTCTTCAACAAAACACTAGCAAACCAAATCCAGCAATATATAAAGAGGATCATACACCATGGCCAATACGTAAACTTGTAACATCTGAAAATCAATTGATGAAATACAGCAATCAGTACAATAAAAAAACAGAAACATAATTACCTCAACAGACAGAGAAAAGGGATTTGACAAAATCCAACACCCTTTCATGATAAAAACGAAAAAACAAAAACACTCAACAAATTAGTAATAGAAAGGAACCTCCTCAAGCTGACAAAAAGCATCTACGAAAAGCCCACAGTAGCATCACTATGGTGAAACACTAGAAGCTCTTCCCCTCTAAGATCAGAAACAAGATAAGGGTGTCCATTCTCACCACTTCTATGCAACATTGTACCGGAGGTTATGGCCAGAGCAATTTGATAAGAGAAAGAATTAAAAGGCATTGGGAAGATTGGAAAGGAAGAAGTAAACTATATGTGCAGATGACATGATCTTGCATATAGAAATCCTAAAGAATCTGCTGAAAGACTATTAGAATTAATAACTGAGTTCAACAAGGTTACAGGATATGAAGTCAATATAAATTTTTTTATGATTTTATTTATTTATTTGAGAGAGAGAGAGAGAGAGAGCAGGGGGGCAGGGGCAGAGGGAGAGGGAGAGAGAGAGTCACAAGCAGTCTCCGTGCTGAGTGTGGAGCCCAATGCGGGCCTTGATCTCACCACCATGAGATAACAACCTGAGCCAAAGCAAAGAGTCAGACACTTATATGGCTGTGTCACCCAGGCACCCCACAATATAAAAAATTTTATTGCTATACACCTGCAATGAACAATGTGAAATAAATTAAGAAAATACTTTATAATAGCCTCAAAAGAATAAAACACTTAGAATAAATTAGAAGTGGTACAAGACTCGTATACTGAAAACTTACAAAACATGTTGAAAGACATTAAAGAAGATCGAAACAAATGGAAAGACATCCCATGTTCATGGGTGGAAATATTTAATACTGTTAAGTTGGCAATACTCCCCCAAATGATCTACAGAGTCAATGCAATCACTGTCAGAAGCCCAGCTAGATGCTTTGTAGAAATAGACAAGTCGATACCAAAATATATATGAAATTCAAGGGGCCCAGAAGGGCCAAAACAATCTTGAAAAAGAACAAAGTTGGAGGACCCCCACACTTCCTGATTTCAAAACTTTATACAAAGCTACAGCTATCCAACTAGTGTGCTAATAGCATAAGGATAGACATATAGATCAATGAAACACAACTGAGAATCCAGAAATAAACTTATACATCTGTGGCCAGTTGGTTTTTGATAAGGACGTCAAGTCCATGCAATGAAGAAAGAATAGTCTTTTCAACAAGTGCTACTGGGACAACTGGATTTCCCGCCACAAGAGAATGAAGTTGAAATTTATTCTCACACTCGTACAACATTGAACTCAAAATGGATCAAAGACTTACATGTGACAGCTAACATTCTAAAACTTAGAAGGAAATACAGACGTAAATCTTTGAGACCCCGGATTAGGCAATGATTTCTTCGATATGACACTAATAGTACAAGCAACAGAAGAAAATAATAGATAAATTGCAGCCCATCAAAATGTAAAAGTCTGTTACAAACAATGCCATGAAAAGCATGAAAGGACACCCTACAGAATGACAGGAAGTATTCGCAAATCACATGTGTGACAGACTTGTAGCTAGAGCTTATAAACACGGCTTACAAAGCGATAATAAAAAGACACAAAGAACCCAATTCAAAAACGGGCAAGGGATCTGAATAAATGTTTCTCCAAAGAAGATATACAAATGGCCCCTGAACACATAAAAAGATGATCAACATCGGTAGTCATTCAGAAAATGCAAATAAGAAGCACAACGAGGGCGCCTGGGTGGCTCAGTCGTTAAGCGTCTGCCTTCGGCTCAGGTCATGATCCCAGGGTCCTGGGATCGAGCCCCACATCGGGCTCCCTGCTCGGCGGGAAGCCTGCTTCTCCCTCTCCCGCTCCCCCTGCTTGTATTCCCTCTCTCGCTGTGTGTCTCTCTGTCAAATAAATAAATAAAATCTTTAAAAAATAAAATAAAAGAAGAAAATGGGGCTTAGAGCCACACACACACAGATGGAGCTTCAGGCTTACCACACGCTCACCCCAATAACCTGACCTCGATTGTGATCTTGAAGTCAGCTATCCTGGACCTATGGCAGGATTTTACAGCCCAATCGGGAGTCTTCTGATACCTAGAGATATGTAGGTGGCAAGATGGAGATACAGACCCTGCTGGCTAGCTGTACTCAACTCCTTCACAGACAGAGATCCAGTTGAAGTTCCCATCGAATGTTGAGACTTCTCTACAGCAGTCAGCAAGGTCTCACAGCTTCCAGGACCATGCTGGTTCTCAGCTGGCCTCTTTCTCCCTTCCTGAGGAGGAGTCCACTGCCCAGTCCTCATGCCCAACTCCTAGTGTCCTCCCTGGGGCCAACTATCCTTGGTACTGTTTCTTTTTAAAAGATATTTATTTATTTATTTATTTATTTATTTATTTATTTATTTGAGAGAGAGAGCAAGAGCACGCACGAGCAGGGGGAGGAGCAGAGGGAGAGGGAGAAGCAGCCTCCCCGCTGAGCAAGAGCCTTACATGGGGCTCGATCCCAGGACCTCAAAATCACGACCCAAGCCAAGGGCAGATGCTTAACCGACTGAGCCACCTAGGTGCCCCAATCCTTGGTACTGCTACTGAGGTTCCTCAGTTGGACCAGACTCTGGCTCACATCTCTTCCCTTCTAACCCTGAGGGACCTTGTGCTTTGCTCCGATGTGACCTGATGAGCCCAGACCTGCCCTCTTGTACCTGGGTGGAGATGGGGACCCGGGTATGGCAGTCCTGTAGCTTGCATCCTCTAGGGGAGTGCTTAACTTCAATGCTGCTCATTGGGTATCTATGACCCAATACATATTTCTTGTCCAATTGAATGTTTTTTAATGTATGTGTTTAATATGAATGTACCGAATATTTTGATTCCAAAGATATCTCCTAGTGAGCCACATTTCAAAGGCTGGTGATTAGAGAAAGAAATCACCCATAATTTTACTTTGTCCATATACATACATATTTTTAGATAAGAACAATTGCAGGAAAGATACAATTTTGTACCATAGTTCTTTTTTTACTTATAAAATCATAGGAACTTTATGATCCGGTATTTTACTTAGACTCACTGTCTTGCTAAGGGAGCACACAGAAGTCCTAGGCTCCATTATTTCCAATAATAACAGTTGTTAACATATATATATATATATATATATGTTAACATTTATATATATATATAACATTTATATATATATGTTGTTAACATTTATATATATATATACACCTGCCTATAACCTTGCCCTTACATTGCTCTTGGACATTTTGCAGAGTGAAACCTTACAACCACCCTGAGGCAGGTCCCATTATTTTCCTCATCTAACATACGAGCGAGCAACTGAGACACAGAGAGGTTAGATGCTTCGTCCAAAGTCATGCAGCTAGTAACCCAGGTGGCCTGGTACCAGAGTCTGTGCTCATGACTCCTCCACAGTAGGTCTGAAACTTCAGTGAGCCTCAGGATTCTCCGGAGGGCTTGTCCCAACACAGATTGCTGGGCCCTGCTCCTGGAGTTCCTTTCTAATCGAGTAGATCTAGGATAGAGGCCCAGAGTCGGCATTTCTCACAAATTCCCCAGCACTACCACCCCGCTGCTGCTGGTTCGGACGATCACGTCTGTGAACTGCTGCCCCATGTGGCACCGCCTCCCAGTTGGAAATCCCTGGAGCCCCCCAGCCCAGTCCTTGGAGGGGCCAGGAAGGGCGAGTCGCTTGCCATGTGCCTCCTCTTCTGCTTCCCTCGCCCTTACCTCTGCACTGGCCAGGCATCCACCGAGGAGCACCACGTCACAAGAGGGTTGCTTGAAAAAGAGGGCCCCGTTCCTGCCAATCTCAGACTCGAATGCCTATGCTGTCACTTGCCTGGTACCTGCAGCCAGCGGATCTCACGGGTTAATCAGATTAACTAGGCCTGATGGCCCCCAGCCTCCCCAGTCCCCCAAACCGGGGAGCCTCAGGCCTGTCCTCCGTGCGAGAAAGTTCTGCTCCCCTCCAAAGAGAGCAGCTTTCCAGGAGAGCCAGGGCCTTTTTGTGAGGAACCTACTAAGGCCAATTCCACTCTGTGGTTTGCAGCACTGAGAGTTGGGTCCTCTGAAGACTGATGGGTGGGCGTGGGGACCAAACTGGTCCAGCGCTAACAGGGAGGAAGACATTGGTCCATTTGACCACGGAACAGACCACTTGGAAGTCCGGGCAGCTGTGTCACCAGGGGAAGGGGACCTAGGGTTGGGCGGAGCTGGCTCTGAGACTCTGGCTCATCTCGACCCAGCTCTATCTCCTCTCTGAATCTGGGTTCCCTTATTGATAAAATGGGACCGATAATACCTCCGCCCTCTCGGCATTCCAGAACAATGAAAGGATCCTAGTAGACAAAGCCCGGAGCAATGTTTTGGATCCTAGGAAACATCTAAACGAGAGGCCGGCCCATCTAGGAGCCTCAAAGGTCACTGCTGAAGGAGACAGATCAGGAATGGAGATTGGCGCTCGGAATGATGGAGGGAGCTGGGCCTCTGAGTGCAGAAATGTTTTCCTCTTCGAAAAATCCCCTAACATCTGCCTATAACCTTGTCCCTCACGGAGGTCACCTCTTCCAGGCAGTTCTCTGTGAGGTGCCACCCGGATCTTACCTCAGAGACAGACAACTTACTCTGCTGAGGGTTGGTGCAGCTGTCTTAAGGTGGCGTCGTGCTGTCAGCCCTCTTTGGGGATTGCCTTGCCCAGTGTCACACCTCCTTCCTGGGGTGGCTCCTTCATCCCAACCAAGGACAACTCTGACGGGCTGTCCCAGCACCAGAGACTCCCGCTCAGACTGACTGAAGCCTCGGTCAGGATTGCGGTACAATGTAATGCATCCCCCCGTACGATCCTGCTTCCTTACCCACTTTCCGCAGCTAGTGATCCCAAGAGCCTCCCTACTAACTTCCCTGCGTACTAATCTCCATCTCAGAGTCCCCTTTCTGGGACATCCAACCTCCCTTGGCAGAGAGGGCGCTCTGCAGTGTGGAAGGTGCACTGATGCATCTTCCCATCAGCTCTGGCGGAGATGTGGTGGGCTGCTACCTTTCCCGTCCCTTTTCTTGCTGATGACTTCCAGGCATCTTTAAAAAAAAAAAAAAAAGTCGGGGCGCCTGGGGGGCTCAGTCGGTTAAGCGTCTGCCTTTGACTCGGGCATGATCCCGGGGTCCTGGGATCGAGCCCCACGTTGGGCTCCTTGCTCAGTGGGGAGTCTGCTTCTCTCTCTCTCGGCCCCTCCCCCTGCTCGTGCTCTCTCTTTCTCTCTCTCTGACAAAGAAATAAATAAAATCTTTTTAAAAAGGTCAACTTTAATTTCTTTCTCATAGGCTTCTTTTTCTTATTACAAAAGCAAAATAAGCTTATCACGGTGAGAAATCAGAACATACAAACTAAAAGAGGAAAACAACGTATAATCCTACATATCAGAGACAAGCACTGCTGCTACCTTGGATATATCTTTCCAGCAACTCTCCTACGCCAAATTAATATGGGGTCATACTGTAATACCGCTTTGTGGTTTGCTTAAACTCTCACTCCCACAATAAATAGTTTCTGTCAGTCATGTTAAGTTACTCTCCGAGAATGGGTAAGTGAGGACTCAGAAACCTGTGGGCAGCCAAGGACCCTAGTCCAATCCCTTCAGATAATGGATATGTGGAAACTGAGGCCCAGAAAGAGAGACCTTTTTCTCAGGTCCCTCCTTCCCAGCCACCCAAGGCCATCCAGATCACCTCCTGACCTGGCCCCGAGTTGCCCAACCAGGTTCAGACCAGGGGAATAACAGGAAATGGGATTTGCGTAAAAGAAATGCAAGAAAAGGAGCGCCTGGGTGGCTCAGTTGGTTAAGCATTCGACTCTTGGTTTCAGCTCAGGTCCTGATCTCCGGGTCATGAGATCAGACCCCGTGTCGGGCTCAACACTCAGCCCGGAGTCAGCTTCTCCCTCTGCCCCTCCCCTTGCTCATGCTCTTTCTCTCACATAAATAAAATCTTTAAAATAAAAGAGAAAAAGACAATCCAATTAAAAAAAAAAAAGGCAAAAGATCTGAATAGACATTACTCCAAAGAACATATGCAAATGGCCAATAAACACATAAAAAGATGCTCAACATCGCTAGTCACCGGGGAAATACAAACCCAAACCACAGGCAATCTCATGTCACACCCAACGAGGATGGCTAGAATCACATAATAACAAGTGTTGGTGAGGATGTGGGGTAATTGCAACTCTCATACACTGCTGAAGGGAAAGTAAAATGGTGCGGCCGCCGCGGGAAGCAGCCTGCATTTCCTCGAATGATGCAACGGAGAGTGACTACATGACTCAGCATTTCCACCTGTGGTTTGAGGGCGCCTGGGTGGCTCAGTCAGTTAAATGTCCGCCTTCGCCTCCGGTCACGATCCTGGAGACCCTGGATTGATTCCCGCATCGGGCTCCCTGCTCAGCAGGGAGTCTGCTTCTGCCTCTGACCCTCCCCCCTCTCGTGTTCTCTCTCTCATTTCTCTCTCTCTCTCAGATAAATAAATAAAATCTTAAAAGAAAAATTCCACTTGTGGTTCTATACCCAAGAAAATGGAAAACCTTTGTCTGAAGCTTGGGTATGAATGCTGATAGCAGTATTATGCATGACAGTCAAATTAGGGAGACGACCTACGTGTCCATCAATGGATGAACGAACAGGTCAACAAAAGGTGGTGTGCGCACACAATGGAATGTCATTTGGCAATAAAAAAAGAATGAAGCTCTGTTACATCTTGGAACATGGACGAACTTTCAACTCATTACACTAAGGGAAAGAAGCCAGTCAGAAAAGTGCACACATTATAGGATCCCATTGATATGACTTGTCCAGAATAGGCAAATCCACAGAGATGGAAAGTAGATCAGTGGTTACCAGTGGCTGGGGTTGGGAGGATAATGCAAACGTTCTGGAATTAGATAGTGGTGATGGTTGCACATACCTGGGAATATACCAAGAACAACTGAATTGTAAGCTTTTAAATGGGTGAAGTGTATGGCATGTAAATTCTATCTCGATAAAGCTGTTATTTAACAAAAAGAATATCATATCCCATTGCTCCCCAGCGTATCCCCCCCATTGCTTCTCATCACACCAGACTAAAATGCAAAGTTCTTACCGAGATCTGGCCTCTGACCTCCTCTTAAAAACCCTTTACTGATTCCCTATTATATGTCAGGCATTAAGTAAGCCCTGTACATATATTATCTCTAATTCCTAGAACAGACGTTCATCTTAAAAAGGACACTGAGAGGGGCGCCTGGGTGACTCAGTCAGCTAAGTGTCAGCTTTGGTTCAAGTCATGATCCTGGGGTCCTGGGATAGAGCCCCACGTTGAGCTCCCTGCTCGCAGGGATCCTGCTTCTCCTTCTCCTCCCGGCTCATGTTCTCTCTCGCTATCTCTCTTTCTCTCTCAAATAAATTTTAAAAATCTTAAAAAAAAAAAAAGGAGATGAGAGGCTCTGTAAATTGTCCAGTCTGCACAGCTAGTAAACAATAGCCCTCCACTGAAATTTAGATCTCTCTGACAGTTAATTTCTCAGCCCAGCCTGCAGAAACGGATATGATTTCTTCATCGTGTATCCCCAGTGATTCCAGTGGGCAGTGGGACTGCTAACACTGGGCGGAATATAAACAGTGCTTGGAGTGCTAAGGCAGTCGACAGAGTCATACTGCAGTTTTCTGGGTGGTTCTTTTGGCCCCGGAAGGTGTGAGGGTTGAGAACCTCTGTGGTTCTTAATCCCAGCTCTGTCACTTCCCAGCTGTGGGACCATGGATGGGCATGTCACTACTTCTCTGAGAGCCTCTCGTTTTTTTAAATCTTCCATAAGATGGAAAAAATAGCATCTACCTTATGGCGTAGATTACACAGGAGTGGAGATGTTCCAGTGACAGCAAATTTTACTCCCTTACTCAGCAATGCACAAGACCTGGTATGTGTATGAAAGGGGGGGGGGGCTTCCTCACTAAGTCTCCTGAGTGCAGATGGACTGGACCCCATTTGTGCCCTTTTTTTAAAAAAAATTTTTAAGATTTTATTTATTTTTCAGAGAGAGAGAGAGAGAGGGAGAGAGCACAAGCAGGGGGAGCGGCAGGCAGAGGGAGAGGGAGAAGCAGGCTCCGTGCTGAGCAAGGAGCCGGATGCAGGTCTCCATCCCAGGACCCCGGGATCATGACCTGAGCCGAAGGCAGCCGCTTAACCGATTAAGCCACCCAGGCGTCCCCCCATTGGTGCTCCTTGGTGAGCGCCGACCGGAGCATGCTGGCGTGAGGGTGTACCCTGCTGGGTCCTGGGTTGGTGATCCTCCAGGCAGGCTCTGAAGGCTCTGTCTTCAGGTGGGTGAGGGGCTCTTTATTAGGCCCTTGTTATTCAGCGAGAGGCCTCAGCCTCTGCGGAAAGCTGCATGACACAAAGCAGCCAGCATCCAACAGGGTGGCAATAATCTCACAACAGTAGCCTCTTGGAGTCTAGATTAAAAAGAGGGCAAAGGCCTCCAGTGCTATTTATTTAATACTAACTGGCAATTTCAAAAGCAACAGATTTTGCTATGTATTAAGAAAAGCTCGGCACACAATGGGCTGGCTTAGCAGGATATAGCCTACTTTTTCCGGTAGGCCCAAGACACCGGGCTCCTTGAAGGCAAAAAGCAACTGGGGAGGATCCTCAAAAATTAAAAATAGAACTCCCATATGATGCAGCAATTCCACTTCTGGGAATATATCCAAAGGAAACAAAAACACTAACTCGAAAAGGTATCTGCACCTCCATGTTCATTGCAGCGTTACTTACGATAGCCGAGACATGGAAACAACCTAAGTGTCCCCCAGGGGACGGAGGGGCAAAGAAGCTGGGAGATGTATACCCAATGGAACGTGATTCAGCCGTAAGAAAAAATAAGGAAATCCTACCGTTTGGCGACAACATGGATGGACCTTGAGGGCATTATGCTCAGTGAAAGAAGTCAGACCAGAAAGACACAGACCGTGTGATTTCGCTCATGTGCGGATTCTCCCAACAAAAACAAAAACAAACTCGCAGAAACAGAGCTCAGAGCTCAGAGCTCAGAGCAAGGTTGCCAGAGGCAGGGGATAGAGGGTGGAGGTTGGGGGGAGGTGGCGAAAAGGCACAGACTTCCAGGTACAGGACCCAGCAGCACTCGGGACGGAACACACAGCACGGTGACTGTGACTAACACTGCCCTGGGATCCGGAGGAAGGTCGTCAAGAGTCAATCCCAAGAGTTCTCATCACAAGGAAGAAATGTGTCCCCTTTCTTCTCTTCTTCTTCCTTTCCCTTGTTACGGATCTGAGAAGACGGATGTTAGCTGAACTTACCGTAGTGATCGCGTCACAATATATGTAAATCAAACCATATACGCACGCCATACGTACGCCTTAAACTCATACGGCGAGGTATGTCAGTTATTTCTCAATAAAACTAGAAAAATGTTTATGAAATCAGTGATTTATATTGTCACCGGACAATCAGATTAAAACAGCTTACGGTCCTGGCGCTCATAAAAAAAAAGAGGAAAAAAAAAGCAAAAAGCCAGTGTACTATGTCCATACTCTCCTCAGGGCCCGGCACAGACTAAGTACTCAGTAAAGGATTTTCGGCTAAATGAATAAATAAATGCATGAAGGAGGGCAGAAGATAATAGCTTGGGTTCATGTTTCACCCTAAGAGTCCCTTGACTTTGCGGCAGAGAGCACAGGTAGAGCCTACGATTCCAATCCCGGGTCTGTACTTATGTTTGACCTTGGGCAAGTCACTCCACTGACCTAAGACTCAGTCTCCTTATTTATAAAATGGAGCTAATAGCGCCTGACCGGGTGGTTGTGAGGACTGAAAGTGAGTGTGTCGGGAACTTGGCACGGTACCTGACACACAGCGAAGACCCAATCAAGAGTAGCTACTGGAATTTTTCTTCAACTCTCCCACCTCGCCCCCTCATGCCGGGAAGGTGGGAGCATTCCTCTTGCAGCCAAGTGAGAGGCCCGCGTGCACACTCAGTGCTGGATCTCTGGTCAGGATGTCCTCTTCCCGGCTAGCTTCCTTTCCCACATATCAGTTCTGACCTTGGTCTGCATCACCACAGCCCCTCGGCACAAGCCCGCCGGGGTACGACGGGCTGAGCCTCAGCTGGCCCTCCTCCTCCTTAGCCTGGCAGAGCCAAGGGCGGGGCGTGGGCTGGGGAATGAGCTCCTAAATTGTTTTCCACTATTCTGAAAGCTCTCAGTCCCAAAACATTGCACATAACCTCCTCGGCCAAGTTACTTTCCTAATCCCGGTTGCCATAACAACGTGACTTAATGAAGGAGCAATTTTTTTCTTAAAATAATTCGACCCGTTTCCATACCAACAGGGGTTTATTTTGGTTCCACACTCAGCGAGGGCTTGGTAGCCAGAACCTGGCAGCACCTTCTCCACCTTGGAAGGGACTTCGATTTCCAGGGGGCCATTTGAGAAGTGACATGGGGACTGTGGCGGCCAACGTGTGCTGAGGAGGCCATGCCCTCAGCGAGGAGAGCAACAAAGAGAGCACGGGCACCTCAGAAGTTCCTCCTTTTGCGGGGGGTGAGAAGACTGAGGGGACAAAGAAGGGACAAGCCTGTTCGACATCCTATCCAAATTCTAAGGCCTATCTGGATAAACTCCTTGTCGCTGGGCCTCCCTCGCGGGACCACAGGCCAGGAGAGTCTCAGGGCTGGACTTCTGCGTTGGGCAGCTTGCAGGGGTGGGTGACAGGAGGCTGCACAACGTGCCTAGTAAAGGATTTTTTTTCCTTTTTAAAGATTTATTATTTGAGAGAGAGAGAGCGCGAGCAGGAGCGAGGGGGAGGGACAGAGGCAGAGGGAGAAGCAGGCTTCCCGCGGAGCAGGGAGCCCGATGCGGGGCTCGATCCCAGGACCCTGGGATCATGACCTGAGCCGAAGGCAGACGCTTAACTGACTGAGCCACCCAGGCGCCCCTAGGAAATGATCCTATCTGTGCCTAAAACTGGCTGTATGTGACTAGATTCCTTCACAGATGTACTCACTCAGCAATTACTGAGTCCCCACTGCGAGTACCCCCAGGGAGCTCCAGTCTGGTGATGAGCCACATCAGTCTCAGAGGCTGCCCTCCAGGCCAGCGCTTCTCAGACCTTTTTTGTGCATCTGAATCCCCTGGAGATCTTGTTAAAATGCAGGTTCGAATCAGTGGGTGGGCAGAGGGGTGGGTGCTGGGATTCTGTGTTCCTAACTGCCTTCCAGCTGCTGCTGCTGGTTCTCAGACCGCACTCGGAGGAGCAAGAAGTTGGTGGAGAAAAAACAATGGGGCCGGAGGGAGGCATTTTGCCTCTCTGTTCCCGCCATCCTCCAGGGGATGCTCAGTCCTGTGGGTTTCGGCTGCATCTCCCACTGGGGCGGGATGACTCTCTCACTGAGGTAAACTCTGCTTCGCTTTCTGAGGTACTTCTCTAAATCCGTGGGGTTTTTAATAAATAAGAATGAAAAAGTGGGACAAGCAGCATAGCTAACCCCAGCTGAGAGGCCACCCGATGCCTTCAATTCCTTCCCGGGGAAGCCCAAGTCAGCCGTCTGAAAGAGTTCGTGGAAGGATAGCACCCTAGACCTTCTCAATTAAGATCCTGTTTGAGGGGCGCCTGGGTGGCTCAGTCGGTTAAGCGTCTGACTCTTGATCTCAACTCAGTCATGATCTCAGGGTCTTGAGCTCAAGCCCTGTGTCAGGATGGGGGGGGCCTGCTTGAGATTCTCTCTCTCCCTCTGCCCCCATCCTCTGCTCACGTGCATGCATGCTCTCTCGCTCTCTCTAGAAGAAAGATCCTATTTGAATGCACACTTTGAAGCCATGTGGTGGTAGGGGAGCCAGCATAAATCAGAAGTCAAACCCCAACTCTGTCTCTCCCTAAGCCCCGCGATCTTGGGCAAGTCACTTCACCTCTCTGTGCCTCGTTTTCCTCATCTACAAGATGGGGCTAATAATCACAGCGAACTCACTGGGATGTTTTGAAGGGTCAATGAATCAATATTTGCAAAGAACCTGACACACAGGAGGTGCCAAAATAGTTAGTTCGTTCATTCAACAAATACTTATTGGGTCCTTTCTGTGCACTGGGCACATAGGCATTGAGGGATACAGTGGTGACCAGGACAGACACAGTCCCTGCCTTCATGGACTTTGCAGAAGAGACTGGAACGATGAGAAGGAATCAGCCACGCAAAGCACGGTGGGCGAGCATGCCTGGCCTGGGGAGCGGCAAGTGCTAAGGCCCTGCGGTGGGAAAGAATGACCCTAAGGAGGGAGGGGGAGTGTAGTAAGAAAAACCTTGGAGAGGTGGGCAGGAGCCAGATGACTTCAGGCTCTCGCAGGTCACAGTCAGGAATTTGGATCTGATCGTCAGCACAGTGGAAAGCTACTGGAGGGTTTATGGTTTGGGCTGGGGCTAGGGAGCCATGGGGTCTGACTACTCTCCTTCACTGCCTGCTATCCTGGCCACTCGGGCCGTGTTCACGTCGCCCCCAAACCCCCGCCCCCCGCCGGCCTGCATCTCCCCACGTTCTCAGAATCTGAAAGTCTAGCTAACAGCTGGGGGTCTCCAGTCTGGATGCTCACCGGGGCAGCGTGGAGTCGCCCAGTGCTACGAGGCTGGGTGCCTGGTGACCGTTCTTCCATCCTGCATCGGCAGCAGAATTAGGTTCGGGGGCAGACTGCACGGGATCAAATCCTCGCTCTGTCACTTAGTAGCCGTGCGACCCTGGGAGAGTCACATTGCCTGATGAGCCTCAGTGTCCTCATCTGTAGAAAGGCATACAAGTCATGCCTACTTCGCAGGGCAGGTTGACGATCCGGTGACTTCGAAGTCACTCACTGGAGTACTGCCCGAAGCCTTGCTGTCCTTACGGCTCAAGTCAGGAGGGGCGCACTGTGCCACGGTGTCAGGAGGGAAGCTAGGGAGCTCCTGGAGAAGCCAGCTGCCTTGTGGACGGGCAGGAGGTTGGCCGTCTTTGGCTTTGAGATTGGAGTGTGCTAATAGATGGGCAAGTGCTAACGTCCCAGAACCCCGAACAAAGGGCCGCTACTGCTGAGGACAGGATCACCGAGCTCACCAGCGTGCCATGGTGTGCCACTGGGCCCGCCCATTTTGAAGAATCCCCGGGACCCATCAATCTGACCTCCTAAGTCCCTCTTGAATCTGTCCCTTCCCCCCACTCACTGGCACCTGCCCAAATCGAAGCGCCGTGACCTCTCACCTAAACAGTTGCGAGAACCTCCTGCCCGCCCTCCCTGCCTCGGATCTTGCTCTCCATGGGGCCACCAGAGTCATCGTGTAATCACGCAAGTCAGATCAGCTCGTGCCAGAGCCTCAGAACCTCTAGGATAAGATGCCAGTTCCTTGGCCCGGCGGGAGTCCTCCTCAAGCTGGCCTCCACCCCTCTCCACCAGGGGGCAGCACTCCTCAGTATTAGCTGGAACATGTCACTCATCTCCTTTGGAAGCGCCATTCTTTGGCCCCTACTACTCCTTTGTGCTGACGTGCCTCTTCCCCCCACCCCTGCCCTCTTCCACCCAACAGAAGTCCATCTGCCCTCCTAGAATCTCGGTGCGTTGCCCAACTTCTCTCAACCACGTCTGTGGCTCCTTCCGCCAAGGCCCCACGGGACTCTGTCTTTTCTGTCTGTTGGTACACATGGGTCTGCGAGGTCTTGATTGGTGGGTCCAAGTCCCCTACTAGGTGGTGAGCAGCGGAGGGCAGAGATAGCCCTGTAGGTAGATCCATAACATCGGCCACCATCACAGCCCCAGCATGCAGCTTCGCGAAGTCTAGCCCTGCTGAATGCAAATGCTGACCTGCCAGGGCCCAGGCTAAGGAGAGAAGCTGGTCGAATTGGGGCCCAAGGTAAATGGGGAGCCCCATGCCTACCCGCGAGGGGGCAGCACTCCTCAGTATTAGCCAACATGTCCGGTGCGGTCAGATCTTAAGATTTTTTAGAAAGTGGATTGACAACTAACCTAAATTATTTTTTAAAAACGATTTAGAACAATAACCACAACAACTGGCCTTCAGGCCACACTTGGTCTTTTTGGCCGATCATTTGGCAAAGTCAGAGCCTGTTATATTTTTGAGGACGGAAGGACTTTTTCTAGATTCAGGTTTCCTACAGCTTCTCTCAATTTCCAAGTTCGGCGGGGGGGGTTATGCCTGGTCAGTGCAGGAGCTTTATTTCGTTTGCTTTTTTGGTATAAGGACATGAAAGTCAAAAATCAAAAGTCAGGTTGTTACATTTCCCTCTTTCAAAATGAAGCCCAACCTCCTTCCACTTGGCAGCTCTAGCAGTTACCATTTCCTGGGGAGCCCACAGGCCCTGTGACCAGTACTCCAGCCTCAATTGTGGTGACATCCCCTCTTTGAGCTGTGGGTCCCCCCAGGAGGAAGGGAGGGATGCAGAGGCCACAGAACCTGTTTCTATAGTGTTTGGTTTGCTTAGTTTGGTAACCTCTTAAAACAAACTGCAGAGGATGGCAATAGCTCAGCTCCCTACAACCTCCCCTGCCCCCCAGCCACCCTATCCCCTCCAGCTTAGCCCCACATGGAAAAATGTGCAGGAGATACTGAGGACTCTGAACTGCAGGTATCAAGGACTCAAATCCGTTTTAGGCCCTGGTTCCCTGTCCTGGGACTCCCGTAACTCGCTATGGGTTGCACAGTGGTGGTGGTGGTGGGGTGGGCAGCCAGTTGTCCTTTCCGCAGGGGTGGGACAGGAGACCTTGAGTTGCCTGATACCCCCATTCGGGACCAAGGCACTCGTTCTCCCAGCTGCCAGACGTGTTGGCTGATGGCTCAGAGTTGGGTCCCCTCCAAGGTAACACTCCTGGCCTGGAGGCCAGCCTGCATCCGCAGACTAGTCAATAGATTGGGGAGGGGAAAGGCCCCGCTGCCCAGACTCAGTCGGGGCCATCTGAAGGACGCGCCCAACTTCGAGCTCCCTATGGGATCAGCCGAGGTGCCCGGGGCAAGTGGATTTCAGTTCAACTCCCGCTGTTGACCAACCCCGGTCACACCCTCACTCCCTCACAGCTGCTGTCATAGAAGGCAGTCCCCAACAAACCTGCATGCAAAGCTCGGTCTCAGATTCTGCTTCCTGGGGAAGTCAGCCTAGGACAGCCCCTTGCCTTGGCTTCTTTTCTCACATTGCCCTTTCTCCCTTGATGACCGCAATTACTCCAAAGGATGACTCCCACATCTTTTCTGTTGCTATGGCCACTCTCCCAGTCTGCCCTCTTGCATTGCCCAGAGCCAATTTCACCTGGATGTCCATTTTTTTCAGCCCTCATTTTAATATGTTTAAAGCAGAACCCTCTCCTGCTACCCTAATCAACCTTTCCTCCCCATTTCTCTATTTCTATGAACGCTGCAGCCCTCTCTAGAATCCCAGGCTGGAAACCTCAGCATCACTTGGGCAGCCTCCTCTTTAAAAACCTTTAGGATCAGGGCACCTGGGTGTCTCAGTTGGGTAAGCGTCTGCATTTGGCTCGGGTCACGATCCCAGGGTCCTGGGATGGAGTCCTGCGTTGGGCTCCCTGCTCAGCGGGGAGTCTGCCCCTCTCTCTGCCCCTCCTGCCACTCATGTGCATGCATGTGCTCTCGCTCTCTCTCTCAAATAAATAAATAAAATCTTAAAAAAAAAAAACCCACAACCTTTGGTATCCCCTTGGTGCCTATGAGCACACATCCATGCTGCCTCTCCTTGTGTTCCAGGTCTTCCCAGTTGACCCTGATCGGCCTGATTTCCTGCCAGCTCTCTAATACAAGAGTTTGTGACATATTTATAGCTTGGACTCCTTTGGGAGTCGGAGGAGACCTATGGATCCCTTTGCGGAGAGTTTTTATAAGTGTAAAATAAGATATATAGGATTACAAAGGAAGCCAATGATACTTAAAGACAGTTATTAATATATGTTTTAAAATTTGGGCGCCTAGGTGGCTCAGTCGGTTAAGCATCTGCCTTCGGCTCGGGTCCTGATCTCCAGGTCCTAGGATCAGGCCCGGCGTCAGGCTCCCTGCTCGGTGGGGAGTCTGCTACTCCCTCTCCCCGCCCCCTGCTTGTGCTCTCTCTCTCTCAAATAAATAAAATCTTTATATATATATATATATATGTTTTAAAATTTATAATACTCTAATACATGTTTCATTATTAGCCCATTAAGGAGAGTGATCTAGTGGTGGGTCCAGTAAGTGCCGTACTTTGGAAGTAGTCACGAGTGTAACGATACTTCAAGATGTCGGCAGCAATAGTAATGAAATATAAAAATCTCTGTGCCTCCTATTGGAAACAGAGTCACGGGTATGGCTGGTACTACTGTGGGGGTGCTGCCTGCATTCGTAATGGAAGGCCAAGGTGCAAATAGAGGTTAGCGGAGATACGGTTGTCTTTTTCTTCCCCATCCAAGTTCACAAATTCCTGGTCAAACCCCTTTGTGCTCTGGGGAGCCTACGCTGTAGCTCAGGTTGGGAGATTTGCACTTCCCTGAACACATGTCAGGCATCCTGGTGGACACTGGGAAACTGACACTTGGGCACTGGGCTGAGTCGGCCCCACTCTCTGGGCGAGCTCTCTGGCCAAGGCTCATTGCAGAAACCCCAGCTGGGCAGCTCTTGGGGGATGTCTTCTCTGAGAGTGAGCATGGGCAGGGGGAGTGGCAGAGGGAGAAGCAGACTCCCAGCCTGATGCGGGGCTCCATCCCGGGACCCCGGGATCACACGACCTGAGCCGAAGGCAGATGCTTAACCGACTGAGCCGCCCAGGTGCCCCTTCCCTGACTTTTCTTTCCTCGGGTCCCAAGCCCTATCCAAGCAACATTACATGAGTTCACTGGTCCAGCCAGGATCACCCAAGCACCAGGCTCATGGGGTAGCTCACAGCCATCAAGCCAACACATAGTTACGGAGCCTTGGACAGGTGGGACTCACTCAGCTCTCAAGCTTACTGGGTGCACCCTACCCTTATCTTGCTGCTAGATGTCCTGCAATGTGTGGGACGGTCCTGTACAAAGAAGAACTGCACAAAATGCAGAGAAGTCCTGCACAAAATGACAATCATGCCCTTGGCAGGAAACACTGGGCAGGCGCTCTACAAATGTTTGCTTGGTGCTTTAGCGGTCTTTCGGTCCATCGACGGGCATTTCTCTTGACTCCTCACAACCCCTTCTGGCCTGAAATCTCAGTGACCTGTACAGCTGGGGCTGGGATTGACTAGTGGTCACTGCGGCGATCAGCAACAAATTGGAACTTTGTCAGGTCTGGATCTTTGCCAGATCAAGAGGACCTGGGCTTAACAGCTGCCACTAGGGAGACAAAAGCCGGCAGGTAGCTCCTTTTAGTTTCCTCCCAGAGGGTGGCTCTGTCCCTGGGAAGGAAGGCTCGTCCTAGGCCATCTCTGCCTTAGAACTTGAGTTGGGCAGTGAGCACTCCCCCCCCAGGTTAGGAGAAGGTGGCCCTTCCTCCCGCACTCTTGTGAGTAAATCATTTCCGGGGAGGGGCTGCCATGAGTCAGCCTGCTCCTCAGGTCCTTTGCTTTCTAAGAGCCAGTCTAGTCTCCTGACAATAGCCGGTCCCCATTTCCCAGGCCTAACGGCTCCAGGAAATGCCTGCATCTGTGACTGGTGGAGGAGTGGCTGCTTCTGTCAGTGTGACCCGTATTCTGGTGAAAAGGATTAGTCACTTCTTGCTAAAATTATATTCTGACTTTCGAATTATATCTCTTAAGAATAATGAAGACTAGGGGCGCCTGGGTGGCTTAGTCAGTTAAGCGGCTGCCTTCGGCTCAGGTCATGATCATGGGGTCCTGGGATCGAGCCCCGTGTCGGGCTCCCTGCTCAGCGGGGAGACTGTTTCTCCCTCTCCTCCCTGCTCCCACTCTCTCTATCTCTGTCTCTCTCTCTCCAATAAATAAATAAATAATCTTTAAAAAAAAGAATAATGAAGACTAACATAAGGCTACTTATTACAGCGTTTCATACTTTATAAAGCACTTGATGTATTAGGTTGAACCATACAAAATTGCTGATATTCAATTGTTTCAGGGCAATTTCATAGTGTTCAAACTGATACATTTTTTTTTTCCGTTTATTCCTTACCACAATCCCACATGGTATTTTTAGCTGCATTTTACAGAACAAAGTACTAAATCTTGGAGAGGTGAAATGACATAGATAGGGAATAGCGGGGCTGAGACTTGAAGCCAACGCCCATGCTCTCGATTCTCGAGGTAGGATGAGTCGGGCCAGAAGACCCTAACAGCAGTAACGTGAGGAGAGGCAAGGCTGTGAGGCCATTCTCCCAGCCTATGCTCAGGAATCTTCTGACTGGTTGTACTCCTCACCTTTTCTTAGTTAGTGATTAGTGGGAGCCTAGGTGCCTAGAAAAAAAAGCACTAAAGTGATGATGTGACAAATTTGATTTTTAGAGTGCTGGGAGTATATGCTACAGCAAAGATAGTATATAGAACATGTTAATCCATTCATCCACCCATCCACCCATCTGCCTTATCTGTTCATCCATCCATCCATCCATCCATCCATCCATCCATCCATCCATCCAACCAAGAGAACTCTATTGGGTAAGTCGCACGTATGTGCCAGGCTCTGCTACCAACATTTGGGGAAGGGTCCTAGTCAGCAGGGGTCCCACCCTTTGGCCAGCTGAGGGAGGGGGATAGAACAGTGGAAGCTGGGGTGAAGCCACCATGTGCATATGGGATTTTGATTTGCTGTGAAGCTGCTCTGGCTTCCTAGTCCTTTTCCACTGGCTGAGGCTCGACTCGCCGGGAGGCTCCAGCTTATGCGCCCAGCCAGAAAGCAGCCGGGTTCTGCTGCTCAGGAGTCTGATGCTGCTAAGAGTTTCTAGGCCACAGGGCCGGAGGAGGCAGGGGTAGGAAGGAAAGAGGAAAGCCGGTGTGCCACCCCGATACCACCAAAGGGAAACTGGGGGTGAGCCGGCAAAGGGGGCTCCTTCCCAAGCTGCCTTAGGAAGACATTCTTTCTTCCCCACCGGAGTCCACCCTGAGGCCTTGGCCTGGCCTACTGCCATGGGTTTGGTTCCTGCGGTGGGCCAGTGGACGAGGGGTAGGCTGGGGGAGGGTCAGTTTGGAAATCAGTCAGGCAGTGGGCATGTGGCCACCACCTTTGCCCAGGGACTGCATGCTGCCCTTCAGGGGATAATCACATTCCTCAGCTTCTCGCCAACCCAGGGGCGAGCGAGCCCTCAAGCCCGCTGTGGAGTCCAAATGCTCAGGCCTGGCCCAAACTGGTTTCCCTGTCCCTAGTGCTCTCTGGCCACCTACCTCCTCCCACACCGCTGGCCCCCATGCAAGGTCCCTCTCGGCCGCCGCGCATCCACTCCCAGTCCGCGCTCACCGTTCCGCGCTCCGGGCTGGGCCGCCATGGCTATGGGGCCACTGGTTAAGATCTCACAGTTGAGTAAGCCGCGGTGTGGGTTCCTCCCAGCACACAGCCCCCCCCGAACCCCAGCACCAGGCTTTCCTCAGAGAGCCATTGCCACACCACTCTGTTTCTGAAAAAAAGGAAATGGGGCATTGGGTCTTGAGTACAGGGAGAAGTAGGATGTTCTGTCGTGGACCAAGCCAGCATGCAGTGACTTTATGGGGGTCACCTACCATGGACCCAAGAGGACCCATGAGTTGCCCCGAGTGGTAAAGTTGAGGCTTTTTTGTCCTCAGCCTTTGCACTTCTAATCCATTCCCACCCACCACAGAGGTGGGGACACTTTGGACCTCTAGTCTACTAGACCTCCACCGTCCAGTACAGTAGCCACTAGCCACACGTGGCTCTTAAGCCCTTGAAATTGGCTAGTCTGAAGTGAAATGCGCTATAAGTATAAAACGCACACTGGATTTTACAGACTTAATATGAGGGGCGCCTGGGTGGCTCAGTTGGTTAAGCGTCTGACTCTTGGTATCAGCCCACGTCTTGATCTCAGGGTCATGAGTGCAAGCCCCGAGTTGGGCTCCACACTGGGCATGCAGCCTACTTAAGAAACAAATAAATAAAAATAAATAAAGAGGGCGCCTGGGTGGCTCAGTTGGTTAAGCGACTGCCTTCGGCTCAGGTCATGATCCTGGAGTCCCTGGATCGAGTCCCGCATCGGGCTCCCTGCTCGGCAGGGAGTCTGCTTCTCCCTCTGACCCTCCTCCCTCTCATGCTCTCTGTCTCTCATTCTCTCTCTCAAATAAATAAATAAAATCTTAAAAAAAAAAAAATAAAGACTTAGGGGAATCTGGGTGGCTCAGTAGGTTAAGCCTCTGCCTTCGGCTCAGGCCATGATCCAAGGGGAGCAGGGAGTCTGCTTCTCCCTCTCCCCTCTGCTTGTGCTCTCTCTCTCTCCCCTTCTCTCTCAAATAAGTAAATAAAATCTTAAAAAAAAGACAATATGAAACAAAAATGTAAAATGCCTCATTGATAATTTTTAATATTGATTTCAGGTTGAAATATTTTTGATATGTTGGATAAAATGTAATATGTCATTAATTTCATTGCTCTCTTTTTACTTTTTACATGTTATTGCTGGAAGTGGGGGATGCTGGTGTCAAAGCTGGCAAATCGGTGAATGAAATAAAAGCGTCCAAAACAAATTCATGTATATATGGGCATTTCTTTTTTTTTAAGACTTTATTTATTTATTTGTCAGAGAGAGAGAGAGAGCACAAGCAGGGGGAGCTGCAGGCAGAGGGAGAAGCAGGCCTCCTGCTGAGCAAGGAGCCTGATGCGGGACTCGATCCCAGGACCCCGAGATTATGACCTGAGCCAAAGGCAGCTGCTTAACCGACTGAGCCACCCAGGTGTCCCATATGTGGGCATTTCTAAATGTATAATATAGGTGCATTATACATGTGTAATGTATAATAAAGGTGGCATTTCAGATCAGTGGGGGGGAAATGTGGCTATTACTAGAAAACTCTAAATTTCACAGGTGGCTCACATTTGTGGTTCACAGTCTGTTTCTATTGGATAGTGTTAAATGTCCATCAACAGGGGATGGGTTTCACATACCACAGGGCATCCATCCAATGGGATGCCATGCAGCCATTATGAAGAATGAAGTAGATCTCTATGAGTAGAACTGGGAAAACTTCAAAGTGTTATTGTTAAGTTTAAGGAAAAAAAAAAAAAAGAACAAGGAATGGCCAGCATGTACAGTATGATCTCATTTGTGCACATAGAAAGCACACACGGAGGGCACCTGGGTGGCTCAGATGGTTAAGCGTCTGCCTTCGGCTCAGGTCATGATCCCGGTGTCCTGGGATCGAGTCCCGCATCGGGCTCCCTGCTCCTAGGGAGCCTGCTTCTCCCTCTGCCTCTCTCTCTGTCTCTCATGAATGAATAAATAAAATCTTTAAAAAAAAAAAAAAAGAAAGCACACACGTAGCGCCTGTTTGGCTCAGTCAGCAGAGCATACGACTCTTGATCTCAGGGTGGTGAGTTCAAGCCCCATGTTGGGCATGGAGCCTACTTAAGATTTAACCAATAAATAAAAAAAGAAAGCACACATATGTTTATATATGCACTGAAGAAGTCTGCATACACACAAGTAACTGTTACCATCGATGGCTTCTGGGGGGGATGAGGAGGGCTTTGAGAGGGAGAGGAAAAGACTCTAACCTGTACTTTTCACTTTAAATCCTCCAGTACTATTTGAGGTTTTAACAACAAATGTGGTATTTTTTTTACAAAAATAAAACTTTACTTATATTTTATTTATTTATGTATTTATTTATTTATTTTAAAGATTTTATTTATTTGACAGAGAGAGAGAGAGAGCAAGAGAGCGAGCACAAGCAGGGGGAACAGGAGAGGGAGCAGCAGGCTTCCCACTGAGCAGGGAGCCCGATGGCGGGGCTTGATCCCAGGACCCTGGGATCATGACCCAGGCCGAAGGCAGACGCTTAACGACTGAGCCACCCAGGCGCCCCTGTTTTATTTTTTTAAAGATTTTGTTTTTAAGTAACCTCTGCACCTAACGTGCGGCTCGACTCCACACTCCAGAGATCAAGAGTCGCATGCTCCACCGACTAAGCCAGTCAGGCACCACTTTCCTTATATTTATATTTTATATATTGGAATAGTTTATTATAACAGTTTATATAATAGTATAAAAGTATGGATGGTTTTCAACAAAACATCAGTTTCTCTTATTCTTCTCACAGTTTTATTTCTACTTGCAAACACCCCTTTCGCCTTCCGCTTTCTCGTCCACCCCTTTCCTGCACTCTTCCATCTTCACCTTCTCTTTCCTGTCATCTTCCAACCCCACAAAGATCTGTGAATGGAGAGCCATTCCACTTCTGTTGGCTCCTTGCTCAGCTTTAACGCGAGCCTTTGGCATCTCCTGCTACCCCTGTCTTCCCATAGAGGAGGAAGGTGCCATGCGGGACGATGGCTCAAGGACGGACGCCATTATCCACCGTGGAGAGAGAAACCTACCCAGTAGGAATACACCCTGCTATTTCTTCCCAGCAGTTTGGCTACCTTCCTGTTAAGGTAACACTGCTGACAAAGAGAAAAATAAGAACTTAGGAACATGTGCATGCGATTTCTTTTTTTTTCTTTCCTTGTTCAGGGATGGGTGGAGGCAGGGTGAAAGCAGCGGGCTTCGGAGAGAAGGCTTGATCCAGGTTTGGGAAACCAATTTAATTTGCCATCTGCAGTTAAAAATCACTAAGAGGGTCAAGTGTTTTGAAAAAGAGAACTATAGAGGTGGGAGAAAGGGGAAAAAAAGCGCTCCAGCTTCTGGGAAACAGAACAAAAGATTTATTTGCTCCAAGACAGATGGGAACCTCAGTCCTTAGAGTTTAATTGAGAGAGGGAGAAAAGACAAGAGGTCTCACCCGATTGTCCAGCAGATAATAGCTTCTGGAGGGTGGGCCTGCTAGGATGGAGACATGAAAGCCCTGTTGATGTGGGTTGGGGACAAGTGGTGTGGGAAAATAGCAAATTTTCTCTTACCAATCGTTCTCAATGCAAATGGAATAAACCGCTTCAATACAGAAGGGCCTGGAATGTTTATTAGAACTTCTTTTTTCATGGAGAGACGTGCTCCCCTCCCCCTCCCACCCCTCAAAATGTTAAGGACCTGGCGGTGCGGTAAATAGCCAGAGCACTGGACTGGGAGAGTCAGGACATGGCTCAGGGCCCAAATTGGCAAAATATGACAAAGCATACTTGGTGTGAAATTCCTCTGAAACCTCTAAAGCGTGGTTAACTAGTGTTATGAAATCCAGCCTTGTCTTTGGCCCTTCCCATTTCCCCGTGGTCTTTCGGGCTCTCTTCTCTTCTAGCCTCTCAGAACCGGAAATACTGAACCAAAGGTTTGAAGTAAGTACAACTTAAGGAACATACACCCGTCCCTGAGCAGATCACCCAGATCGAAGTGTCGCAATCTTTGCAATCTTCAGTTGTCCTGCTCTACCCAAGGGAGGAGAGGAGAAATGCAGCATCCACGTGGTTTCCCTAGCAGCTTTGGGACCGTCTTCCCTGCCCCAGTGGCCCAAGCCCTGGGCACACAATTAGCTAAGCTACTTGCCTCCTCCTCGCTGCCAAATGTCAGTCCATCACCAAGTTCCATTGCTTCTGCCTCCAAAAGAGATCCAGAAGCTGACCACCTCTCGCCAGCGCTGCCACCACCCCAGTCCAGGCTAGCAGGGCTGGCAGAAGCCCCCGAAGGGCCTCCAGCTCCATCTCCTGACCTCTCACTCTACACAGAAGCCAGAGTCAACTTTGACCAAGAGAAACTCGACCCTGTCTCTCTTCCGTGTGGACCTGGGGTTGGTGATTCTTTGGCTAATGTTTGCTGATCCCCCCTGGGCTATATCCTTTAGGTCTGGCCTCGTGCCTGGCAAGTGGCAGCCCGATTTGTCCAATGGCAGAATGAATTGTAACAAGTAACATTTGTATGGGCTTGAAAGGTTAACACCTCATTTGACGCTTAGAAAAACCCTCTGTTATGGGTATTGTTCTCACTTTACAGAGGAGGAAATTGAGGCTCAGAATGTTGCCCAAGTTGATGGAGTTAATGCAGGGCATGTTGAAACTCAGGGTGTGGGGGTCAAAACCTATGCTTTTCTTGCTTACACCCGCCCTGGAGGGCTTTAGGGGTGTGGAGGGGCACAGAGTCCAGAGGCACTTTCTTGGCTGTATAGGGGGCCACTTTGCTTGGGCCTTTGGGACCCAGGGGCAGGCCCTGTGGGGATTCCCTGCCAACTAGCCAGGGCAGAGTGAACTCTAAATCAGCCTTTCCTGGATGACTTATAGAGCTTCTATAACCACAGTGACCTTATTTTCTGAATCTCAAAACAGGATTCTTGGTCTGACAAACAGAACCAAATACTCGAAACTAGGACTTTTCTGGAAAATCCAGGGCACAGAGTTGCTGTTCTTGTAACATATGGCAGCTCCATAATGGGTACTTCTTAGCTAATTCTGACCCAGCCACCTCAGTCTCTGACATCTCAAGAAGATTCCTTAAAAAAAACCCTGTTTTCTGGGCCTCCTGTTTCTAGGCACCGGATTCTTGCCGCCCACACTTTTTGTTTGTTTAATTACTTCCCTACTCTGTCTTATCTTCGCTGTTAACCACTCTCTTCCTGGTCTGCCTCAGAGAGTCTCTCGATCCTGCTTGCTAATGGATGTCACAAATGACTGAAAGAAACAATAAGCAAAAAGTGCTTGGGGACCATGGCAACAGGGCCAGGCACCGAGGACCGCCCTTCCTACCCCTCCTAGTTTCTGTTTTAGGCCAAATGCTGCTGATAAGGTCTGATGGTCCCATTGTGTCGCCTCATCAGGGTAAAGCTGCGGGCCAGAGGTGGTGCAGTTCCAGAAAGCACTTTGCAATGCTGTTGCTTCTCACCGTACCCATGTTGCAATGGTGGGCTCATGGTAAAGGCCATTGCCACACCAGATTTGGATCTGACTTTTGCCCCAAGCACTCATCGCACTTGGTTCGAGTGCACCCAGAAGCCCCAGACAGCCAGGCAGGCACCAGCATTACAGTGACAATTGAGAAAATTCAGTGATCCTCCTCTTGGGCTTCGAAGCCAAGAATCATAAATCCGTTCCAAGGACTTATCCTGGAGTCTGGGAAAGAAGGGGATTCTCAGTGAATCGGGGTGCAAGATTTCTTCCCATAGAGGTTATAGGTCTCTCTGATGTACCTCTATGGTGCCCCTGGACAAAAGGGTGGGTTCCAAGAGGGGCTGGGCTGTGAACCCGTCTGAGCCTCAGTTTCCTCATCTGCAAAAAGGAGCAGCAGGAACCTCCGCCCTGCTTTTCTTTTCTTCTTCTTTTTTTAGATGATGAACTATTTCAAGCACACAGAAAAGTATTAGGAACAAACACATTTCCCTATATTTGCCCCAGAACGTTTTCTTTTATTTTCTTTCCATTTTTTTTTTTTTTTAGAGAGAGAGAGAGCGAGCCCGAGCAGGGGGGTGGGGGGTGGGCAGAGGGAGAGGGAGAGAGAGAATCTTAAGCAGGCTCCACGCTCAGCATGGAGCCCTACTCGGGGCTCAATCTCACGGCCCCAAGATCATGACCCGAGCCGAAACCAAGAGTAGGACGCTTAACCGACTGAGCCACCCAGCTGCCCCCTGGAACTTTTATTTAAGGAAATAAAATATTACAGGTTCAGTTGAAGCCCCTTGTGTGCCTCAATCACATTCCCCTCCCCCACAGAGGTAGCTGTCCTCCTGAATTGGATATCTATGATGCACACGCATGCTTTCAAAGGCACTCTGTATATGCTCATAAACGATATACGGTATACGGCACTGTTCTGCATGTTCTTCAACTTCATATACGTTCTATAGAACTGTATGTATCTTTCTGTGGTTTGCTTTCTTTTTTAAAAAAAGATTTTATTTATTTATCTTTGTGCATGTGCGCACGAGAGAGAGAGAGCGAGAGAGAGCGCAAGCACATGAGCGGGGGGTGGGGTGGGGGGAGGGGTAGAGGGAGAAGCAGACTCCCCGCGGAGCAGGGAGCCCGATGAGGGACTCGATCCCAGGACCCTGGGATGATGACCTGAGCAGAAGGCAGACGCTTAACCGACTAAGCCACCCAGTCGCCCATAATGAATGAATTTTAAGAACTAAATCTCGGGCGCCTGGGTGGCTCAGATGGTTAAGCGTCTGCCTTCGGCTCAGGTCATGATCCCAGGGTCCTGGGATCGAGTCCCGCATCGGGCTCCCTGCTCCTTGGGAGCCTGCTTCTCCCTCTGCCTCTCTCTCTCTGTCTCTCATGAATAAATTAAAAAAAAAAAAAATCTTAAAAAAAAAAAAAAAAGAACTAAATCTCAACACCCATCAGTGGAGAGATGAATCACCTATGGGACACCCTCCCCAGAGAATACCTTACCCCTGGAAGAAAACAGCATAAGGAGGCCCTTACCCGGGAGGTGACTTGTAACTGCTTGTGTATTAGACAGAGATACCCCTCTCTACTGCCATGTGGGGTCCTGGCCAGAGCCCCGTGTCTTTCCCAGCAATCAATTCCAATCAAAATAGGGAAACAGTCGAGGGAATAAAATAGAACTCAGGTGTGGCACTATCAGAGCGAGACGGAATTTGTAAGTATTTGAAAGGAATGTTCGCAAATTGATGAGATGGCTTGCCGTGTCTCAAAGCTAAAGGACCAGCAGAAAGAAAAGAAAAGAAAGAAAAGGCTTTTTTTCCTTTGGTAATGAACATCAGTAAGAGACAGTGTTGGAGGTGACTGGCGGGATTTGACTGGAGAAATTCAAATGTATCTCTAGAAATGCGAGCATACTTTTATTTGCTGGGAGCTTAGTGGATAAAGCCGGAAGGTTTAACTTTTTAATTTTTTTAATTATTTATTTATTTGTTTTTAAAGATATTATTTATTTATTTGAGAGAGCAAGCGAGAGAGTGAGAAAGAGAGAGAGAGCGCGCGGGAGCGCTCGCACAAGTGGGGGGCAGAGGGAGAGGGAGAAGCAGGGAGCCCGACTGACTCGGGGCTCGATCCCAGGACCCCAGGATCATGACCTGAGCCAAAGGCAGACGTTTACCCGACGGAGCCACGCAGGCACCCCCCTGCATTCGTCTCCATATACCACGCTGCCCCTCTACATTGGGAGACAAGTCTATCAGAAACCCAGGTAATTAATTTGCCAAGTTTGGCCATCTGTCTTCCCTCACTCAATTCGCTTCCCGCGTCCTCCACACCTAGACAGGCCACCCCTCCCCACTCCCAGTCTTTACTGAACTTCCACTCATACCTCATGACCCATCTCAGGCAAGCTTTCTGGAATCTTTCCGCCCATTAGTGAGCTGATGCCACAGGGACTAATTTGGAGCTTGGGAAACTGCCTTGTGACATTCTTTATTTGGCCATCTTGTGTTGTGAACTAATTTTCATGGAGTCGTTGGACTAAAATATGGATATCATTTTCTCGTTTACAAAGCACTTACCTAACTATTGCTTCACTGGAGCCTCCCGTGCGTTTTATGACGTAGGCAAGGCAGGTGGTATCATTATTGTCATTTCATTCGTGAGGAAACTGAGGGGAAGGGAGGCTTCTTGTTCAACGTAGCACATGAGGAAGGTGGCCAAGAGGGAGCTAAGTTTGCCTGCCTTACCAAGAACCTTATTCCCTCAGCCAGAATATCAGTCCCTGGAGGACCAGGAGTACATTTTCGATGTTTCTGTGCACACTAAAGGGATAAAAAGGAAAGCCATTGGTGTTCTGATGAGAAGCTTACCAAAGAAGATGGGACACTGAGTCAACCAAAGGGTAGATGGTGGGGACATGCCAAGTGCTTAGGTCGGTGTTGCATGCTGGAGGGACACCAAAGCCATGGTACTCGTCCTCAAGGAGCTTAAAATCTTCAAGTGAGGCCGAACATACCGAACAATTAGAACGCAATCAAGCAGGAAATAAATGTGATTTCAGGTGGTACACAGATGAACTTTTTTCTTTAATTAGCACATCAAACCTGCAGCGTTGGGCAAGTAAAAATTTTTTATTATTTTCGGACGCCTGGGTGGCTCAGATGGTTAAGCGTCTGCCTTCAGCTCAGGTCATGATCCCAGGGTCCTGGGATCGAGCCCCGCATCGGGATCCCTGCTCAGCGGGGAGCCTGCTTCTCCCTCTGCCTGTCACCTGCCACTCCCCCTGCTTGTGCTTTCTCTCTCTATCTCTGACAAATAAATAAAATCTTTAAATAAAAAAGAGTACACTATTTTTATTTTTTAAAGATTTTATTTATTTATTTATTTATTTATTTATTTATTTATGGGGGTGGAGAGGGACAAGCAGACTCCACACAGAGCACAGAGCCCGACGAGGGGCTCGATCCCACAATCCTGAGATCATGACCTGAGCTGAAATCAAGAGTTGGATGCTCAACCGACTGAGCCACCCAGGCGCCCCAAGAGTAGATATTAAGAAAAAAAAATTGCACAGATAGCAAACAAAATTCATGACAGTGATACATGGATGAGTGTGATTTGGGAAACTGCCATAGGCCCATCAGGATAAGAGATGGGCCGGGGACAAAAAGGTGGAGTATCTGCCTGAGCAGAGGTCTGAGACACGGCAAGAAGTTGGGACAGACCAACCTGGCTGGGGCTGAGTGCAATGAGACTTGAAAGCGCCTTTCCAAATCTCTATCTGGGTGAGATTCCAGAGGCTTCCGTGAGCCAGTCTACGAAGTGTGGGCTAGATCCGGAGTCATTTCAATTCTCTGTGCGGCAGGAATACAATGAAAGTGGTGCTTTGAAAGATGGGTCTGGCGGTAATACACCATTATGAACTAACTGGGGACTGATGTGTGGCCCGGGACTACCCTTGCTGGCTGCCGCACAGAAGGTGCCACCAAGACGTAAATGCCACGTGAGAGTCAGGCTTCGAAGTTCACGTGAGGTTAAGTTTCTCTCATGGAGACGCACATGGGAGTGTGGCTGGTCATGTCTTATTTGAGGTGTTAAAAAATGATCGAAAACTTGACAACAAGGCTGTCAAGATGGCTGAGCACTCTTTCAAGAACATATGAGAGTATCATCCATGAGGCTGCTTGACTATTCGCTATGGACTACAGTCCACTCTGTAAAGTAAAAAGTTACCTCGGAGAAGGCTGGCAAGTTGTGAATGACTTCTGTCTGGTAGAAATGAAAGTTATTTCTGTCCAGTAAGGAAGATAGCACCAAAGGTTACAGTTTTCTTATCCTGGAGACATACCCAGTCTTGTATCCAACTTTTTTATCTTATTCCAGCATTCTTCTAAAGTCTCTCCTATCTTTTGGTCTCTCATGTCTTTGTTTAAACTATTTTTTTTTATCGTGGTAAGCTAGGTATAACATAAATTTCACCATTTTAATCACTGGAAATGAATAGTTCAGTGGCATTAACTATATTCACATTGTTGTACAACCATCCATTTCCAAAATTCGTCATCACTCCAAACGGAAACACCAAGTACTAATTTTCCATTCCGCTCTCCTCCTAGCCCTTGGTAACTTCCAGTCTACTTTCCGTCCCTATGAATTGGCCTGTTCTAGACATTTTGCATAAGTGGAAGCATACATTTTTTCTTTTCTGTCTGGCTTCTTTCACTTAGCAGAATGTCTTCAAGGCTCAACCATATTGTCACATGGATTAGAAGTTCACTCCCCTTTATGGCTCTCTGTTATCAGGATATACCATATTTTGTGTATTCATTCATCCACAGATGGACATTTGGGTTGTTTCCGCCGTTTGGCTATTGTGAATAATGCTGCCGTGAACATTCATATCCAAGTATCTGTTCAAGTCCTGTTTTCAATTCCTTTGGGTCTATACCTAGAAGTGGAATTGCTGGGTCATATGATAATCTGATGTTTAACTTCTTTTTTTTTTTTTTAAGATTTTATTTATTTGAGAGAGAGAGAGCAAGCGCATGAGCAGGGGGGAGGGACAGAGGAAGAGGGAGATTCCAGCCCAGGACCCTGGGATCATGACCTGAACTGAAGGCAGACACTTAACCGACTGAGACACCCAGGTGCCCTGATTTTTTTTAAGATTTTATTTATCTATTTGAGAGAGAGAGAGAGAGAAAGAGAGTGAGAGAGAGAAAGAAGGGGGGAGGGGCAGAGGCAGAGGGAGAAGCAGACTCCTTCTGAGCAGGGAGTCCGATGTGGGGCTCAATCCCAGAACCCCAGGATCATGACCTGAGCCAAAGGCAGACGCTTAACCGACTGAGCCACCCAGGCGTCCCAAGAGAGAGGAAATTTTAATTATAGTTATGTGAGTGATGGCAAATGAAGGCACGCTGAGCACGGACAGAGAGTGTGTACATTATAATTCTCTCTGGGGACATATGGAGACTTTTCTCCTCTGGAACATAGAGCCATTGTTGGGTTTCTACAGTATGATAGCTTCTGCTGGGGAAACTCTGGAGAAAAGCTTTGCTTTACGAGAACTCCTGGACCAGACGGACCACAATGGAACTCATCTGGAGAGATGCTAGAATTCTTTTGGTACAGCCTCAAATGGGGCCAGTACTGACAGTTGACAGGAAATCTTGTAGGTGGGGAATGAAGAGAAGAAAGAGACTGGGCCTAGAGTTTGAGGAGGAGGGTGGACACAAAGGTGGGGAGAGGGTCCAGCCTAGGGGTGGGGAGGGGACAAGGGGCAGCTGCCTTTCTCAAGACCCAGCTCCTCAAGGGTAATTTTTAGTTGCTTTTAGAAGCAACTAGAAGCAATGGCCCTTTATTCAGCCTATACAATTCCCCCCCCCAAAAAAAACCTCTCCTAGAGTATTAATCACACATAAAATCAGAGATACTCTTGGCTTCATACATTTTAATGTTTCAAATCAGTAAAGTTTTGCCTTTTTGAGTGAGATTGAAATTTAAAAAAAAACGCAACCCATTTCCCCCCTCACAGCTCAAAAGGAACTAACTGGGTTTTGATCACAATTTTCTCACTTTTGAGACAAGATATGGAAGAACAGATGAGTGTAATGGCAGAATTTCACAGGTGGTTAAGAATGTGTAGGGAAAAAAAGAGAAGCAGAATAAAAAAGAATGTCACTGTTATAAATATGATCAGAATATATCTATTTCTGAAAGCATAGCAGGCAGGTTAAGAAAATAAAGGTAAAAGCCTACTTTCTTCTGACACCTTAATTTTGCTCCCTCACAGGGCTATGACAAGGCGAAATATATGTAATAAGCACTTTGCCAAGTGCAAAGGACTGCACATGGCTTTGAGAGGGGCTGGGTGGCATAGGGCAGAGAGGGCACGGGCTGTGGGGCTTGACCGTTCAGGGGGCCGGCCTGGCTCGGGGGATTCTGACCAGCGGTTGATATTTAAGTGAAGCCCCGGATCTTAGTTGTCACATGTGTAGAGTGAGGGCAATAAATCATGCCCTAGAGGGTTGTTAGAAGGGTCCTATGATAAGGCCTCCAAGAGAAGCAAGAACAAAGTGGTGTGGACACACGGTCTGCAGTAGACATTGTAGCACTTACCACAATGTTCTGGAAGAGTCTCTTTACCTATCTATTATCCCGGTTATACCAGAAGTTCCCTGTGACTTGTCTCTGGCTCCCTGCCTCTAAGCACAGTGCCTAGAACATCACATTCAGCCACTTATTCCTTTAAAAAAAAAAAGATTTATTTTTATTTATTTGAGAGAGAGAGGGAGGGAGAGAGAGCACGAGTGGGAAGGGCAGAGGGAGAAGGAGGGAGAAAATCTGAAGCGGACTCTGCGCCGAGCACAAAGCCCAACGAGGGGCTCGATCTCACGACCCTGAGATCACAACCTGAGCTGAAACCGAGAGTCGGACGCTTAACCGACTGCGCCACCCAGGCGCCCCTCAGCCATTTATTCTTTTCACAAATGTTTAGTAGGCTCTTCCAGTCACCAAGTCTTGACCGCCACACTCTGCCCTGCAAATCACTGATCTCTTCTCCCCGCCTCCCCAGCACTGAAGCCTCAGAGCAGGGGGCGCTGACGAGGCTCTTGTGGTGGACACGGTGATGTCCCCCCAGGTTCCCCCAGGACCGACTGCTGCTGGCTGCCAGTCCTCTTTGGGCCCTGCCCAGCCACCTCCTCAGAGGAGTGCTGCCTCGCCCAGGGCCATGGGCCGTGCCCGGGGGCAGCCTGCATCTGGTACCTGGTCTCCTCACCCTGACTCAGAACAACCCTGAAGGACCAATCCAGTTCCAGAGCTTCTCGTGGGATGAGCTGAGGCTGTTGTTAGGACAGCGTCACAGCCCAGCTTTTCCCTTGAACCAATACTGCCTCCTTCGTTTAGATCCTAGGTGGGTTTTTTTTTAAAGGTTTTATTTATTTATTTGAGAGAAAGAGAGAGAGAGAGAGAATGAGGGGGGAGGGGCAGAGGGCGAGAGAGAAGCAGGCTCCCCCCTGAGCAGGGAGCCCGACAAGGGGCTCGATCCCAGGACCCCGGGATCATGCCCTGAGCCGAAGGCAGATGCTTAACCGACTGAGCCACGCAGGTGTCCCTAGATCCTAGGTGTTAATCTCAAAGGCACCCCAATACATGGGACCTGCAAGAGCCCCCCCTCCCCCCAGGCAGCAGTCCCCAGACAGGCTTTGTGGCCTGTGTAGGCTCTGGTTTGGCATCTGGAAAGCCTCGATTCCAAGTGATCCCAGGAGCTGTGACAGTCCCCAGGGCCCAATCACTGTGCACAGGCCTCACTCGGAGTCACATTTGTATCCCCTCCCCCACCCCCTCCCTCTCTAAGTTTTTCTTATAAAATGCATTTGGAACCAATAGGGTTGAAGAGGTCGGCTTATAAACAAATAATTATAGCCACGGGAGAGACACTATAATAGAGAAAGAAATGAGCCTCGTGCTTAGCTTAAAGGACAGCTTCCTAGAGGAGGTAGCATGTACACTGAGTCTTGAAGAACGAGTCTGTGTTTGATGGGCAGACAAGGGATGCGGGGGAGCCTTTGCAGAGGGCACAGCACGCCCAAAGGCGTGGCAGGCTTGGAAGAGCATAGTGTGGGGGAGGGAGGGGAGTAAGGGACAACGACGTCCAGAACACTAGTAGGGGCAGACCGCGCAGGGCCTTCGAGGAACTTGGTGCTGATCGACTGCCACGTTCCAACGGTGCCCAAGCTTCCGCCATGTAGGTACCACTTGGGCGAGCTTTGCCCTATCTGGGCACCGCCAGCCCTGCTCATGATTCACTTCATCTTTTTCTCGACAGCAAGGTCTTTTGCTTAAGTAAATTTCTACGAGAGGAAATTGTCTCTGGCAACCAAACAGCAACACAGAAGGAGTTTCACTTGCCCCAGAGAGAAAGTCACTGTAAAAATAAATACCGTGGAAACCGAGCAGAGTAATTAAATGCTATGTAGATATCACTGCGTGTCAGTGGCTTCGGGCCCGAGACCTGCTCTAGCTCTGTTCCAAAGGAAGATTAGCACGCATTACAGAGGTGCAAGAAGAGCAGGGCGCGTGAATCATTTTCTCGCCACGTAATTCAATGTTCTTTAAAGCTGTACCGTGTACCATTAAGATCACCTTGGAGTTCCCTTCCCTACGACTGCTGACTAGGAAAGCACTTGGGTAAACAATAAAGTGCCCTACAAACGTGGCTGTCATTACCACTCTGTTACCACTCCTTGGCTCTGGGGCAGGTCCCTTCGATGGAGCTGCCCCTTTGTCGGCCCAGCGAAGGCTTCCCGGCCAGTGCTTGCGGTGACTGTCATTCCCCGCACTGTGGGAGAGAGAGCAGCAAGGGTGGGGCTGCGACAGGGGCAGGACCCTGGGTGTGCAGGGCACAGACGGAGCGAAAGGAACTCTACGGCTCCTTGTTTAAGGTGACTGGTCCCGGGAGCTGCCGTCCGCAAGGCGGAGGAGAGCAGAATATGGAAGCAGAGGTGGGAAGCAGCCCCCCCGGACCATCAGAGCACCTCCTCTACTGGGCTGGGCTCCACAGCTCAGGGCAGAGCTGGAGGCTGTGTCGCTTTCAAGCTGGATGTGACTTGGGGTAAGTCGCCGAACTGCTCTGAGCCCCAGTCTCCTCAGTGGAGTCCGACGTGGGTAAGGATAGCACCTGCCTCCTATAGGTTTGCTGCGAGGGTCACACGAGGCAAGACGCGCAAAGCTTTGTGTACAGGGCCTGGCACATTACTTAGCATGACTTCCTCTGGCCCCGGCCACAACTAGACCCCTGACGATACTTTTTTCCTCCTGGCTCTCTCTTCCCTAGCCCGGCCCACACCTCCTGGCCCTGTCCTCCGTCCTATTCCTGTGCTCACCTGCTGTCCCACTTCTCCAGCTATGGGGTTCAGAAGGAGTCTTTCAAGTATTTGCAGATAAGAAAGGTGAGGGGGCACACTCCGGGGGGTAGGACGGGGACCTCCTTCACCTGGAGAGAGAGAGAGAGGAGGGCGGGTGTTCTGAGGCCAAGCAGCCTGCATCATCCCGCTGAAAGCAGAGGCCGGCTCTGGCCTGCCGAGAACAAAGAAAAGGTTCTGGTCTCCTGTGGCGTTAGAAGGCAGCGCCTGAAGCAAGTCCCTCCATTAAAAGCTACAAGGCAGAAGGTTAAATATAGCCCTTTCCAGTTGTCTGGGACAGAGATTTATGAAATGTCAGAGCTGTGTTAGCGAGAAATGATGTTATCGCTGCTCTGTTTTTAGAGAGTAGCAAGAAAAGCAAAAGAGAAGAGAGAGAAATCTGCACTCTCACCAGTGGACAATGGGCAGCCATGGGAGGATCTGGAATGGCCGGGTGCGTTTTATAAAGTTGTGCCCTGGCCACAGAGTGGACAATGGCTGGAGGGGGGCAAGAGGGGAAGCAGGGAGCCCAGCAGGAGGGAGAGAGACAGGGTGCCAGGGAGGTGGCTGTGGAGGCGGGAGGAGGGAGCCCACTGCAGGGTGGGGCCGGGCCTGCATCCCGGGCGGGGGGGGGGGGGGGGTGGGGAGGAGGGGAGGGCCTTTTCCCCCCTCCTTCTCAGAAGAGGAAAGCCAGCCTTGTCTTCCCAAGGGCCTGCCTGGTGACTGAGAAAGGCAACCTGTCCAGAGACCCACAGACCCCTCACTCCTTTCCAAGACAGCCTATGGAGAGGCTGCTAGAAAGTCCCTTCTTATCCACAGGCTACCTCCAGGACATTTCCAAGGGCGGGCAACTGCAGCGTCACCTCTCCTATCCAGGCTTATCCTCTTCACCCAAGCCAGAGCGGGGAGGCTGGTGCGCCTCGGGACTCTGAACTCTCTTCCACCCTACTGCCAGGAGATCTGGCTGGCACTGGGATTAGAAGGCACTGGGTCCCTGGCTAGTAACCTGTGTGAACGATGACCGGTGATAGGCATCTCTTTCCGGCCCCTCCCTGCCCCCATGCTTTGGTATTGCACACACACACACACACACACAAAATCCGCATTTCAGCAGGAGTCCAGGAGGTGGGTAGAGCCCCAAGACTGACCGAGAGGGCATCTCCCCCCATCCGAATGAGCAGAAAGTACGCAAAGTCGATTTGTAGAAAATGAGCGATACGGGATCTCTTACGCACGCACTAATGTCTCCTCGGTCACTCTTATATCCCTTTAGAATCCCAGATCATCAGGGTTGGGATGTGATCACATCCACCCTCTCCTCCTCCAGAGCCACCCAAATTTGAATTCCTTTTACAGCGCCTCGGCCCAGTGGTCGCGCCGCCCCTCCTGGCATGCCTCTAGTCCTAGGGGAACCCACTTTACCCCAAGACGGCCCAGGCTGCCTCAGGATAGCTCCGAGTGCAGGAAGCCCCTCCTCCTCCACGGGCCCCAATTCCTTCCCTTCACCCCTCCACCGAGCATGCGACCCTCCTCCTCCAGCGACTCACCTCCCCGGCTCCAGAAGAGGGTGACAGACTCGGCTCTGTCCATCCTAGTGGTGTGGATGACCAAGACGCCACATCCAGCAAATCGTCATGCGAGGGAGAAGTGTGTTGTGGGCCTACACTGCGGGCAGGGGGGCCAAGGGGTTCCACACTCTTCCAAGCCCCGTCCCCAGGCTCCTCAGTGTGGGACCCAGGGACTCTTCCCGAACCCCGTTCCCCTGCACCCCGGCTGGGTCAGTTTGGCCCCATCGGTCACATGCTCTGCTGCCTGTGGAGTTGGCCCCTGGGCTCCGCAGCCCAGGGAGAGCAAGGCTGGATTCGACAAGTGAGGTTCCTCTCTCTCCTGCTTCCTTCTGCCCCCACCGCCTGCCCACGGCCACACTGGTCCAGGGGGTCCCGTCACGGCAGACCAGGGAGGAGCGCCTGCCAACTGGTCTTGTCTTTCTCTAGGAAAGGTTCTCAGCCAGAGGCCCGAGTCAGAGCCCCACAGAGGGCTGACCTCCCATTCGGCCCAGCCGCTGGCCTGCAGTGAGGGGAAGTGGGCAGGAACTGGCTGTCTGAGTCAGCGCCCCTGGTCTATTGTCACTATGTGGGCCCCTTCCTTCCCAGAGGAGAGACGTACACAGAGATAGGCCTTGTTTTTTGCAAGTCTCTCTTGCACACACACACTTTCTCTCTTGGCCCGGAACGAGTCTGTGCACCACGGTTGAATGCAATTCAATTCGGTTTCCCCAACTCTCAGTGAGTGCCTACTCTGGCCGACGATCATGCCTATGGCACGGAGAGGTGATCTCGCAGCATCCTCCCTAGAGGTGCAGGAGTAAGGATGGCGCATCCCAGAACAGGGGAGAAAGCCGAGGCTCAGAGAGGGAAAGAGGCCCTTCCAATGTCCAACAGCTGGAGAATCGTGAGATTCGGTGTCCAACCTTGCTCTCCGCGGCATCAGGTGGAGAATCCCGCTGGTCTCCTTCACTGCTTCCCCCCGCCCCCCCACCCTGCCACCGTAGGGCAGATTCTAGCAAAGTCTATCTCTCAGGGCACAAAGCATGAGAGAATCGTTGGTTTTAAGCCATTTAAAACCTATCTTGGGGCGCCTGGGTGGCTCAGTCAGTTGGGCGACTGCCTTCGGCTCAGGTCATGATCCTGGAGTCCCGGGATCGAGTCCCGCATCGGGCTCCCTGCTCGACAGGAGTCTGCTTCTCCCTCTGACCCTCCTCCTTCTCATGCTCTCTCTCTATCATTCTCTCTCTCTCAATAAATAAATAAAAATCTTTAAAAAAAAAAAAAAAAAAACCTATCTTGTTCACGGGCGCCTGGGTGGCTCAGTCAGTTGAAGGTCCAACCCTTGATTTCGGCTTGGGTCATGATCTCAGGGTTGTGGGAGCCTGCTTGGGGTTCTCTCTCTCTCCTTCTCCCTTTGTCCCTTGCCCACTACGTGCGCTCTCTCTCCCTTCCTCAAAAAAGATCTTGTTCAAAGTCGTTTCTGTGTATTTAGAAGGATGAGGACCTGGGAAACAAGTCACCTGTCCCAGAAGCCCATTACAAAGGGACTCCATGACCAAACTGGCAAAACGAACACAGGCAAACAAACCACACCTTGTCCCAGTAACCAACCGTCTTCTAAACGGAAGGGAGGCAGCCTGGGTTCTCGCTCACAGGATGAAAAGAGACCTTGCCAAAGTTTTGTTCTCTTTCTCATTTTTGCAAGAGATGTGGAGAGACGGGGAAGCAGCTTGAGGGAAGGAGGCAGCGCTTCTCCCGGAGGAACCACCTGGTTGCCCCCAAGGGCGCTGAGCACCTCTGGTACTGACAAGACTCTCAACTCCTCGAGGGCAGCGGCAGGCCTGAGGGTCTCTGGAGGCCCCATCTTCAGAACATATTTGTATGGCTTATTACAAAAAGCCATCTAAAAAGATGGATGAAACTCCCAGACAAGGAGAATGCATTGTGTTCGCAGAGCTGGGAGAGGGTTAGTTTCTAGAAGCAAGGACTGTTGATGTCATCATTCAAGGATTTCAGGAGGCTGAGGCCCAAGCAGTGAAGGCTCGCTGCGTCAACACCGAAAGGGTAACCTTGGCAAGGCTGGCTTCCTGGAGGCCAGCCCACAGCAGGTTAAGGAGGGAAGTGGGAGCGGAGTGGAGACACCTCTCAGCAAGTCTGGCTGTAGTTCGAGAGGGAAGAGATAGGGCCATAACTGGAGGACGCGGCAGAGCTGGGAGGTAGATGTTTGTTAGGATGGGAGAGATGCTGTGGGTTCCTACATTGAGGAGCTTCCCCCAAACTGCTGCTCACCCTGCCCTCCGCATTCCCCACAGGCTGGACTTCATCTCAGGCCAACTGAACCAGACTTTCTCAGGCGTGGAGCCCAGGCACTGATAGATAGTATTCGCAATCTCTCCAGGTTGAAAACCATCCGCTAATTCTTAGTAGACACTGAAGTCCAGTCTTAGCCCAGCTAGTGGGGGGAGGGCAAAGGGGGCCTGACTGTCTTAGCTCCCTCGTGCTGGCAGCTTAGCATAGCAGCTAGGAAGACAGATTCGGAAGCCCAACGGCCTGGGCTCGAGTCTCAGTCTCACCTGCGTGCCTTGGGCAAGTCACTTAACGCCTCCGAGCTTCAATTTCTAATCAATATATCTGTTGTGTAATTTGTAGTTTCTAACCTATATAATTCCTTCAGGAGATAATGAAAGTACCTATACATAAGGTTGTTGTGTGGATCGAATGAGTGAATATCTGCCAAGTGCTCAGGATGCTGCCTGGCTCGGAAGAAGCTATGCTGGGGCTGGCCTGTGCCTTCTAGTATCCCTTCTGAACATGCTGGACCTCTGCCTAAGGCTCAGGGGGGCATCCCTTCAGAAACGTCGTTGGTCTTTTATTTTATTTATTTAAAAGATTTTATTTATTTGACAGAGAGAGAGAGAGAGCATGCACAAGCAGGGGGAGCGGCAGGCAGAGGCAGATGGAGAAGCAGACTCCCCGCGGAGCAGGGAGCCCGATGCGGGGTTCGATCCCAGGACCCTGGGATCATGACCTGAGCCGAAGGCAGATGCTTAACCCACTGAGCCACCCAGGCGCCCCAGAAATGTTGTTGGTCTTATCCTCAGCTTGGTCTCCCATTGGCTATCATCCCTGGCTCACCTCACACAAGCCTGAATGTGTCAGCAACCTCAGCAGCCACTTCTCATCTGGCCCCCTCTGGGCTGGAGCTGATTGCCGTTGCTGTGGTAGGAACCGCCATCATGCATGACCAGGACCATGTTGTTTGGGATGGGAAGAGTCTACAAATTAGAGTCTTGGCCGGTATTTGTCTTTTGTTCCCCTCAACTCAGGTTTTTGAGCTCTTTTGGCTGGAGTCCAGGCAAACTATTGCCCCCGGGTGGGGAAATGGTGGGCGTGTGTCAGTTTCCACAAACACAGATCTCATGTTTGGGAGGTTGAGGGCCTGGCAATGGTAGGAATGGGGGCTGCCTTCATCCTAAGAGCCGGCGGTGTGACCTTGGGCTCTGTGGCCGCCGAAAGAGATGTCACCCTTTCCAATTTTGCTCTTTACTCTGAGCAGACAGCTGGCTCCCATCCCCCAAGCCAGGCCCTGCAGCACCCAGAGAATCGGAGGGAGCTGGTGACAGAACCAAAGGCTGGGGCAGATGTCCAGGAAGATAGTCATGGTGCGGGGGCAGAGACAGTCAAGAGTATGGAAAGGGGGAGGGCGGAAGCATCCAGTGCTCAGCGAGAAAAGCCAGGGCAGAAGTGCGAGGAGCTCAGTCCCGGAAGCCAGAAATCCCAGAAGTGAGGTCCCTGAAGCAGGAACAAGGCCCCGGGCTGCTGGGTGGGCCCGAATATTTCAAAGGAGCCATACTCTGGAGATGGGATGTGCCTTTTATCCCTCCTGGGGCACAAGAGAGGGGCATGTCTTCTCTGAGGCAAGCCTAAGGGACCTACACCGCACCTGCCTCACCCCGGCGTCTACAAAGTTCACAAAAGGAATTCACAGAGACGGTTCTGTGCCACCCATCTCTAACGCCAGAAAGCAGACTCAAAGAACACACTCCACCCAGATGACAGGGAGCGATCGAGAGCCTCATCCCGCTCCCGGGACCCCACACCCCTCCATCTGTGCTCTTGGAGAATATGACAGGAGATTGACTTTTTAAATAGAAAATCTGCTACTGAGAGAGATGAAGGTTTCATCAAAGACCATTTACTCCACAGGGATGCAGATGGCACTTAGGATGCTGCATTAGCTCAGATGGTTTGGAAGGACTGCCCGGGGGGGGTGATGCGGAGCTGACCTGTCAGTGTACAGGGCCCCCTACCAGGGACATCTTTCCTTGTTAACTCAAACATAATTTTTTGCCTCTTCTCAATGTCAGAGCCTTGTGTGGTTTCTCCCAGCTTGATAATGGTCATATGGACATGGTGGCACAGGGCATCTCCACCAGGTGGAGATGGGGAGATCCCAGAGGGCATGGGGACCACTCCTGGGCGGTGGTGACAAGCGGTGTGGTGGGGGGACAGGGGCTGGACCGGGGCCCGCATTAATCTCTGTAGCTGGGTGACCTTGGGCACATCATCTTGCCTCTGTGGGCCTATAAAATGAAAGTTTTGTGGGAGACCAGTGGTTTCCAAACACCTATCTCACCTTTATTAAAATACCTGGGTCCCACCATGCTAGACAAAAAGTCTGTTTTTCCCACAGAGGATTTTTCAACGCTCACAGGCAAAAATAATAACATATACACACTGTGCTCCCCAAGACCGCCTCCACACCCCTCTCGGCACTCATTGAGAAGTCCTAGATTAGGAGATCCCTAAAGATCCTTCCTACTCCGACAGGTTTTTTTTTAAAGATTGATTGATTGATTGATTTCTGAGAGAGAGAGAAGAGGAGAGGAGAGGCAGAGGCAGAGGGAGAGAGAGAATCTCAAGCAGACTCCCTGTTGAGCGTGGAGCCCGACGTGGGGCTCACGACCCAGGAGATCATGACCTGAGCCGAAGCCAAGAGTTGGACGCTTGGCCAATGGTGCCCCCCAGGCGCCCCCCCCCCCGACGACAGTTTTAAGCAGTAATAAAGGCAACACACCCATGCTCCTCGCCAGCACCTCATTTCATCCTCACAACCATGCCGAGGCAGGCACGATGAATTCTGCCAGACCGAGGAGGTAATGGGCCCTCCGAGAACTTAGGTCACTTGCCTGAAGGTGTACAGCGAGTAAGTGGCCACATCTGGCTGAGAGTCCGAGCAGCTGAAGAAGTCTTCGCCATGTTCTTTATCAATTACTCTCTCCACCAAGTTTAAGCATTTTAGAGGGTGAGCAAAGCCCACGACATTTTCCCAAGCATTCCTTAACCCTGGCTAAAAGCCGACAGCTAGACCCGCTTAATCAAATTCAGTGGCACCCAGCGCCCAGAGAAGACAAGACCTAGCCGCACAGGCCAGCCTAGCTTTGCGGTCAGCTGAGGTGGGACAGTGGCAAACGGTACCTAATGCTTTCGTCTCAAGGTGCTTGTGTATATACCAGGATAAGGCTTTACACCGCGCAGCATTTCCCACCTCGCAAAGCCCCGTGAAACATCCCACATCATTTGTTCTGCACCATAGCCCCGTAAGGCGGTGGAGGTGGTTATCATTAGCATCCTTACATTCCAGATGAAGAAAAGAAGGGTACAAGGGCTGAAATCACTTCCCCCAAACCTCAAAGTAAGGCTCAGAGCTGGGATTCAAACCTGGGGCTGCCCACACTCAATCCACACGTTTCCCCATGCCCCGTGGCTGCTGCTTTCCGTAAAAAGAGGCTTTTACCCTTGCACTGATGTCTTTCGAGGGTGTTTGCTGGCTCAGAGAAATGATACGATTTGGTTTCTCAGCTTCACAGAATGATTTGCCAGTGCAATTGTTCTATATGTTAGTGGTTTTTATTTTTCTTTGCACAAATGACATTATAACAACAGTAATGAAAATCTAAGGGAAAGAATAATTCACCGACAAGCCTGCCACTCACAATGCATCAAGGTTTGCTTTTTCCACAATTCCCTTCCAGTCCTTGCTCGTGTGCAGACATACTTTTTACAGGGCTTTGTAAAGCTCAGCACAGATACAATTCTGTATTGTGCCTTTTGTATGGGATCCTTATTATAAGCGTTGTCCATGTTGCCCAGCTGTCCTCAGAATTAGCTCTTTACGGCTCCATCCTACTTCAGTGAGGTGGGATGCATCGGATTTACTTAGCCATCTCCCTGTTATTTGCCCTTAGGTTGGCCAATGTACTTTTTATACCCACTTTTTGCTTCCTTCCGGTTCTGGCCCAGGAAATGTGTGACTATCATGATTGGCCTCAAGCCCCAGGTCTCATGCCTCTGCCTCCAACAGGTCTCACAGTTGTGGGAGGTGAGGAGCACCAGGAAGTATTTTGTTTGGTGCCCTAGAGCTTCACCTTCTCCCATACCACCTTCCAATGGGCTCCTTAAGTCAGGTTAGGAAAGAGGTCTTTGGGAGGAAGGCCCCCAGAGGGATTGGGGCCACCTGACTCCCTCAGAAGCCCCTGCTACTTGAGCACGCATCATACCGAAATCAAGGATCGTGAGACTTCTAGAAGCTAATGAATAGGAAAGGGCCGGGTCAACTACAAAAACGCCTTGCAAATGCAACGAAAGGACTTCTGCATTTTGCTTCGGCCCAGAGGCCAGAACGGCGGGCCCATTTGCCTCTTGGAGCCCAGCTCACCTTGCTCACGGCACAGGGATGGCCGCCAGGGTTGGGGGAGCAGCTCAGAGAGCAGCAGTAATACCAGTTCTCTCTGCATCCGAAGCCCCTCTCAACACCCGCGTTAGGCTTACACTCAAGAATACCCCACTTTCTTGCTAGCTCAGGAAGCCTCAGCTCCAGTTCCTGGACCCAACAACAAGCCTCCAATGAGTTTGAGTATTCCAACAACACAAGCGTGCCATCAACCAGACATATGGTGGGCCTGCAGTCCCTGTTGCTATAGAGATGGGCTCGCCCTACCAGAACAGAGCCACAGAATCCTCCTTTCACCACATCCGGTCTCCAGGGTTACTGACTCCCGCCACAGTTGCAAAGACGCCGGGAAGCCCATGGCGTGGCGCGCCAGGGGCGAGTTTGACAGTCAGACGGTCCTGGGCTCCAGTCCTTGCTCTGCAACTTCCTGGGCGTCAGGCCCTGGGGCAGCTCTCCTCCTGAGTCTCAGTTTTCTCATTCGTAAAATGGCATCCACAATCCCTGCCTGGAGGGCGTTCCGAGGGTTCAGTAAAGTTGCAGATGGAGAGTGCGGGCATCCCTATCATAGGTGTGCGCTCTTGGTTCCTTTGCCCTTCTGTGTGGGCTAGGGGTCCAAATAGATGGTTTATATATGCACAGCTCTGCACATGCTGGGTAGTGAGGGTGGTACTAACACACATCTCCCCCTACCCCATCCAGATTCACAGGGCAACAGGGCTGCAGCTCACTCAGGGGGGTACAAGGAGGGGTGTGAAAGTTGGTGGGAAGTCAATTCCAACTCATGAGCTCGGCAGACAAGGTTTTCCAGCGTCAAAGCAACCTCTGCCTTCCTCATTCTGGGGCCATCCCAGTGCCAGCCCCACCTGCACCCCCACCCGCTTTGCAGCTGCATTGCTCAGCCCGGCTGCTCCCCACGGTCCCCCAGACAGGCCAGGCTCACGACTGGTTCCATTCTCAGGGAAGACCCGTGGTGTTCCCCCGTCTGCAGTCATAATCACTCTTCTTTCATTTGAGAAGCGAGTTCAACTTTCTCAAAGTTTTCTTAGTTATCTCACACCACATCTTCCCAACCACCCTTGGTGGGGGGGTGGGGGGTGGGGGGGCTTGTGTGTGTTTAGGATCTCCTTTAAGAATTAATAGCTTTTTTTAAAGATTTATTTATTTATTTGAGAGAGAGAGAGAAAGAGAGAGGGGGAGAGAGTGCGCGAGCAGGGGAGAGGGGCAGAGGGAGAGGGGGAATCTCAAGCAGGCTCCACGCTCAGGGTGGAGCCCAAAGTGGGGCTCGATCTCACGACCCTGAGATCATGACCTGAGCCGAAATCAAGAGCTGGACACTTAACCGACTGAGCCACCCAGGCGCCCTGAATTAATAGCTTTTTTTAGCCGAAGGATGAAGGTAGCAGAGGTGAATGAATTGCCTAAGATCACCCTGCTGGTTCCCAGGCAAGAGAGATCAGAACTCAAGCCTTCTAAGGCCTGGTCAACGGCTCTTTCCCACTCTTTGGTAAACAAGTTTTAGCCGTCGCCTTCGAAAAGCTCACATTTTACTAGGGGAGATAAGCATGTCACAACAACCATAAAAATGACAACGAAGCCAATCTGAAAAGGCTACATACTGTATGATTCCAACTATATGACATTGTGGGAAAAGCAAAACCAGGGAGACAGTAAAAAGACCAGTGGTTGCTGGAGGTTGGGGGTGGGTAGGGGAAGGATGAATATACTTCGATCACAGGAGACATTTAGGGTGGTAAAAACACTCTGCATGATACCATAATGATGGGTACATGTCATCACACACTTGCCCAAACCCATAGAATATGCAACCCCAAGAATGAACTGTAATGTGAACTATGGACTTCGGGTGATAAGGATGCGTCAATATGGGTTTATCAGTTGTAACAAATGTCCCACTCTGGTGGGGGATGTTGATCATGGGGGAGGCAGTCCGGGGGGGCGGGGGGTATATAGGAAATCTCTATGCCTTCTCCTCAATTTTGTGAACTTAAACTGCTCTTAAAAACGAAAGTCTTTGTTAAAAAAAAAAAAAAAAGCCAGATGAGAAGCACATTGAAAAGACATTGTCAGCAATGATAAAATTACAAAGTACCAAATTAGCACAGGGGTTGGAAGGATGAACTCCGTTGATAAATTTTGTATGGAGGAAGGAGATCAGTCAGGGAAAGCTTCAGAGAAGAGGAGACACCCAGTCAGGGCTTTGAAGGGTGAAGAGGAAATTGCCAAGAGAAGATGGGGGGCTAGAGGGGGGCATTCCAGGCAAAAGAAAGCGCATTTGTGAAAGCATGGAAGTGCTGAATGGGCACGGTGTAGTTGGAAAACCACAAGTCATTCAAGATGGCTAGATCATCAAGTTCACAAGGACGTAACAGGAGGTGAGGCTGGAGAAGTAGGTGGGTCCGATCATGGAAAGTCTCCATGGCGTGCGAAGGAACATATACTTTACCCTAGAAACCACCGCTTCCCAAACCTAAGGCAATCGTGTCTCACATTTTCAACTTTTTCCATTTCCATGCACCACCTGTAATACTATTTACTTAACTATTTTATTTTAAAAGACTCACTTTAAAACACTTAATCTTGCCCTAATAAAAAATATATGAGAAACCATGGGCTGGATTTGCTAGTAATATTTTTTTCCGATACACACCAAAATACATACAGAACTCTGAAAGGTAAAAAAAAAAAAAAAAGTTTTCTCTGGATCATGTACAAATGATCCCCTGGACCACCTGGGACAAGCGGGGCACACATTGGGAGCCATCCTGAGCTCCCTGCCCCAGATTAGCAAGGCTTGGGCTCATAGCACGAGAGCGCAGGGTCGGATCACTCTGGTGGCGGGCTGCACTAGGCGTGGCCAGGAGAAGGGCAAAGGTGGAGGCCGGGAGCCCAGTTCTGGAACAGGCCAGAGGTAACAAAGGTCTGGACTCACACTGACAGTGGGATAAGAGGAGGGGCTGCCAGGTCTCAGAGGAAGACTCAACAATAAATGCTAGTTGAATGAACGGATGGATGGACGGATGGATGGACAGATGGATGAGTGAAATTTTTAATTGTAGGGGAGGGAGAGAGAAGAGCAGATGATGACTCTAGTTTCAAGTTTGGGTTCCTGGAGAGATGGTGGTGTCACCAAGAGAAAATGGACGAGAGAAGGGGGAGCCTCTTTGCCGGGGTGGAGGGGAGTACAAGAGGTGCTTAGCTGACCGTGAGGTCTTTGTGGGACATTCAGGTGGAGATGGAGCAGTTGACTGTTGGTTTGAGCGGGGACTAGAGATGTGGAGGCTAAGCCTCTGGAGGTGGTCTCCTGGTGTGGCTTTACCTGCCAGGGGAGAGGGTGTAGCGTAAGAGCAGATGCAAGCCCCATTTGGAGCGCTCTGAAGGAGGGATATTTGCATCTGAGGGTGGGCAACGCAAGAGGGGCTTTCTTCCTCCCTGAGGCTCTTCCTGGCGACCTCAGGACAGACCTGCCTCCTGACCTCAGGACAGACCTGCCTCCTGTGGCTGGGCCTCACCTCCTCCCTTAGACCATTCGGCTGTTTCCTGTGTCTATCTCCTCTCCTTGCCCAGTCAGTGGGCAGCCTGGGGCCGAAAGGCTAACTGGTTCTTTCTCTAGTTAGCTCAGCAGGACTGAGCGTCCCACCAAGGCTTCGGGGGCTGCCTAGGGATGGTGAGTGAGCAGGCACAGTGCCAGGGAAAGGCGAGGGCCAGGAGGTGAAGTGGGGAGGGAGAAGTAGTCCAGAGGCCACCTCCTCATGCCTCCAGAAGCTGGTCCAGCAGCTACTGCTTCCAGGATGACCCTGGATGGGAGCTGACATTGAAGATGCAGAGCAATTTCTAAGAAATGAAATAGCAGCCAGTGAGTGTCCCAAGAGGTAGCACCAGCACTTATGTGGAAAGTGATCCTCAAGCTCCCGTACTGGGTGGCCGAGTATCTCCATGTAACACCCGTGGGGCCTGAGCCTCCAGCTCCGTGCCAGGGAAGCAGGACGCCATGAGGTGATGGCTGGGCCATCCACCCAGTGGTGGCCTCAGAAGAGTACGTCCCCAGAAGATTCCAGAGAAACTTCAATGCCCAGAACGTTTGCTGTTGGCTCAGTGCCCCACAGGGGCCCAAATTAAGCCCACCTAGGAGGTCAAATCAGGCCCAGCTCCGACAGGTGGACCCCAGGGGCAGTTACCCTGCCTGCAGCACATTCCAAGTTGCTTTCCAGTAGCTTCCCTTGCCCCGACACTCTGCGAGACCCCTGTTCCAGGGCTGCCCCTAGAACTGGCTGGCCCTGGACGACTCCCCATAACCACTCGGCCGGCCAAGTTCCCAGGAAAGGGCAGAGGCAGCCCTCTGGTCCTGAGCATGGCAGGCTTTTGGCAAGACCCCAATCTGTGTGTTGCTTTCTTACGGTAAACTTGAGTTAAACTTAGCAAAAACTTTTCTTTCCTTCCCGCTGGCCAGAACGGTAGACGTGGGCCTCCCAAATGGGTACAGAGAAAACCATGGGCTTCTTCTGTGGGGAGGGGCGCTGAGTAGGGAGACGGGGGGGGGGGCACTAGCAAGATGGAGGGAGGAGCGCAGGGAGGGGACCCCTGGTCCTCATGCATGTGGCCTAACCTGAGGCGGCAGTGGAAGGTGCTTCCCAAGTGGCCAAGGATCGGGCAGGAGGGGAAAGAGTTGGTGCAGGGTGACCGGGACAAGAGAAGTTTCATCCACACTGCTCTTGGACGGCTTGGGAAGGCAAGCTAGGAAAAGTTGTCTCCAGATTCTGTCTTCCTGATTTCCAGCCTGTCAGCATCCAGGAAGAGGCTGTTGGGGGAACTATGCCAGCACCCTTGAGTCCACGTCTGGAGGAGGCCAAGTGATGACGCAGGGCACGCCCAGGGCAGGAGGGCACCAAGCTCAAGGCTGGCACATGCTCTTCTCACCCATGCAGTGAGGAGAGCTCCCCTCCGGGGCTGGGGCAGGAGGTGGGGGCAGGGCATTACACAGCAAGAAACAGATTTGTCTGGCTCATTCCATGCATGCAGCATATGAGGTAGAGCCAGGAGAGGTGGAGGTGTACAGTGCGAGGGTGGGGGGGGGGTGCCGCTGGGGGGGAGATGAAGGTTCGAATAACAAAGGAGTCTCGTAAAGGATAAGCCATGCATGGTTCCAGGTCTCTGCCTCCTGGATCCAGACAGAAAGCACCGTCCTAGCAATAAACTTCAGTCCAAGGCGCGTTGCTCACTTCCCAGACGGTCCAGCCACCCTCCAGAGGCTACATGGGGTTGCTGGCGAGGAGGCTGGCCCCTGCCAGCTCCGGGAGCTCTGACTTATGCAATTCAGGCTGGCGCGGGAGCAGCGGAGCAGGGAGTTCGCCCGCAGCTCCCTCGGGCTCTCTCCCCGCCCCCTGCCAGCCCCTGCAAGTCACGCCAAGGGTCAGGGGCCCCGCGCGGCTGCAGCTGGGGAGGCCCTGGCTGGAGGAGCCCCAGAAAAAGGAGGGAAAGGAAGAGAGTACCTGTTGCTGAATGCATCCTGCTTTGGCTCTTACTCCTCGGTTGCTTGTGGTGAGAGTTGCCCATCATTCTGTTCTGGACTGGCAGCCGCCCCGTGGCTGCCGCCGCCTCCTCCTCCTCCTCCTCCTTTTCCTCCTCCTCCTCCCCCTCCTCCTCCTCTTCCTCCTCTGCTTGCGCTCCTCCCCAGGTGCTTACATCACCTCGGCTTCGCTTCTCACACACATGGCTCATCCGAATCCCACTTGTGCCCCTGGCACACAATTGTCCAGACCTGACCCTCTCACTTGGACCAGAGCCTGCTAGGAGCTTCTCTCAGCCTCTCTCTCTCTCTCTCTCTCCCCCTCCCCCCTTCCTCTGTCTCTCCCCCTCCCCCTCCCCCTTGCTTAGGGCTCCACTCAGGTGGAGCGGCCCAGGCTGCAGGGGAGCCGCAGCGAGCGCTGCCGCGGCCCCGCCTCATCTGCCTCTGCAGCCGGGGCCAGCGCGGGCAGCCTCGGGGCCCCGACTCGCCCGCCCAGCTGCCTCTGCGCTCAGCGCCGTCATTGCTGCGGCCGCTCGGGCTCCGCTCCGTCTGCAGACGCTTGCGGGAGCGAGGGGCCAATAACAGAGCCTAATCCGGGAGTGTGACAGGGACCGGCGACCGAATGTGCTTCCCAGGAATTCTAAGAGATACAGCTCCCTGCTCCACGGGGGGAGGGACCCGGGTCTGTAGGGGACAGCGGCCACCGGACTCGGGGCTCCAGCCCTGGCAGAGACCCGGGGAAAGTCTGGCAGTGCGACGCGGCCGGCCTGCGGGCTTGGAGCGAACACAGCCAGATGCCTCCCGCGTGGCCAGCGTGGCCATCGGGGCGGACCTGCCGCCTTGGCAGACACACCTGAAGGCTCGCTCGCTCTCCCCTCCCCTGCCCGCTTCGCCTTCGCAGGGGCAGGGCTGAGCTGGCAGCCCCGGGATTCAGCGCCTGGAACTGGGACCCTCGGCAGCCAATAAGAGGGCTCCTTCCATGAGTCCCACTGTAATTCCCGCACGCTCTCTCCCTCTCCCTCTCCCTCCCACCCCTTCCCCTTGCGCATGCAGCTGCTCACTGCAAGTGCTGCAACCCCGTGGGATAAGTGACCCGGGGCAGCTTGTGCTGGCTCAGCAGCTCATTCCAGCCCTAACAGCCCGGCGGCTTGGGGGGGTTGTGGTACCGTCCAACGTGATGTCGTCAGACTCGTGCCCACAGAGACGGGGGACCTGTCTGTCAAAGTCACGGCCACAGAGCACCGTGGGGACGGGGCTGGCTAGCGCCTCCGCCTGGCCGACCTGGAGCACCGTGCCACCCAGACAGCAGAGCCTTCTGACTTGGGGGCAAGAGGTCTAAAGTGGGATCCATCCGACCGTCCATCCACCCACCCACTCACCCACCCGATCACTGCCGTTCTTTCAACAGTTCTCGGGGATCTACTCTGGCCGGGCAGGCATTCTGCTAGGTGTTGGGGACCCAGATGTAGTAAGTCACCACCTAGGAGGGGAGACCGACACATCCACAGAGCACAAGAGTACAACGGGGTCACCACTATACCAGGGAAGGATCCACATGTTGTGGGAGCACCAAAGAGAAACTTCTTCAGTCCGGAAGGGTTGGAGGACACCCTCCCAGAGGAGGTGACCCTTGGACGGGGTCATGAAGGATGAAGAAGAGTTGGCCAGACCCAGAGAGAGAAAGGGCACACTGCTAAACATTTGGAACATTACCCCCACTAAGGACCTCTCCTGCCAGGCCCCCAACGGTCAAGGGTCTCCTCAGCTTTCTTCAACAATTCCCTGCACATCACCTAAGCCTCACCTCTGTGCCACACTGAGGCGACAGAGGGAGGCAGTCGCTGCCCTCAAGGCTCCCCAGCCTCGCAGGAGAGACACAATTATACAGAAAAGTCACAGCATGGTATGATCTTTGCTTGGGCTTTGCAGCTCACTGTGGAATGTGGCAGGAGGCTTCCAAGGAGACCCCCCCCGGGGGGGGGGGCAGAAAAGAGGGCTTGAGAAAGTGTAAAAGGCCAAGAGGGAAGCATCTTGGGAAAAATGAATGTATGAATATGGTAAAAATCGTGAAAGGTTTATGGACGTGGCAAAAACCTTGAAGGCAAGGTTTGGGGGACATCTGGTCCCTGCCCCCTTATCTACTGGTGGTGGGTCCTGGATGTGAGTCTTGGTAGGTTCAAGGTTGTAAACGTGGCCTGAAGTGAGCCTGGAGGAGACAGAACCATGAGATCTGGAGATGGTTCTAAAAGGCATAGGACATGTTGGGAGTCAAACCAGATTTGAACTCGATTGCATTGTGCACTTGGGACCCCAGATTATATTCCCAGGGACCAGCCAAGGAAGCTCACACAGGAACGGGCGGTTTTGGAGCGTCTGAAGAGTAAGGGGATGGAGGGTGGGGCCAAGGAATGAGTGAATGATCGTAAGCTGAACACACCCGTGTACCCGCTCCCCAGGTCAAGAAGTTGAGTCTGACCAGGACCACAGAAGCGCTCCTCAAAGCACTTTTTAGCCATCATTGTAGATCTTCCCATGCAGCCCTGTGAGGTAGATATTCTTTGTTCGATCCGCTTTACAGGTACCTAAGTGGAGGCTAAGAGGGGGGACGCAGCTTGGCCAAGGTCCCCACTGGCTTCTTCCACTGGGCCTTGCCATGTGCTCCAGTCGCTCCCAGAGGAGAAAAACCAACAAAAGAGAATAGCGGACACAGAACTCGTCCTTTCTCCCTGCCTCCCCTCTGCCCCATCATTCCTCTCTCTCCTCTTCTCGTCTGAGTTTGTCATAAAGAGTCTACACCCCAGGTCCCAGGTCTTCACCTCTTTCTGTTAGCCCCAGGGAAGCCCCAGATCCTTCTCACACTCCCACCCCCCGGAGCTTCCCTTGCCCAGTCACCAGTGTCCCTGAGGCCACAACCAGTCACAGATGCTTTCACATCTTTTCTCATTGGGCCTCCCTGCTCTGTTCACCGCTGGGGGGGGGGGGGGGGGGGGGGTCACACTCTCCTTTTTCTTTTAAAAATTTTATTTATTTATTTGAGAGAGAGAGAGAACACGAATAGGGGGAGGGGCAGGGGGAGAAGCAGGCTCCCCACTGAGCAGGGAGCCTGACACGGGACTCGATTCCAGGACCCTGGGAATCACGACCTGAGCCAAAGGCAGATGCTCAACCCACTGAGCCACCCAGGCGTCCCCACTCCTTCTTGACTAAATGAACCCGACTAGTACATGGAGTAGACAGGATTTGGGCCCCTGTCTATCTCCAAGTTTGGTACTTTCTCCACCGTCTCCCCCTTTACCACCTCAGCTGGATGGGGAATGTTTTTAGGCATCTTTAACACTTTCATCTCCCTTCCCATCCACTTATTGAGTCCTGTATGTTGTTCCTCAGAACTGTCTCGCATCCAAGCACTTTGCAGTATCACCCTCACTTCCCTCATCCTGGCCCCAGCTACCATTACCTCTCCCCTGGACCACTGCCGTGAACACCCTCTTCACCGGGCTCCCTGCCCGCACCCCTAGATCCTCTAATCTATTCTTCACACAGCAGCTGGAGAGAGCGTTTATAAACGCAGCCCAAATCCTATTACTCCATTGCTTGCACCCTCCCAGGGACCTGCTGTCTGGAGTGTCAAGTCCAGGGACGCCTGGGTGGCTCAGCCGGTTAAGTGTCTGCCTTTGGCTCAGGTCATGATCTGGGGATCCTAGGATCGAGCCCCGCATCGGGGCTTCCTGCTCGGCGGGGAGCCTGCTTCTCCCTCTGCCTCTGCCCCTCCCCCTACTTGTGCGGGCGCTCACTCTCTCTCTCTCTCTCTGATAAATAAATAAATAAATAAATAAAATCTTTAAAAATAAATAAATAAAGTGTCAGGTCCGTGCTCTCTAGCCTATACTCAGAACTGGCCCCATCTGACCTCTTCGCCTTCTCTATTTCCTGAAATAAACTTCTCTGCCCATTCAGTCTGTGGGCTACACATTCTATTCTCTACCTCGTCCTTGTGACTTACCACCCAATGGGTAAAGCAACCCGGGAAAGGCTTTGTAGTCAGAGCAATCTGGGTTCAAATCCTCACCCCACCATTTCCATTGGTGTGGCCCTGCAAAGTCTCTTAACCTCCCCGGCCTCGATTTTCCTCATCTGTATAACAGGGGATGAAAACCTCTCACTTGAGACTTCCATTAGCGAAGGGGCACGAGGCATATAGTTGGCGCTTGCTAAAAAGTGCTTCTCGGGGCACCTGGGTGGCACAGTCTGTTAAATCGGACTCTTGGTGTCGGCTCAGGTCACGATCACAGGGTCGTGAGACCAAGCCCCACGTCGGGCTCTGGGCTCAGTGCGGAGTCTGCCTAAGACTCCCTCTCCCTCTGCTCCTCCCCCTTGCTCTCTCTCTCTAAAATAAATAAATAAGATTTTATTTATTTATTACACACACAGAGAGAAAGTATGAGCAGTGGGAGCAGCAGAGGGAGAGGGAGACTCCCTACCGAGCAGAGAGCCCGATGCAGGACTCCATCCTGCGATTCCAGGATCATTGACCTGAGCCAAAGGCAGTCGCTTAACCAACTGAGCCACCCAGGTGCCCAAAATAAATAAATCTTACAAAAAAAAAAAAAAAGGTGCTTCTCATCCCCTTCTGTCTTTCCCTACTGTTCCCAAATCCTCCAGCCCCTCCAGTTTCAGCTCTAACCCCACCACCGCATTAAAGCCTTCCTTCTCCCCATCCATTCCCAGTCTGCAGGGCTCACTCTGAGTACCTTCAGCTTGCACTGCCTGAGCCACTCAACTTGTCCCTAAACACAGAAGTCCCGGAATTGTTAGAAATCTTCCATGGGCTCCTGAACCTTCTCTGCTCTTGGCAGCTTGAGAGTTGCTGGAGGGCTGTGTCAGAGTTGGGGCCCCCGAGTGTGGGCTATGCTGGGCCTGGCACAGAGGATGTCTCAGTTCGCGTTTGCTGACCAGTCAGTATGGGCCACGCTACCCTGCCCATGCAGACCTCCCCTCCTCCTCTTCCTCCTACCTTTCCTTTGCTCCCTGACAGCCCCTCCGAAGCTTGGTCCTCCCGCCCCCAGCAACTCAAGAGTCTTCTCAAAATATTCTCACCCCTCTGACTTATGAGGGTGGGCATTCGGGCTGTGTGTGGTGCGGGTGGCCGAAGTTCTAATGGGTTTACTGACGCAAGATCGCCGCCCGTGGAAAGGGGCCAGGGACTCAGCTGTCCTTTGTGCTGAGCACTGTGCTCAGGTCGGGGGGGGGGGGTGCCATAATGGCTTTAGGAGGGGGCTAGGTCCCCTGCGGTGTCTTCACCTGGACTTTGGGGGTGGGGAAGGGGCATCTTTCCAGCACGTGTGCAAGCCAGGCCAGGCCAGAAGCAGCTGTGTCTATCCAGGAAAGAGGACCAGGCTCCTCACCCGACTTGGTGCCTTTAGACACACCAGGAGAGGGGACAGAGAAGTCTGAGGCCCGAAATCAGCAACTCTGAGGTCCATCTCCCCAAAGTGAAGGAGTTTAAGGCTCATTGCTGTCACCTGTACACAGGGCTGGAGGACAGGGGGCGGGGCGCGGGGGAGGGAGGGAACGAGGCAGGTGGTACCATCTCCAGACTTTCCCCCGGATGGAACCCAAGAGCTGGGAAGAGAGCCAGTTTGTCACTATAGTCGTGCTCTCACTTACTTCTCACAACCACCTGTGAGGGGCCGGTGATCGGTCCCCATTCCGCGGATGAGAAAACGGAGCTTGGGGAAGGAGGTGGTGCTGGTAAGTGGCATGGTCAGGGTGAGAACCCACGTGAGGCTGACTCCAAGTCCAGCTCTTCCTCGCTCTGCTGGCCCCGTCTGCCGTGATCTGCACACACTCTATCCTGGTATGGGGAAGCTCTGGGTACGAGTTCCAGAAGGAGAAGTGAATTCGAATACAAGACCCCAACTCTGGCTTCAGCGGGTCCTGGCCTACCAGAAGCCGGTGCTTGGCAGTTCACTCAGGGCCCCATCCTGGAGACACTTTCCAGGCCCCCTCCCGCCTGAAGTACCAACTTCTCTCCCAAGCCCCCCAAAGTGTTCTCTGTCTTCTATTCCATCTGCTTGGAATAGTTCTCTTCCACCTCCGTCTCTGCTTGAGCAAAGCCATACTCATCTCTCAAGACCCAGCCTCCTCCTCCATGAAGCTTTCTCTTAGCCTTGCAGCCAGGAGCACACTCACCTCCCCATGGCCACATCCTTTTTGTGACTGGTGGGGCCACTGCCCTACACCTCCGGTCCTGCTTCAAGCCTTTTTCTGATCTTCCCAGCTGTAAACAGCCGTCCCCCTGTGTTTATTCCCACAGTACAACACGATGTTCCCTGAAGTGTGGTATGACAATTTCACATATACACAGATGGTCTTTTTAAATCTAATAGTCGTGTATGTATTCTAACGCATACTAGACTCCAATAATAATTGGAGGAAAAAACTAGTGTAATTTCTTGAGTATTCAAGGCTGAATTAAATGAGTTCAAGAAAAATAATTTGGTATCTGTAAAGTGCATTGAATTACTTATCCCTTCCTCGGGGGCTGTGGTGAGGAGATCGGCAATGATGGCTAAAAAGCGCTTTGAGGAGCGCTTCTGTGGTCCCGGTGAGGCTCAACTTCTTGACCTAGGTCATGGGTACATGGCTGTGTTCACTTTAGGATCATTCCCTGATGTGTGCATTTTTTTTAAAAAAGATTTTATATATTTATTTGAGAGAGAGAGAGCGTGGGCACAAGTGGGGGGTGGTGGGGGGCAGAAGGAGGAGCAGGGAGCCCAATGCGGGGATCATGACCCGAGCCGAAGGCAGACACTTAACAACTGAGCCACCCACGCGCCCCCGTGCACTTTTTGATGTGTGCTCTTTTGTGTGTGTGTGTGTGTGAATTTCCCATAAAAATTTATTTAAAAAAACCTGCAGGCCCTCACTCAAGGTGAGTTGCACACTTTGTAATTTGGGCCCAAGGACCCACTGGAAGGGTGTTGATGCCACTGACAGCCAAGGAAGGGGGGTGCAGGTGTACAGAAAGTGGGTTCAGGGAGGGCAGTAGGCTCCAGAATCGTGATCAGAGGCATGTTTTCTTCTTTGGCCCCTGTCCCAGTAAGAAAGCCAGAGCGCTTTCTGAGAGCCTGTGCTGATGAGTAGCGGGCCCAGGCCAAGGGGGTGGAACCAGCCAAGACTTGGATCATAAACAAGCGTACATCCCAGAGGATAAGCAGACAGGCCAGCACAGGGCACAGAGTGTGGGCCGGATGCTTCATGACCTTGGGCAGGCCCTGGGCCTCCCTGAGCCCCATTTCGTTTCCACCTGGGCGGTAAAATACATGGGCCTAATTGCTCCTTGAGGGTCCTCTTGCCTCAGACACTCCAAGGGCTGTCCTATGCGTTGACATTAGTCAACAAGTCTCTTCTCAAACAACTTGAACACCCATCCTGTTCTAGGTGCTGTTCTGGTCACAGAGGACACACGAATGAGAGACTCCAGCGGCTGCCTTCAGGGGGCTCCCAGGCCTCGGTTTGTCTTGCTATACCTCCCCCTGGGGAGAGACGAGCACCACGGTTCAGAGTAGAAGGGTCTCTAGGAGACTTTCAAAGGAAACCGTAGGCAAGGGTTGGAAATACACATGCCTCCGAAGGTCAGGAAGGGTGGGGACATTTGTGAAGTAGGCTGGGGGAAGCAAACTGGAGCGTGCACGATGCACCCCCCACCCGGGGGCCCCCCAAGGCATTCATCCTCCAATCAGGGAAACCTCTATGCTGGCCCAGCCTAACCCATCTGTGGCCCACAGGCTGCCAAGAGCTGGCCAGTTTGCTTCCAAAAATATTTGAGCCTATACCCCAACAGGTGTCTACTTCTGTGTAAACGACATACATGTAATGCTGTGCTCATCGATGCTATAAATGCTAGAACACAAAGAAATACGTGACAACAAGCAATGTCATCAGGAATTCTAATATTGTTGTCCGGTACCCCAATAGATTATGCACCCATTTCGGGAGGCCGCAGGTCTTACGGCTAGCTGATGCAAGGAGGACAGAAGAAGGGGATCGACATGTGCTGTGCTTCACTACCTTGCAGACCCCGCACGCCTTAGTCATTCACTCGCTCATTAGATTTCACTGAGCCTGTTGTATCGAGGCCCTGGGCCAGACCCTGGGAGATAGAGAGGTGGACAGGGCAGACGGAAGCAGCTGACAGGCCAATCAGAGGAGACAGACAATAACTAAAGGCATAAATAACCGATGTATGGCTGGCTTGGTAGAAGTGCTATGAGGGAAATCAACATGGTGCTATGACGGTGGGGGAGGGAGATGAGGGTGGGGAGCTCGTCTGGATAAGTCGTCGGGGAGGGTCTCCCAGAGCTAAGAACTGAGGATGACAAGGGGCCAGCAGAGGGAATGGGAGGTGCCAAGGCCCTGAGAGGAGGAGAAATGGTTTTGAGAACTGGAAAGAAAGGCAGTCTGTCTAGGATGGAGAAGGTAAGGGGGCGAGTGGCTGATTTTATTTGAAGCGCAATGGAAAACCACTAGAGAGTTTTAAGCAAGGGAGTGATCGGATCTCGTTTAACATTTTCAAAGACCACCACGTCTGCTCTGTGGACGATGGACCAGAGGGGTTGGAGAAGAAAGGGGGAGGTCAGGAGGCTATGGTATTGGTCCAGGCAAGAGATGACAGACCAGGATCAGGCAATGGAACCAGCGAGAGCAGGCAAGCGTAAGATGTATTTCAGCCTCATAACAACCCTACAGTAATGCCCTCGTGAGGCCGCTATTATCTTCCCCACCGCACATTTGAGGAAACTGAGGCCAAGTGAGGTTAAATAACTTGTCCAAAATCACACGGATCGTAAGTGATGAAAGCAGGATTCACCCCGGTCTGCCTGGCTTCCTTCCCATTCTACTTTCAATTCTAATTACGTTTTCTGCTCCAGAGAATCATTCACCAGGACCATACAGGGTCCTCCGACCTCAATCCTGAAAACCACTGGGCATCCTGAACAAAGAAAAGGGGATTGAAGACTGTTTGACCCGGCAATCAGCCAAGGGTACGCAAGTGATTAAAACAGTCCATTCGTCCCATTTTCCTAAACATGCTCAGTTCACCAGAGCTCTAAGTAAGGGAAAAACCATTCTTTCCTTTGGAGGGGGAGTGGACGGGAGGAGGGTGGTGATGGTATATTTGGAAATAGAAATAGAAAGGCTGCCAACTTGTGCCTTCAAGGAAAGCCCAGGGGCACAGCCCAAGACAGGGGAAGTGACTTGCCAAACCCCTCACAGCCCCCAAAGTTATTCGTGTGAAAAAGAAGGCAGAATTGTTCCTGCCAAAGACATGAAGTCCTTTACAGAGCACTTTGTTAGCAAAGCCTCGCATCCCTGTCACTATGCAAAGCACGCTGGAACGTTGCCATGGCAACAGGCAGCTGGGCGCCTGAATCAGCTCAAGGCCTGCCTCAGCAGAGGCCCAAGCCTGTGGGGGCAGCTCCCAGAAAGGGGGGGGAGTGTGTGTGTGGAGGGGAAGCTGGTTTTGTGTATGCTGATGAGGAGCCCTGAGCTCCCTTCCAGGTCGCCAGGGTCCAAAGCCTGTGTCTTCAGGAAATATTTCCTGTTGCCAGATATGCTGAACTTCCACAAAACACAGGACCCCAGGTTGGCATAACCCTGACCCTTTCCCCCTGGGTCTCTTCTGGTGGTCCTCCCCCCCTTTCTTTTTCTGTGTGGCTGGGAAAAGGAAAGAAGATGGAAACATCCACCTGCTGTAAAACAAAACTCCCTTGTGTTACAAATGCAAGAAGAAACAATAGCCCAGAGAGGGAAAGTGACCAGCCGAAGGTTGCACAGCCTTGGTGGTGCCAGAGTCAGAGCACAGCTCCCCTGACTCCGAATGTGAGTTTCACCACAGTAGACTTCTTTCCCTGGGCACTGGGGAGGGAGGAAAGCCATTCAATATTGATGGAGCCCCTCTGAGTACCTAAATGCTGTGCTAGATTCTTTTGTATTCCTCATAGCTCATCCACACCCCAGACTTGCAAGAGAGCTATTATTATCCCCATTTCACATGTTAGGAAGCTCAGAGAGGTTAAGGAATGGGGCTGCAGGTCACACAGCTAGACGGAGTGGCGTTAGACGTCACACTGGTCTTTGCACTTCCCCACATGGCCCCACACTCTGATGACACATACGCTTCATCACCGCGCGTACGAACAAACCACACCACTGCAAATGATTCTGGACACTGTCCCTCTTCTGCCACTGAGGACGGAAGATTGTTCTCCAGTAGATCAACAAGCTGCCACCCAGTAATGACCAGAAACTGACGTGCTTCTCCGGGCCTCGGGTTCCTCACCATTAAAGTGAGGGTGACTCTAGCTTGGGGCTGCTGGAGGGGTGAAATGAGAATGTGTATAAAGTGGGCAGGGCAGGGCGCCTGGGTGGCTCAGTGGGTTAAGTGCCTGCCTTCGGCTCAGGTCATGATCCCGGGGTCCTGGGATCGAGCCCCACATCGGGCTCCCTGCTCAGTGGGGAGTCTGCTTCTCCCTCTGTCTCTGCCCCTGCCCCCATCTGTGCCCCCGTCTGTGCTCTCTCCCCTCCCCCCTCAAATAAATAAATAAAATCTTTTTTTAAAAAAGTGGGCAGGGCAAGGTCTGGTGCCCAGTAAGCGCTCCATAAATGTTAGTTACTGCTAAGAGTATTCCCTTTAGGGACCAGTTCCAGTTCTGCCTCGTCAACGACACCAGCCCTCATTTGATGCAATTTCAGTTTCATTCCCCGGTCATCCACTCATTGCCGGCTACTAGCACCTGGAGTTGAATTCCTTCTGCCAGAGGAAGAGGAAGGCGTCAAGCCAAGGTGATACCGAGCCAGTCGTGAAAGAACGGAGCGAGATTGGCCGGTAAGATGAGGGCTGGAGAGAGGACATTCCAGGCAGAGGACATTTACAGCCAGAGCCTAAAGATATGAAGGTACCTGGTGTTTGGGGAGAAAAGAGTGATCTAGCACAGTGAGGGCGAAGATGAGGTAGTCGGGAGTAGACTGCGGAGGACTTGAATGTCAGGAGAAGGGTTAGTAATGGTTTTTATCTTGAAGGTAACTGGGAGCCACGGAAGCTTTTAGGTGAGGAAGTGGCCTGAAGATCAGCACGGGGGCTCCAAGGTGGAAGGCTGATTGGAGAGAGGCATAAAGACCCGTCAGAGGCTGTGGAAGGGTGCGGGTGAGAAGGGTTGAGGGCTGAGGATGAGCGACAGGATGAAGGGGAACAAGGAACAGTAGAGGAGGTGACATGGGGGAGAGGCCGGGGTAGTGCCGTTCTCCAAATGAGGGAGCCCTGGGAGAGGCACATGAGCAGGGAGGGGAGGACAGAGCTCAGCTTGGCCACTGTGGGTATGCGGTGCCTCTGGGCACACTGTCCACGAGGTCAGGGTGAGATAGAAATGGAACGGTCCTTAGCCCTTGGGGGAGTCCAGCTGACCCTTGACAACACAAGCTTGAGCTGTAAGGATACAGTGCATAATACATATAACATACAAAATAGGCGAGAGGTAACTGTTTAGGTTATCAGGAAGGCTTCTGGTCAACGGTAGGCTATTAGGTACGTTTTGGGGGAAGTCAGAAGTTCCCTGGGGATTTTCAACTATGTGGGGGGCCGGTGCCGCTAACCCCCATGCTGTTCAAGGGTCAACTGTGTATGGAACCAGAAAGTGGAGGGGATAGTCCGGTTTGAGTGGGGAGAACGGGGAGAGGAGGGAGCACTGATGTTTCAGCTCTGTGTCGGGATCGTTTGTGTCTGCCCGGCTCTGCGGTGGCAGCCTTCCTGACTCATGACTCCAACATTTATGAAGCTCCCTCCTATGCAGACCAAGCTGGTCCCGCGGGCAGCTGTCACCCCTGACATGAAGCTTTTCTGGGAGAGGGACTCGAGAATCCCAAGAGGTCCCACAAAATTAGGGAGCAGGCAGAGAAAGCCTGTAAGTATTGAGAAGCTATCAAGCCCAGGGTGGCAGAAACGAGTTTTCTAAAATTCTGACGTTTGCTTGGAAGTTCAAATCTTGGGGCGCCTGGGTGGCTCAGTGGGTTAAGCGTCTGCCTTCAGCTCCAGGTCATGATCCCAGGGTCCTGGGATCGAGCCCCGCGTCGGGCTCCCTGCTCAATGGGAGCCTGCTTCTCTCTCTCTCTGTATCTCTCTCTCAAATAAAGAAAATCTTTTTTTTTTTTTTAAAGAAAGTTCAAATTTTATCTTTGGTAACAGACACTGTCAGCTGTTTTTCTTGAAGTGACAAGCTCACTCCGTTCACTTTTGAGAAAATGCCTGCCAAGTACTCAAGCCTGAATAACCGTAGTTCATCAGTGCTTCTTCCAAATACAACGGATGTTCCATGGAAAAAGAGGCCTATTGAGCTCACACCTCCAAACAATCGCACAAGTTTTTCCTCCCGGACAAGCCTCAGACTTGAGCAAAACAGCACAAGTGCGTGTTCTTCCCATTCTGTCACACAGATTATTAAAAAGATTTGAATTCAACGTTCAGGATTTAATAAAAATAGCATTTTTTTAAAAAACAGCATTTTTTTGCTGAGTTATCAAAGCCATTCTTAAGTAAAACTGGCCCCCCCCCCCCCCCCCCCCCCCCGCCAGGAGTGTGTGGTGGTGAGGTATACCAGCAGTACGGCTGGGGGCCACCGCTTTTATTCACTAAGGGGCCAGCAGTTTTGCCTGGGTGCAAACATCAACCTCGTGAAAAAGGCAAATGATGTCTTCGTATTATCCTGAAAATCGCTCTGACCTTACGTACCCTCTGAAAGGCTCTCAGTAGTAACCCCTAGAGGTCTGCGGACTATACTTCAAGAACTGCTGGTTTAGAGGGGCGCCTGGGTGGCTCAGTCAGTTAAGCATCTGCCTTCGGCTCAAGTCATGATCCCAGGGTCCTGGGATCGAGTCCAGCCTCGGTCTCCCTGCTCAGCGGGGATCCTGCTTCTCCCTCTCCCTCTGCCCCTCCCCCCTGCTCGTGCTCTCTCTCTCATTCAAATAAATAAAATCTTAAAAAAAAAAAAAAAAAAGAACTGCTGGTTTAGAGAAATTCTTGCCCATACCCATAGGGGCGAGTTAGGGAAGGTTTACTGCAGCATTCTTTGGGGTCATAAGGAGTCAATGGGACCAAGATGTCCAGTCTTAGAGGAACACAGAGGTAAACTGTGGTAGGTGTGTGCAGTTGTCAGAAGTGATCACCTAGACGTGCACATAGCAGCATGGAGAGACCTCAAAAACAGAGTATTGAGGGGGGAAAACAGAAATAGAATATCGTCTATAAATCAACACCATTTCTGTACATTAAAAGCACACATGAATATATTGTCAAAGACACCTGTATTTCCAAGACGCATACCAACCCACTAAAGAGAGGACAGGAGTGGGGATTAAAGACGAAAAGGAAAAATCAAGTCAGACCAAAAAAGAATGTAAAGGACCTTGCATGGGTAGATGATAGTGTGCAGAGCAGTATATTTAACTGTGCCCTTGAGTGCAAATAAGGACAGAGTGAATGGGAGGCAGAAAATAGTCTACTCTTTCAAGAGCACTGATGGTGAAGAGAACGGGGGGACTGCTGGAGAGAGTTCCAGAGAAAGAAGTGGGTGGGATATGTGCTTTTTGCCTCCTATCAGTGTATCCAAACACGTGCTAGCCTGGGTTTACCATTGGCCTCCTGGTTTCTAAAGGTCACAGAATAAGGCTCCGAAAGGTAGGGAGGGCATGGAAGGAGGTCCCACTTGCTGGTTCCTTTTTTTTTTTTTTTTTCTGGGAAGTAGAAGATGAGATCATTGCCTCGAAGTAGATGGTATGTAGTTGGGGCATGAAGATCTGGGGACCATGTGAAGCAGCTGCCCTAGAGACAAGAGAAAAGTAAAAGTATGTCCAGGTAGCACTGACGGCCCATCCCATCTGGAGACTGAGGGACGTTTGAGATGGATGGCAGGATAATTGCTTTGATTTTTCATTTATGTATTCGATCAATCAATTAGTCAACAAATATTTATTGAGTGTCTGTTATGTGCCAAGAACCTTTGGGGCGCTTGGGTGGCTTAGTTGGTTAAGCGTCTGCCTTCGATTCAGGTCATGATCCCGGAGTCCCGGGATCGAGCTCCGAGTTGGCTGGGGGGGTGGGGGGTCTCTCCTTCTCCCTCTCCCTCTGCCCCTTCTCTCTCTCACTCACTGTCTCTCAAAGAAATAAATAAAATCTAGGGCGCCTGGGTGGCTCAGTTGGTTAAGCGACTGCCTTCGGCTCAGGTCATGATCCTGGAGTCCCGGGATCGAGTCCCGCATCGGGCTCCCTGCTCAGCAGGGAGTCTGCTTCTCCCTCTGACCCTCCTCCCTCTCATGCTCTCTGTCTCTCATTCTCTCTGTCTCAAATAAATAAATAAAATCTTTAAAAAAAAAAGAAATAAATAAAATCTAAAACAAAACAAAACAAAACAAAAAACCTTGTAAGGTATTTGGGATACAATAAGGAATAAAATAGGCATAGTCCTTATCCATATGGACCTGCCAGTGGGGGTTGGGGGGAGGGATGTTAAGTAAGCACACAGAAACAAATATCATTACACCATAATAACTTCAAGGAAAGAAGGTACGGGGCACTGAGAGAGTACGCCGGTGCGGCTTAATGCAGTCGGGGAGGCCTGTTGGTAAATAGAGATCTTCATTTCCAAAGGCTGCACGGCGCCCCATTGCAAGGCATGCTCCGTGATTTACCTAGCCAGTCCCTTACTGGTGTTTTCCCGTTCTTTCCACATCATAACCCAACATTTTGATGTCTGTCCTCACATATGCATCTTTGGGCACTCCTTTCATTATCTCCTCAGCATGCATTTCTAAAAGTAGAACTGCCAGGTTAAAGGGCAGACGCATTTTTTAAGGCTTTTGAAATGTGCTGCCATACTACCCTGCAGAAAGGTTGTACGCAGGAAGAAGTCTGCTTAAAAAGGGGTGGGGGAGGTTAACAGTAGTCAGATTCAGATGGTAAAAAACCTGCACAGACTTTTTTTCTTTTCTAAATTGTCTGCATTTAAATTTCCCATTTCCCCACCTTCTGACCACTTCTGCCTGTATGTGTATTACTCACTTAAAAATATTTTTGAGTAGGGCGCCTGGGTGGCTCAGTTGGTTAAGCGACTGCCTTCAGCTCAGGTCATGATCCCGGGGTCCTGGGATCGAGTCCCGCATCAGGCTCCCTGCTCAGCGGGGAGTCTGCTTCTCCCTCTGACCCTCCCCCCTCTCATGTGCTCTCTCTCAAATAAATAAAATCTTTAAAAAATATATTTTTGAGTAGTTAATGCACACACACACACACGACATAAATATTCAGGGACTATAAAGAGAATTCAGAGAAAAGAGAGTTGCCTTGACCCCTAGCTAGTTTCTTAGGCATCCTGCCAGAAATGGTCTCTGCATAATATACAAGAAATTAGATGGTGGCATCAGATTATGCCCATTTTTCTTTTGCACCTTACACTTTTCATTTAATACAAAGAGCCACCACATTTTTTAAAGCCTGTATAGTATTATTCTACGGTTATTTGGGCTATTTCCACCACACAAAAAAATGTGTATTACTTATTTCACAATGATAATAGCAAAGGTGGAAAAAGAAGGAAAAAAGACCATCTACTGAGTTTAAAATATGTCTCCATTTGTTCAGGTAACATGCTGGGTGGCAGGAATAAAAAGATAAGAAATGTCCAGTCTCCAGGGGGGGAAAAAAAAAGCACAGAGTTTTTAGTCTCAAGGTTTGGAACACCTGTGCTTCTAATAAACAATTGGTTTGCTTTTTTCTGTGAATCCCAGGACTGATCATGCCTCCCCTTTCTGCTATCCGCCATGAAAGCTTAAAGCCAAATTGTGGGACTCACATTGATCAAGAATGGACTTCCTGACACTCACTTTAAGTCCCGTCTTCTTCACCAGTAATCCTTGTTCTCCTCCTGCCTCATCTTTCTCTCATACATCTAATTTAGGCTCTCTCCAAGTATTGGGTATAACTTCGCAAGCCACCCTAAATCCTTTTTAGAATAAATCAAGATACAAAGATTTTTTTTTTTTTTTTTTTTTTACAATTGAGCTAAATCCTCGGTTCTCTCGCGGACGCAATCCTCAGGAGAGATGGGCAAGTCACAAGCAGGCGATGCCTCAAGAAAACAACAAAAACCTAATTGGAGGTCAATCAATTGCCGGGCTCCGTGCGTCAAAGCTGAGGTCTTCAGCTTCCAAACACTCAAAGCAATTTAGCGTGTTCCCATGGCAACCGTGGCCGGGGCTCGCCAGTGAAGATGCAGGAGCCCCGGCCTGGCGGTTGCTGGGGGGCTCTAGCTGTTGGCCGCGTGACTCGGCTCAGGCCTGGGCGTTTAGATGCCCAGGGACTCTGCAGGAACGGGAGTTTCTGGAGTTGGGCCTAATGGAAAATGCAGTTGCTGAGAAGAGGTGAAAAGTACACACTGGAGACGCAGGGACAGCAAGGTAGCCCTCACGTACCTGAGGCTCCTTCCCACTTTTCTTTTCTGCCCTCTCCTCCCCTGCCGCTGAGAAGGAGGTTAGGAAGCGGAGCGAGAACATCAGCGGGAGGGATCCACAGCAAGCTGCCCTTTCTCAAAGGGGCTGAAAGAGTGACTGCAGTAGAGACAGGGGAAGGGCTGCCCTCATTGGCATTTTTAAAGCCTCGGCCTAATTGATTGCTTTGGCCTCTGCTGAAGAAAGGTGGTGTTACCCGCCGGAGGAGGGGCTAGGCTCGGAGGCTGGGAGAGAGGGAGCCCAGAAGTAGAACCCCGCAAGGTAGGCGAACGTCCCCCTCACCGCTAGGCGAGAATATAGATGAGTATTCATCTGATCTGGGAGGAGGGAAGACTTTCTCGGCGTAAAAAAAAAGCAACAAACACACACACGTACACAAAGGAAAACGGCAATATATTTGACAGCAGTCGTTAAAAAAAAAAAAAAATCTTAGCACATCCCAAAGCACAATAAACCAGAAATCAAAGACAAGATAGAAAAGCGGGAAATAAAAAGCTATCTGCAGCACAGGGAAAAAAAAAAAAAAAAAAAAAGGTTAATAACTTTATTACATAAAGAACTCTAAGTAATAAGCTCTTTACCAATAAGGAAAAAGACACGTTTTATTTTTCTAATCAGAAAAACCAACTCTGTTTTTTAAAAAAAGAGGACAGCAGAAGAACATGTCATTCTCTGAAAAGGAAGCTATTAAGAATCACACAATGTAGATCAGCTCAGACAACTGCAGAAGTGGCTCAGGAAGAATGAGCTGGAAAATGTCCTGTTTATTGAACTCGGGAGATGGGGGTGGGGGTCTCCTAAAGCTTATTTAAAAGCAACCAATTTAGAACAACCTATCAAAATGGTACTGGAACCTGTCACTGACATTTGCAAGCAGGAGGGCTCTGCTTCCCATACAGAGCAGAGAGAGGAGTACGGCCAGGGACACATTGCGGCATCAGACATTGCTTGAGACCTATTATCTGTTGGGCATGAGATGGGAGTGGAGGAGTGGACCCCCAAATGAGGAGCTTATTACAAAGACTTCTCAGTCTATTGGGGGAGATAATATGCAACTTGTGAAAGAAGCAGCTTTTGAGATGGGCTTTGAAGGTTGAGTAGGAGTTCAATAGGCAGAGACATAGTCAGGGCGGGTATCAGAATTGGAAGTGAAGGCAAAGATACGCAAGTGGGTGAGATCATCTCTGAGGCCCTTTTCAGCTCTGCCAGTCTATGATTCTGAACTTCAGCCTTCTCCTAAGCAACATTACCTCTGTGAAATCTTGGATTTGACATGCTGCTCATGGTGTCCTCTGATAGACAGAAAAACAAATATCTAAGCATTCGAATAAAAGGAAACATTCATCCATACCTCTTGAGGACGTTTCACTTAATGCCAGTGGTGGGGGTTCCACGTTTGGGGAAATTGTGCCAAAAGCAATATGGAGCCACTGAGGACCCTATCTCCAGAATTGAGAAGATTGGAGGGGGAGAGAATGGAGGCAGGCAAACTGGTCAGAGGTTCTCACGAGAATCCAGTGAAAGGGGATGGGTCCCTCGACTCAGAAGAAATGGCCCAGAAGCCTGGGGTGCATGGGGAGAAGTGACTGATTAGACTACAGAACGGGTTCCTAAGTCCTAGTTTGCTGCACACAAATCCGAATGAGGCAGGGCTTACATTCAATTCTGGCCATTATGTTCTTTGCAACATGGAGAGGTATTGTTTTACATTTCCCTTCCCCAATTTGGGACACATTGTTATGGTTGTTTAAACAAGGTACCAATCTGACTGGGCAATGGCAGGAAATGTTTCCCCACAGGAAAGGCTCACATCAGATCCCTGCTGCCTTTCCCAAGTAGAAATCAAGCCTCCTCTTCCAGAGGACAAGGAGGACCAGACCACAGTGGCCCCTTCAACAGGTGTCAAGAAGAAAGAAAATGTTCTTGGGGCACCTGGGTGGCTCAGTCGGTTGAGCGTCTGACTCTTGATTTCGGCTGGGGTCGCAATCTCGGGGTCCTGGGATGGAGCCCCACGTCACACTCCGTACTCGGAGCGGAGTCTGCTTGAGATTCTCTCTCTCTCTCTCCCTCCCTCTGCCCTTCCCCTTGCTGTGCACACCCTCTCCCTCTCTAAAACAAATAAATTTTAAAAATCTGAAAGAAAGAAGAAAGAAAGAAAAAGAAAGAAAGAAAGAAAGAAAGAAAGAAAGAAAGAAAGAAAGAAAGAAGGAAGGAAGGAAGGAAGGAAGGAAGGAAGGAGAAGAAGAAGAAGAAGAAGAAGAAGAAGAAGAAGAAGAAGAAGAAAAAGAAAGAAAGAAAGAAAGAAAGAAAGAAAGAAAGAAAGAAAGAAAGAAAGAAAGAAAGAAAGAAAGAAAGAAAGAAAGAAAATGTTCCTTTTTGGTTAGCAGCTCAGGAATGGAGTGTTCGCAGAGGGGCTGGAGGTGGGGGGAGGGTGCAGGCGACGCGTTCCCAGGCCTGCCATCTGAACAGCGTGAAGTGAAAGCCCAGGGAGATGGGTGCCTCTGAGGAGACCACCACCTACCTGCCTGCCTTTTCCATTTGCAACCTGGAGGGGGCCTTCCCTTTCCATGCATAGGAAAGTGACAAGTTTGGAAAGCACCAGGGCCGTCAGCCTAAGTTGGAGAGGCAGGGGAGAGTGTCCTGCGCTCCTGGAGGAATGGGAGAGTGACATAGGGGAGGGTGGACCAGGAGGGGAAGAGGTGGGGGAGGACCAGAGAGTGGCCAGCTCCCTGTCCCATCCCTTTCCATACCCCCAAGCCCAGCCCCCGCTCAGTTGAAGATCCCCCCCCCCCCCCCGCCCCAGCCCCGGCCTTGTTCCAGAAGTCATGTGGCCACCCAAGCACATCCTAGGGCAGTTGGCCTGGCAGCATGTCTGTGACCTAACTGAAACATGTTTCTACCCCACAGTTCTTGAAGCCTTTCAGTGCCTGACTTTTCACATAAGCAAGCTCGCCCTCACCCTTACTCTGTGCCAGGCACTGGGGACTCAAACTGGGAACTGGGCATCCAGTCAGGCATGCCTCAGAGTCCCAAGGGGCCAACTTTCTCAGAGGATGACACACACTCATGTTGCTCCTTGTGCCAAGGCAGGGGCCTGGTCGGGCTCAGCCAGCACTCAGTGCCTGGCCCAGAGCGGGCATGTGATACATATTTGTTTGAGTTGTTGAAGGAATTCTAAGCCATGAGAGAAAACAAGATCTATGTTGGCCAAACTCTACTTTCCAAGCTAGAGAGTCAAGAGGTTTTGCGTCTGATTTGTTTCCAAGCTGCTGGGATACATATTGTATTGAGTGCGGCAGACACCAAGAGGGGGCTTTGCCTGGGGGTATCTGAGAAGGCTTCCAGAGAAGGTGCCATTGAGGCAAGTTTTGAGGAGTCAATGAGGTTTTCCAAGGTGGAAATGAACACTCTAGCTAAGTGTAGGGAATGGAAGCATGACCAAAGGTAACAGATTGGGATGCGTGGTTGGAGGCCCGCGAGTAGAACACTTGGCTCGAAGCGGGTGGTAGGAGATGATGCTGGAAAGGTTGCCTGGACCCCATGCTGTGGAGGGCCTTCAGTTCCAGCTGGAGGAACAGTTTCAGGAACATGTTACGGAGAAGGAAATCTTAAGTAAGATTGGGCAAGTAGTGATGTGGGAGAAGCAAGAGAGAGAGAGGCGGGTCAGGTGGGAGGTGACCACGTGGCATGACAGCATCTGGGACTTGCGGTCGCTGCAAGAACAGAAGCGGAGGGCGAAGTGTGAAACGCTGATGACGACTTAGGGAAATAGGGTCTCTCATCTATCCCTGGGGGAAGTGTAAATTGGCACAGCCATCTCAAAGAGCAGTTTTGTGACATCCACACATCGCCCTCAACCCAGCAACCTGACTTCTAGGTACATACAAGATTTCTTCTACACGTACAAGGGGAAATATGCACAAGAATGTTCACTGCAGCATTGTTGGTAATGGGAAAAAAAGAGAAACAACTTAAGTTTCTTTTTTTTTAAGATTTTATTTATTTATTTGAGAGAGACGGTGAGAGAGAGCATGAGCAGTGGGGAGAGGGAGAAGCAGGCTTCCCGCTGAGCAGGGAGCCCGATGCGGGGCTCGATCCCAGGCCCTCAGGATCATGGCCTGAGCCGAAGGCAGACGCTTAACCATCTGAGACACCCAGGCGCCCCCCAAAACAACCTAAGTTTCTATCAGCAGAGGATTTTTATTTTTATTTTTTTTAAAGATTTTATTTTTTTATTTGACAGAGGGAGAGAGACAGTGAGAGAGGGAACACAAGCAGGGGGAGTGGGAGAGTTGGAGAAGCAGGCTTCCGCTGAGCAGGGAGCCCGATGCGGGGCTCGATCCCAGGACCTCGGGATCATGGCCTGAGCCAAAGGCAGACGCTTAACGACTGAGCCACCCACGTGTCCCAGCAGAGGATTTTTATAAAAAGTGTTTTTATTATTTACGTGACGGTTTACTATATAGCAGTTAACACGAACAAACTACATCTACACGTGTAAAAGGAACAGAGACCAAAAAAGATAATGCTGAATGAAAAAAAGCAAATTGTACACAGCTCTTTCACATGGAATATCACTTATGGCAGATTTTAAGTGTACAAAACCCAATACTACACGCCATGTACAGACACATAAACATCGCCTGGATACGTATCACGGTCAAGTTAATGAAGGACAGGACAGGGGAGGACAGCATATCGAGGGATTTCAATGGTATTATATGTAATGTATCGTTTTGCCAGAACATAAATCTCGGGCAAACACGATGCAAATGTTAACATTTGTTCATTTTGGGTGGAGGGTACATGAGCATTTGCTGCATTATCCTCTGACTTTAAAAGAAAAAAACCACTTAAAAAAAAAAAGAGGAAAAAGGGAGAGGAGAGGGATGGAAGAGAGGGGCCTGGCCATTACCACATCTAGCAAATTAGAAGCCCACTGATGCACACTGAAGGATACCACAGCTACAATTAAAAAAAATAATAACAGGAAAGGGGCGCCTGGGTGGCTCAGTCCGTTAAGCGTTTGCCTTCGGCTCAGGTCATGATCCCGGGGTCCTGGGATCGATCCCCGCGTCGGACTCCCTGCTCAGCGGGGAGCCTGCTTCTCCCTCTCCCTCTGCCTGCCACTCCCCCTGCTTGTGCTCTCTCTCTCTGACAAATAAATAAAATCTTAAAAAAAAGAAAAGAAAAGAAAAACAGGAAAAATGACCCCACAGCTCCCAGTAAATGCCACATCACAGGGCCTGGGCTCAGTTCCACTCTTGCCCGAATCCAGCTCCACTGGCTTTCAGACAAGAAAACAATTAATAAACAGTGCACCAAAGCGACCCAAGGTGGAGAACAATGACATGGAGCTTTGGCCAGGCCCAGACGCAAAGGCACTCGGGAGAGCGAAATTTACACATATGTTCCCCACATGAGAAACAGCTCATCCCTGCAGGGTATCCAACCGCCACAGCTGGTAGCAGGTCCAGCCTTTGCCAGGGGCCGGGAGTGGAGGCGGGGGGGGGGGGCTTTCAGGGCATCAGAGCCACAGAGAAGGACATGAAATCAAAGGGAAGGCAATCTCACTAGAACTAGAACATAAGCTCCGGGGATTTGTTGGGTTCTGTTTAGTTCCCTGCTGTGTCCCCAGCCCCTAGAGTGTCTGGCATACAGTAGATACTCACTAATTCTGCGCTGAGTGAGTCAAAGGGAATGGTGAATGGCTTGGGGTAGAAGGCAAGAGCGTTGAGCGCCCCCAGCTCTCTGGCATCTTGATTGCTCAAGTGACCGGATTTCAGATGTGCCAAAGCAGTGTTCCTAGTGACTTCATACTGCTGCCTACGGTAGGAGCTGGGGCCTGGAACTGAGGCGTTGGCAGAAGAAAGGGTGATGTAGCTACAGAGAAGGGAAGCTCCAGGAGGAGTAAAGAGCCAGGAGGCTCGGGCAGAAAACATCCCTCAATAACTGAAAATCTGCACAAGCAGGGACAGGTATGGGGAGGGTGTTGGTGAAAGCATAAAGAAGAGAGGAGGGGTCTCACTCCTATCCTGCACGACTAGCTCAGGAGGGGCTCCTTTGCGCAAATCTGAGAAAGGCTCCTCCTCCTGCTGGATGGACACTTTGGAGAGCTGCAGTGCCTCTGGGAGGAATGGGACAAAGTGGCCCCGGGGCATAGGGCTCGGTTATTGGAGCTTGGGCTGGATTTTGGGCCCCATTCACAAGGCACCCTGGCACAGTGCACAACTTGCGCAACCGTACACACCAGATCACCATTCCTGACAACCAGGTTCTTCATAGTCTCCCATCATTCTGCAGCCGGCTGAGGGCATTGCCGCCATCCTGGCTGCCATCTGTGTTTTGCAGCCCCTGCCAGGCCTCCTTGCCCTGGACTGCGGGCAGGAAAGTCCATTGAGCCAAGACACAAAACTCGGTTCTAGGGTGAATTCTGAATATTATTCTACGTGCAAGGACTCCGTTCTACTATCAGGAACATCTCAACTGCTTCGGTTGCGGTGGTACATGCGTCTCTATCCTCCTGACAGAGGTCAAGTAAATTGCAAGAAGCTAGAGGCCAGAAACAAACTGTTGCACCCCCTGGTGTTGGCTAAAGGAAATGCTGATGACATTTCTCCTGTCATTCTGGAGGAGAAATGAAAGGCTCCCCCCATCTCCATCCACAGGGAGTTTGGGGGTCTGCCAGAACACCTGCATTGTAAACAGCAGGGCTAGAACATTAGCAACCACCCTGAGGCCCTGCTGGGATCATGTCACTCCTTCTCAAGCAAGAGAATCCATCAGATGGCCACTCTGTCTTTCTGCCCCTCCCACCAACAAAGTTACCTGCCTCTGCCTTTCAAGAGCTCCTTTCTCCCCAGGAGGCCAGGCCCTTCATTTTTTTCTCAGGGCAACCCCTGCTGACCCCCATCCCATCCTCTTAACTAACTACCTTTCACTGACTCCAAGGGTGGGAAGGTCACTTAATCTCTTTGTGTCTCCACTTCCTCATCTGTACCATGCTGGGGAAAGAAAACAGTATCTACCTGATCGCGTTGTGAGGACTGAGCGAGTTAATTCACATACAGTGTTTAGCTTAGGGCTTGCCAGAGGGTAGGCACCCACCAAATGTTGCCGATTATGATTATGATTATGATGATTATCATCATGAGTGTGAAGGGTACAGTTAAGGGCGGTGAAGTATTTTTTTTTTAAAGATTTTTTTTTTTATTTATTCATTTGAGACAGAGAGAATGAGAGAGAGAGAGAGAGCACATGAGAGGGGGGAGGGTCAGAGGGAGAAGCAGGCTCCCTGCCGAGCAGGGGGCCCGATGCGGGACTCGATCCCAGGACTCCAGGATCACGACCTGAGCCGAAGGCAGTCGCTTAACCGACTGAGCCACCCAGGCGCCCAAGGGCAGTGAAGTATTAATGGCACTGAACCAGTCTGGGCAGCCACGGAACAAGCTGTTCCTGTTGGGATGGACAGGGATGCACAGCTCTGGAACGAGAGTTGGCTTCAGGAGGGAGGCCCTACGAAGAAGGCTCTGGCCATTGCCAGGCTGGATCCTGGAGCCGTCAGCGTGCGTTCTTCTGCAAAGCAGAATCGGCTACTCTTTCCTCTTGAAATCCTTGGCTTCCCATCTTGTCTCCTCTGTCCTATTTCGATTTGTTCTCCTCCTCTGAACTGATGGGGCAACCCGCGGGCTGGCAGCACCAGGAGCCGGCCGCAGGGGCCATGTGGCACCAAGACTCGAGGCACGCCTTCTCCATAGCCCACCCGGCACACTGGGCCTCACAGTGCTTGGGAGGCATCCACTAGAGGTTCTCATCCCGAGCCTCGCGGGGCTCCATGGAACCCAATTCGGGGAAACACTGACTGAGCTAAGAAGGCTTGCAGCCAGCACCAGGCTCAGTATGGGCAAAGAGGATTTGGAGAGCAAGAGAAAGACCCCAAAGGGTCTCCTCTGTCATTCAGTGGCTGTTGCCTGAAATTCCACCATCAGAATGCTTCATTTCCTAGCCAGAGCCAATGTTCCAGTGAAAATGCAAAGGCCCCAGGAATGGGGACAGTGAGGGGTGCCTGGGTGGCTCAGTCGGTTAAGCATCTGCCTTCGGCTCAGGTCATGATCTTGGGGTCCTGGGATCGAGGCCCACATCAGGCTCCCTGCTCGGCTGGGAGCCTGCTTCTCCCTCTGCCTCTGCCTCCCCCCCCCCCCCCCCCCCCCCCCCCCC
>NW_023270513.1:3373523-3580732 GCF_011800145.1 Mirounga leonina | reverse complement strand
CCCCCCCCCCCCCCCCCCCCCCCCCTCCCCCCCCCCCCCCCCCCGCTGCCGCTTGTGATCTCTCTCTCTCTCTCTGTGTCAAATAAATACAATCTTAAAAAAAAAAAAAAAGAACGGGAACAGTGACCCATCTTCAATGTTGATGGCTTCAGTGGAACAGTTTACTGAGCAAAGTCTCTGTAAAACTGAGAAACACAGCAAGGGCCAGCTCCCTTGTCCCCCTGCTCAGCCTGCTAATACCTACTGAGAAATAAAGATTCAAACACAGGGAAAGGAATACATCACACTGCATTTTGGAAGGCAGCTACGCTCACCACTATACCACCAACGCTGCACCACACTGCATTTTGATTTCAATAAACCTGGGGTTTTCATCCCAGCGTTGCCTCCTATTAGCTGTGTGACTTTGAGAAGCCACCTCACCTCTCTGAGCCCCGGTCTTCCCATCTGTACAGCCCTGATGATAATAATAACAGCAATACCAGATTGGTAACGTTGTTGGGAGGGGTCTTAAATGAAAAAAGAGGTGTAAGGGAAACTAACCTAGTGCCTGGCTCAGGGGAGCTCGTTTATTTGTTCCATCTGCATTTTGCTCTGAGCCACCAATAGGGGCTTTGCCAACAATGTAAAGACACTGAGAGGCAGGAACACAGGACAAAGGTGACTCCTGAACATCCTCTGCGGTGTCTGTTCTTGAAACGTCCCCAGAGAAGACAGCGTAATCCTCAGCCCAGGATTTGGGAGCCGGCATCCAGATGGCATGGCCCATTTATCAGTGCCACCAGACTCTCAACTTTAATAAGCTTTCTGCATTCGTAACCACAGGAAGAGGAGGAAATGGGCCAGATTCCTTGGTGATAATGAGCACCGCCAGCTCACTTTTATATTGGCAGAGTGCGTCGTGATCACTCTGATTAGTTCGTTCTCACATCAGCCTTCGGGAGGCACAGGCGTATTTTTTCTCTTTGTTTAAAGATGTAGCAATTGGAAAGCACGAGCTTTCAGCCATTTCCAACACTTGGCCTGGCCAAATGCCTCTTCTAGGCATATGGAGTTGCCTTATTGCTGTTAGACTCTTGGGGATGGCTTCTTAGGGTCGAGGGCCATTCAATACTTTTCCAGGAAGATAGGCTGCCCGGTGTTGTCTAGAAGACTCTGTCTTTCACCTATCAGACGGGGCTGTGGGCAGGCTTAGGAGCAAAGAAACTCCAAACCTTAAAAGGTTAGGAATGCAGGGACCAGGGAGTTAGGGAAAACGGACCAATGAAAGTGCTTAGCAACATCCAAGGACCAATGGGGGGTGAGCTCCTGTTTCCAGGAGGCAGCCTTGATTTTCATTGGCTTTGGCTGTGAAACTGTCTCCCTGAACTGGGAGCTTTATTTCGGTGCTCCTACCTGTCCATGGAGGGGCCTTAAGAAAACTGGGGGAGCTCCCACTCAGGCCTTTACCATCGGTAAGTTCTCAGCCATAAAAACAAAAACAAAACCACAAAAACACAAAAAAACAACCCCAAACTAAAGCAGTTTTCAGCAGACGTTCATGTTTGCCAGGTCTACGCAAGTGCAGACTGTGGTCTATACACAACGTAACAAGGCATCACACGGTCATCTTAAACCCCCGAGTGAAGGGCAAGCTATTTATATGTCCGTCCCTGCCCGTCCCAGGCCTGTCCCAGTCAGCGAGGGCGGTCAAAGACATTCTGCCCGCTCAACCTGGCTAGCTCCAGAGTCCGTGGGAGCCCAGCCTGAGAGGGCATTGGGCAAGCGGTCTGAGAGGACACTGCAAATAGCACTGCTCTGGGCACTGCCTCGGAGGCTGGGCGTGAGCTGAGCCCCCGAGGCCATGGGGGCCTCCCACGGGCACCCCACCAGGAGGGGCTGGTTTTCCTCCCCATCCATCGTGCATGGGGCCACCGTCCTTGGTCTCTCCAACAGCCCCCCCCAAGGGACGTGGCTCCCAGTTCCGAGGCTCAGCTCGCTGCTGGGGAGCCAGTTGGCAGGTCTGGCTCCTGCCAGCCCCACCCTTCCCTTAACGCTGGGTCTCTGCAAAGTCCGCCCGGCCTTCGTGGGCCTGCGGGTCGGGCAACTAGATTCCCACTGGACCCCAAGGACTGCCACTGCACCCGGCTCCCCGCATTTCCCAGACGGTGCCATCTGTACCAGATTGGCCCGGAGTTTTCCCCATACCCCTTAGACACTGTACTCACACCGTTTCTCATGCCCCGGCGGAGCCGTTCTTGAATTTTAGCACCTCCTGTGTGCCAGAAGCCGGGAAGTTTGCTGGGTCTTAGTTGTCCCTGGCCCTGCTGCTCAGTGGCAGCTTGGACCCCGATGGCCCCGTACCCTACGTGGGAGCTTCCAGAATGTTCCACAGCCAAGGCCACATCATTTAGGAAATTTCCATGAGCCACTCTCTTTATGCAATCCCTCGAGTTCCGTGCGGGCCCAAACCATGCCAAGGGGTGAGTGGCTGGGACACCCTGACAAGGCTGCAGGTTGATGCTCATGCTGACAGGAGCTTGAGCTCTTGTGCTGGGAGCAGCACCTTCGCTTCCCCTTGCCCAGGGAAGAGTTCCCAAACTAGGAGGAATCTGAAGTCACGCTGCTGTCGGAAAGGCTGGTCTCTGGTTGTGTCAGATGCATCAGTCCCAAGCATGTGAGAATCCAAAAAGCCACGGCGTCCTCCACTGAGGCCATGTTGGCCCCGGACACCTGCTTCCAATTCTTTGGATTCCTGATTTGCACTCGCTTCCCACACTGTTCCAGAAGCTCTGCCTGGAGTGCCAGTCTGTTGGGCCGAAGATTGACCTGTGTCCCCTCAGCTCCACGCCTCCTCCTTCCATGACCACAGGACTGGCCATGCTCCTCTGGAACCGACTCCCTGCATGCCTCCCAGTTCACCTGGTAGCTCTTTAAGGACACGGCCTCATCCATCTCGGTATCCCCGTCACCACACAAAGAGCGTGGGCCCAGGAAGTGTTGGCAGGACAAACACATGCGCTCAGCTTCAAGTGTAGGACTAACCTGGTCCCCTCACAGTGTGGCCGGTTTGTTTTGGGCCTGCAGAATCTCCACTCCTTTCTAGCAAAGATCGTACCTAAAACTTGGGGCTCCATTCGCCTGGAGTGGGGAAGGACGAGGGCTTAGGAATCCAGGCCCGGGTGAGATGGAGTCAGTCTTTGCCCAAATCATCGACTGTGTGTGGCCCAAGAGGCGGGGAGGCTACCCTGGTCAAGAAGGGGGCCTCGGGGAGCCTGGTGCATGACAGCCTCTGAGAAAAGGGACAACCAGAGGAAAGCGTGCTGAAATGGGCACTGGCGCGTTGAAGAAGTTGTTTTGGAGGGAGCACAGGCTTGAGGCCAGAGTGCCTAGGGCCAAATCACACCTTTGTCGCTTCCTCGGTGACTCCGGGCAATTTCCTCTTTTTTTTTTAAAGATTTTATTTATTTATTTGACAGAGAGAGACACAGTGAGAGAGGGAACACAAGCAGGGGGAGTGGGAGAGGGAGACGCAGGCTTCCCGCCGAGCAGGGAGCCCGATGCGGGGCTCGATCCCAGGACCCTGGGATCGTGACCTGAGCCGAAGGCAGACGCTTAACGACTGAGCCACCCAGGCGCCCCTCCGGGCAATTTCCTAAGGAAACTTCTCATTGCCCAGTTCCCTCAGGTGTAAAAGGGGGGCCAGTAACATTGTCTACTCCACTGAGTCAGCACAGGGATGACAAATAACACGTAGCGACCACCTTGTAACACAGATCCTTCTCAATGAATGGCATCTATTATTATCATTAATAACACTTGGGACATGATCGATGTTCATGTACAAAATGTAACCTGGTTAAATCCGCAGAGGCCCCCAGGAGTGTCTTCAGGGTGTCGTTATATGTGTAGGAGGGGGACATTTTCTAGAAAATTCATTTTAGCAGAGCAAATGAAGTGACAGTGAACTGGTTATTGATCAAGGGGTATTCGGTCTGCTGGCATCGAGAACTCCTGAGTAGGGAAACGTCTGTTGTGGTTGCGTGTGTGTGTTGCCCATCTCCCCCAAGTCAACTGTGGGCACCCCGGTGGAGGCACGGAGCCCAACTCTCCTCTCTCTTGTACCCCACTACTCTGCGTACCTAGCCCAGGCCTGGCCCGGAGCATATGCATGAGTGGAGAGGGTAAGCAAAGAATTCTGAGCAGGAGCCCCCTGATGGGGGTCTGTGAGACCCCTGAATTGCATGTCTACACCTGCTTTGTTCATTCATCCATCTGTTTACTCAATAAAGCACCTATGACGCACTGGGCTCCCAGTAGGTCCACACCTTCAACCTAGGCCCCCGGCTCCCTGTTCACTGCACAGGTTCTCATATCGCCTCCTTTTACTCAGGGACCGGCTTCCTGGTCAGACACCCTGCTCAGCTTTGAGGTTCAGCCTCTTCCCAAGGTTCTGCCTCTTCAATCCTCCCCGCCGGCTCCTCCCATTACTGCTTACAAATAGGTGTGGTCCAGTTCCCAACCCCCTTCCGGCTCCAGGACACCCCGCCCCAGCCTGGCCCTAACACTCCAGGTCCCTACTGGCCTGAAAAAGGGGTCGGGAGTGAGGACCAACTCACAGACAAAGAAAACAGAGCAACTGGGGCGCCTGGGTGGCTCAGTCCATTAAGCGTCTGCCTTCGGCTCAGGTCATGATCCCGGGGTCCTAGGATCGAGCCCCGCGTCGGGCTCCTTGCTCAGTGGGGAGCCTGCTTCTCCCCCTGCCCCTGCTGCTCCCCCTGCTTGTGTCCTCTCTCTCTCTCTCTCTCTCTCTGTCTCAAATAAATAAATAAAATCTTTAAAAAGAAAACAGAGCAACTGAGCCCTCAGGGAGGAAGCCGATGAGGGGCAAAGTAAGGCATGGCAAAACAGTGAGGCCAGGAAGTCAGCCGGTGACAGTCCTCTCCTGGACCCCTTCAGCCTCCTGGGGGCTGAACTGGAGCCCCCAGCCCCCCACAGAGGCAGCAGACTGGGCTGCCTGCCACTGCATCCCCACACAAGCTTGGAGCCCAGGAAGTGAAGCTTCAGGCTTTTGTTTCAAACGACTAGCTCGCTCTGCCAGACCGTGTGGTTTGAACACACTCTAGATGTTTTCCTGCTGAAATCACAGAGACTAGGGACCGGAGAGCTTGGAGGCGAGAGCAGAACGCACAGGGGCAGGGGCTGAGGCGGTGGCTTCAGCCATGAGGCCTGCAAGGCCTGTGTCTCCAGGCAGGGCCTCCGGAGTCCTCCGGGCTCCACCCCAGGCCGCTCTACCCCCTTTTACCCGACAGAAAGCACTCGGGATCTGGCAGTTGCCAGTCAGGGCTGGCAGGCCTCGTGGGGAAGCCCAGAGCTGAGGGGAGAGGGGGAAAGAGAAAGCAAGCAGCATCCTGCGTGGGCAGCTCTGGAGAGACCGTCCTCGCCTGGCCCTTCTGGTACTCCTTTTGTTTTTCATCCCATCCCCTCCCCTAGCCTGCTGAGAATCAAGAGCCAGGGGCCAGAATCGGATGAGTACATAAGCCACACGCGAAATGTTTCAACCCAGAAAGGGAAGAAGGGAGGGGACGTGAAATCCTGCCCCCACTGTTTTCTTCTCTGACTTCTTCGGACTTGTTTGTGCTCTCTTCTGCTTTAAAGGTGATTCTGAAAGTCAGGTGGATATATTTCTGCATCACCCAGGAGCCGGGCTACTTGTGGAAGGGAAGGGCAGGGCATCTGGCCCCCGTGTTTCTTTCCTGCTCCCTCTGCTCTTCAGGTTACAGCCATTCCAGAGGCCACAGAGGAGCGGCTGGGAGACATGTTTTGATGATGTAGCTCACGAATTTAAAATCATTGTCACAAGGTTCAAAAATGACAGTATTTTATTATTTTTAAAGATTTATTTATTTATCTGGGGGACGCCTGGGTGGCTCAGTCAGTTAAGCATCTGCCTTCGGCTCAGGTCATGATCCCAGGGTCCTGGGATCGAGCCCCACATCGGGCTCCCTGCTCAGCAGGGGAGCCTGCTTCTCCCTCTGCCTGCTACTCCCCCTACTTGTGCCCCCCCCCCCGACAAATAAATAAATAAATTTGAGAGAGAGCATGCACGCAAGCTGGGGGATGGACAGAGGAGAAGGAGAGAGAATCTCAAGCAGATTCCACGTGGAGCTTTGCAAAGCCCAACTCGGGGCTCAGTCCCACGACCCTGAGATCACGACCTGAGCCAGAATCCAGAGTCAGAGGCTTAGCCGACTGAGTCGCCCAGGTGTCTCAAAAGTGATGTTATTTTATATTGAAACCAAATCTGAATTTCTGGCATCTCGAAAAATGGGAAAACGTAGCAACCCAGGTCAGTAATTCTAGATGAGAATGAACAGCACGGCTTAGAAGCCGATGTCCCCATAGACGGGGTGCAAACTCTCCCATTTCCCACAGTCCACACATCTCCTTACGGTGTTTCAGGCACGGAGGACCACTTATCATGCTTGAGCTTGTGTTGGTTTGTACGTGGCCTGCTTCCCTCACTTATAGTAACTTCCCGGGCCCTCTCAGCATTTTCATTCGAGATCCCTGATCTACATCCAGCTACTTACTATTTCCAAAACACACCTCCATGTTGGCCTTCATTCTACCCTCTGCATGCCATGCCACCCACAGCCTACCTAGAAATGGTTATCCATCTTCTAAGATCCAGCTGAAGCTTCGTCTCCCCCATGAAGCCTCCTACAAGCAGAGTCGGGGATTCCCTCCTCTAGATTCTCGCTGCATCCAGTCCAGTCCTCCCTCATTAGCATGTGCCCACTGGCTTATCGTTATGTGTCTCTATGTCTGTTTCTGCTGCTGAACCGTGTGTCCCTCAAGGGCAGGGAATGGGTCTTCCTTCTCCTTGAATCACCAGCTCCTAGTGCGGGTCTGGCACAGAGGAAACACTCAAAGGCTTGTTAAATAAATGATGACTGGCCGAAGAGATAAAAAGGGAGTTACAAATTGTTCACTCAGTATAGATAATGGCTGTCCTTCGATGGGACCGGAGGCAAGCTGGGTGGAACCAGAGCAGTTCTGGTTTCCCTGAAGTGACAGCTAGATGAAGTCAGTCTCACTCGGCACCAAGTGCTTGGTGCAGAGCCCAGCACACTCCAGGTGCTCCTGGACTAAAAGATTTGAGTCCGTCTGACCAAGGAGCACGACACTTGCGCTTTATTTGGGGTCGGAGTGCTCCGGGGGCCACCCTGTGTCACTCTGGTTTAGAATACTGCCTCCAGCACATCCATGTTCTGGGACCCTGGGCAAGTGACTTAAACTCCCTGAGGTTCAATGTCTAAACCAGGAGAAAGGGGGCGCCTGGATGGTTCAGTCCGTTAAGTGTCTGCCTTTGGCTCAGGTCATGGTCCTGCGGTCCTGAGATCAAGCCCCACACTGGGCTTCCTCATTGGCGGGAAGCCTGCTTCTCCCTCTCCCCTTGCCTCTCCCCCCTGTTCATGCTCTCTCTCTCTCTCGAATAAATAAATAAAATCTTAAAAAAATAAATCAGAAAAAAATGGGAATAATAATACTTCATTACAGAGTAGGTATGAGAAGGTAAACAAGGTACCTCTGGACCAAGTGACATGCTGCAGTCAGTTAATACATGTTTGGGCCCTTTGTTAGTCTGAGTTAGTAAGGGTGTGTGTGTGTGTGTGTGTGTGTGTGTGTGTGTGTGTGTGTGAGCGTGAGTGGGTATGTTCAGTGAAATGTGGAGTTCCATAGGTAGGATCTGTGCTCCTCTCCAGCTCCGATTCCTTGGGATACCCTCTCAAGGGAAGATTAGGGCACAGCCCCTGAAAGGAAGAATCCAGTTCCAGGATGCGCAACAAAACCTCCAAAGAGAGCTAAGCCTAGTTCCTCCATCAGAGGCTACTCACAGGCATGGCAGAACGCTGCTTTGCCCCAGCCCCCACCCCATAGTGCCCACAACACCCATAGGGATGAACGCTGCACTCTCTTAACCCATTTTGGGTTGTGGTTTCCTCTTCCATGTAATGGAAACGGTAACAACTGCTTGGAAGGCTGGGTGGGTCATCTACAAGCACTTCACTTGGTGTTAGTGTACAAAGCAGAAGCTCAATAAACATTGGGGTTCTTTCCCTTCCCTGGGGCCATAGGACCGTAGGCTAACAAATGAAGAATGGTGAAGGAGGGACACTGAGCCCGTTGCACACTGAAGGGAATGGGCATGAAAGTGACAGTGACAGGAGGAATTTTAATAGGGCCACGATGAGGGAGGCCACAAGAGTGACAATGGGTGCAGAAGACGCATGTGTGGGTCCAGAATGTTGGGGGGGGGCGCGTCTGACTGGGTTCTGAATACCACAACTTCACACAGGACCCAGCGGACCTGATGCAACCAGTTCGCACCTAACCAAAGAGGGCCAGACTGTGGTTAACCAAGCTTTCTGAGATTTCCCACAGACACCACGTGGGGATTATTGATTGGAAGTGTACCTGCCACTGAACTGGACTGAACTCGAAGCTGTCGGCGTTTTTGAATGCTTCAAAAGATATTTCAGAGAGGCATTGTTTATAAGCAGTGAAAAATGACAAGAAATCTAAATGTCTAACAACTGATGAATGGATGAATAAGTTGTGGTACAACCATTATGTGGAAGAGTATACAGCAATAAAATGAATAAATTCTAATTGTGTATCACCATGGATAAATCTCAAGAGCAAAAAGAAGAATATGTGGACGCCTGGGTGGCTCAGTCGATTAAGCATCTGCCTTCGGCTCGGGTCATTATCCCAGGGTCCTGGCATGGAGCCCCGCATCAGGCTCCCTGCTCAGCAGGGAGCCTGCTTCTCCCTCTCTCTCTGCCTGCTGCTTCACCAGCTTGTGCTCCCTCTCTCTCTCTCTGTGTCAAATTAAAAAAAAAGAAAAATCTTAAAAAAAAAGAAGAATATGCATGTACTTGTGATGCCAATTACAGAAAGTTCAAAAACATGCAAAATAATATATATGGTTTATGGATGTATACGTATGTGGTGAAAGTATAAATACATGCATGAGAATTAGGAACAGAGATTCTGGCTTCTTCTAGGCTAGGATGGGGTGGAGCTCACAGCTAGATCCTAATGAGCTGTTTCTTAACAAAAATCTGAAGCAAATGTGGCTAAAATGTTAAGATTTGACATTTTACTCTCTCCTTTGCTGTATGTTTGAAAGACTTTATAATTTTGAAAATTCAGGGCAACAAAGGGTCTCAGGCTGCCCCTGCTTTATCCTTTTGTACACACTCCTTTATGAGAACCTACTGCAACAGGTAGGAGACTGGGGGTCTCTCATAGGTCTTTCACAGACCATAAATCATTTAAACCTTCATACGACCCTGGCCCTGGAGGCTCAGACAGGTGAAGTGACTTGTCCAAGGACAGGAAGTGTGATTAGATCCCAGGCTCCCAAGCCCCACTCTCATACCCTGCATCCGAAGATAGGAGACTCATGCTGCTTGAGGTTTTCTCTTCTCTCTCTCCCTCTCCCTCTGCTCCTCCCCCGACTTGTGCTCGTGCTCTCTATCAAATAAATAAATAAATAAATAAAAACAATCTTTAAAAAAATAAGAGAACCCAAAACCTTTAAAAAAATAAAGTGGCACACTTAAGCCCTAACATATCAATAATCACAGTAAATATAAATGATCTATATATTAAAACTGAAAGAGATTAGCAAAGTGTACTAGAAAACACAACTCAACTATATGTTGTCCACAAGAGACTCACTTCTAACATAACAATATAAGTAGGCTGAAAGTAAGAAGATGGAAAAGGTATGTCATGCAAACATTAATTTTAAAAAGCAACAGAGCCTGTATTGATATCAGATAAAGTAGACTTTAGAATAAAGACAATTACAAGGAAGAAGAGACATTACATATGATGAAAGGATAAATCCACCAGGAGGACAGCAATCCTAAATGTGGATATAACAAACAACAGAGCTACAAAGTACTAGAAGCAAACACTAACAGAGCTGAAAGTAGATACAGGTGAATCCACAATTATAGCTGGGGACTTACACATTTCCCTTGCAATAATTGTTAGACCTACTAGACAGAAAATCAGAACTCAACAACACAGTCAACCCATAAGATCTAACTGACATACATAGAACACTCGACCCGGCAAGAACGGAGTACACATTTTTCTCAAGCATTCATGGAACATTCATTGAGGTAAACCATATCCTAGACTATAAACAAACCTCAATACGTTAAAAATATTTGAAGTCATATTGAGTGTATTCTCTGACTATAATGGAATCGAACTAAAAATCAATTTAAAAAAAGACAACAGGAACATCTCCAAGTACATGGAAATTAAACAACACTCTTCTAAACAATCATGGGTCAAAGAGGAAGTCTCAGAGAAAAATTTAAAATACACTGAACTGAGTAAAAATTAAAATACAGCATATCAAAACTTGTGGGATCTAAAACAGTGCTTAGAGGGAAATATAGGGCACTTAATGCTTATAACAGAGAAGGGGAAAGGCCTTAGATCCATAATTTGGAAGTTCCTTCTCCAAGAAAGTAGAAGCAGAGAAAAATAGACCCAAAGCAAGAAGATTAAGGAAAGAATAAAGATAAGAGCAGAAATCAATGAAATTGAAAATGAAAATGCAACTGAGCAAAATCAATGAAACAAGAAGCTAGCTCTCAAAAAAATCAACAGAACTGATAAACGTCGAGCAAGAATAGCAAAGGTGAAAGGGAGAAGACACAAATCACCCATATTACAAATAAAACAGGGATATCGGTACAAATCCTGAAACCCTTAAAGAGAGAATAAGCAAATATTATGAACGACTTTACACTCATACATTCAGCACCTTAGAAGAAATGGACCAATATTTCAAAACCACAAACTACCAAAGCCCAGTCAAGAAATGGATAATCTGAATAGTCCTATGATTTTAAAAACCGAATTCAAAATTTGAAAAGCTTCCAAAAGAGAAGTCTCCAGGCCAAGGCGGTTTCACTGGAGAATTCTACCAAACAAAGAAAAATTAACACCAATTTTATACAGCCTTTTACAGAAAATAGTAAAGGAGAGAACACTGTCTCAATTCAATTATGAGGTCAGTATACAGATCAATGGCACAGAACAGAGAACCCAGAAATAGACCCACAAGCTACACCCAACTGATTTTGACAAAGGTGCAAAAGTAATTCAGTGGAGGAAGGATAGCCCTTTCAACAAACAGCACTGAAGGAATTGACACCCATAGGGAAAACAAACAAGCAAAACAAAAAACAAAACAAAAACCAAAAAAGCTTCCAAATAAAACAAAACAAAACACAAACAAACAAACAAAAACCCTCAGCCTAAAACCTCACACCTTACAAAAGAATGAGTTAACTCAAAATGGGTTAGAGAAGATCCAAGGCGAGACAAAGAGTTCTTGGATTTGCTGCTGGAAGGATGAGGCATAAAAGGAAAAACTGATAAACTCAATAAAATGTTTTGCTGGGCAAATGGAAAGCACAAGCTGCAGAGTGTTGGAAAGTATTCGCAAAGCACATAATCAACAAAGGACTAGTATCTAGAATACATAAAGCACTTTTAAAACTCAACAGTAAACAATGAACAATCCAATTAGAAAATGGACAAAGGCCATGAACAGACATTTGACTGAGGAGGATATTCAGATGGCAAAGCACATGAAAAGGTGGTCAGCATCAGTAGCCATTAGGGAAAGGTAAGTTAAGACCACAGTACAATATCCCCACACCTATCAGAATGGCTAAACTTAAAAAAAAAAAGAAAAAGAAAAAAGAAAAAGAAAACCCACAGTGACCACACCAAATGCTGGTGAGGATGCTGAGAACCTGGATCACTCATGCGTTGCTGGTGGGAATGGGAAATGGTACAGCCACTCTGGAAAATAGTTTGACAATTTCTTTAAAAACTAAGCATGCGATTACCATACAACTTGGCAACTGCACTCTCGGGCATTTGCCCCAGACAAATGAAAACTTATGTTCACAGACAAACCCGTTACATAAATGTTCATAGCAGCTTTGCTCCTGATAGCCCCGAAGTGGAAACAACCCAGATATCCTTCAACAGGTGAATGGTCAAACGAACTAGTAGTATATTCATACCATGGACTACTACTCAGCAAAAAGAAGGAATAAACTACTGATAGATGCAATAACTTGCAAGGATCTCGGGGCTCCTGGCTGGCTCAGTAGGTTAAGCGTCTGCCTTCGGCTCAGGTCATGATCCCAGGGTCCCGGGATCGAGCTCCATGTCGGGCTCCCTGCTCAGTGGAGAGTCTGCTTCTCCCTCTCCTTCTGCCCCTCCGCCCACCCCCCTCTTGTGCCCTTGCTCTCGCTCACTCTCTCTCAAGTAAATAAATAAAATCTTTAAAAAAAAATTGCAAGGGTCTCAAGAAAATTCTGCTCGATGAGAAAAGCCAGTACTGAAAGGTTACACAGGATATGAATTCCTCCGTACAGCATGATCGAAATAACAAAAACAATATATACTCTTGAAGAATAGCCTCTCGGTTGCTGGGGTCTAGCTATGGGGGGGGGGGGTAGGGAGTAGGTAGTGGGTGGGTATGAATGCCAAGAGGTAGCACCAGGAAGATCTTTGCGGTGAGCCAACAGTTCTGCATCTCCACTGTGGGGATGGTTATGCAAATCTACACATGTGATAAAATTGCAGACACACGATACATACACACACTCACATACTGAGCGCATGTAACACTGTGAAATCTGAAGAAGCTCTGTAGATTGTACCAATATCAATTTCCTAGTTTTGATACTCTATAATTAAGATGTCAACACTGGGGAACACTGGGTGAAGGGTCACAGGACCCCCTATACATTTTTTTGCAACTTCCTCTGAATCTGTAATTATTTCAAAATAAAGAGGCCCCCCCCCCCACCGGGTTGGTTTATGTATTTGATGTATTTATTTCCTAAGATGTTCGAGCTGGGTTTTCTCAGGCGAGGTCGTAAGTCACTGTATGGGAAAGCAGAGAAGGGAGGAAAACCAGCGTTTGCTGAGAACCTGCTCTGGGGCAGTCAGTTCACATACGTGATCGTATGTACTTCTCAAGACAACCCCTACAAGGTTGGCATCTTTTTTTAAAAGATTATTTATTTATCTATTTGAGAGAGAGAGAAAATGAGCAAGAGAGAGAGAGAGAAGGAGCAGGGGGAGGGGTGGAAGCAGACTCCCCGCTGCTCAGGGAGCCAGATGTGGGGCTCGATCCCCGTCCCCCCGCCCCATCCTGACCTGAGCTGAAGGCAGATGCTTAACTGACCGAGCCACCCAGGTGCTCCTCTTATTCTCATTTCATGACGAAGACAATGAGACTTAGGTTCTGGGCTTGCCCAAGTTAGTAGCTAATAATTCCTGATTGGAGCTAATAATTAGAAAGCACTTATGTGTATAGGCTCATGTATGTACATGCTCAGGCATGTATGAGCCTGACACTCTTTTCCTCAATCCCCAGGCACTTCCCAAAGTAAATATTGGAATTAAAATTAAAAACTTAGTAACAAAAAGGAAATGCATTTTAGATTCCAAGGCAGAAATGAGCCCTCTCTGGTGCCCTCAGTAAGTCCTATGTAGCCTCCTACCCCAGCCCCTAGAACCCTTGATTGCACATATATCCACATGTCTGCCTCTCCCTCCAAGCGCTGTGTTACGTAAACTCCTTGAGAGACAGAACCATGCTTTACTCCTCTTTGTGACCCTAGAGCTTGCCACGACGTAGGGGCACAACTGATGTCTGGTGCAGGGACAAAAGAAATTAGAGATCACTTTCAATCCTGTGAACAATTCTCTCCTCACCAAGGGGGCTGGACCTGGGACTACTCGAGAGCACATTCTTACCGGCACCTCCCCAGGCTGGGCTGGGTAGACGGTGGACCTGACTCTCTTTGATACCCCATCACAGCCACCAGCCTGTCCTGCCTCACCAGAGCCACAATTTTGCCAGCCAGTTGTTAAACCGTCTGTAGCTTGAAATCAGCCACGGTGGGAATATTTATGCCACAAAACTTGGCAAAGGCTACAAAGCAGAGCCCCCCCCACACACACACCAGAACTGGCTGTTAAACATTTACCAGCACACCCCTGATCCCAAACATTTGGTTGCAGCACTTCGGTCCATGTAAATAAAGAACCCTCGAGCAGAAGGGGCAAAAGTGAGCCTTCTGTGATGCCTCTAAGGTTCTATACCTTGAGCCGGGTGCTGGTTACACACAGATGTAGACATAGGTACAAATTCATTGAGCTGTACATTCACGACTAGTGTGCTTTATGCAATTTATGGTATGTATGTTTCCCTCAATAAAAATGAACTCCCGGACTATGCAAAGAGCTGTGGATCGATCCTGGATGCCCCCCGTGGAGACCCCACTTATCAAGATGCGTGCCGAGCCCCAGCCATACTGATCTGCGTCACAGATGACGCGGCTCTGCTGGGTGCATTATCTATTGCGCAGGAGGGGGCAAAGGTGGTCCAAGCGGCGGCTGGTGGCACCAGGCATCCGAATCCCTCCGTGTCTTCTCTTCGTCACTGCTGCTGTCATCTCTCACCTACGTTATTCCTGGCTCTGTGGCAAGAGATGGTGCTGTTTGCTGACGGGCAGCATGACTCACTACTCGGCAGATCATTTTTCTAATTAAGTGGCGAGATGGATGGATATTTTCCCATACTTGGGCAGAAGCCTCCTTCACTTGGATCTTTTTACTGGAATCACTCAGGCTTTACATTTCAGGGGAGGCTTTCTCCACTTTACAAGAATATAGTACACAAAACCTGGTCCCCTCAGATGATTGGACTTGTGGAGAAAATGGAGAGGAAGCTAGGCACTTCTCAAAAAATGCACCCTCCCCAGGGAGAGGAAACCACCTTTCCTGAGTTTCTTCCATGAAGCGGCCCTAGATGGGAAGGCCCAGCTCCTTATTCTATCTGTAGAATGCTGGCTGGCATTTAACCTTTCTAACACAATCCCCGGCTTTCCCCGCCCCCTCCCCTTCCTGTGTGCCAGCACTTCTTGGGGAGGCAGGAGCAGCCAGGGTGAACGAGGGGACGTTTGCAGAGTGTCAACATCACAGCCCGGAGAAATCACACAATCTATTGCCCATCTCCCCTCCAGGCTCAGAAACCACGCCTCAGCTAAGCCCCGCTCAAGCCCCAAGTTCCCAGAGTGCAGTGGAGACAGATACTGCTGTGAGGCTTTGTTTGGGAGGAGGGTGGTGGTAGCTCCTGGCAGTCCCCCTCAGCCCCTCTCAACTAGAGTCACGAAGCTCACCCATCCACTCAGCCCCCTCCCATTTTTGCCCAGGCAGGGTGAGCAGGCCCTGGCTTTGGTCACCGTGCTCCTTCACTGTATTCATTGGCCCTTATGCAACCTGCCAGTTAGGACTCCAGGCCTGAATCCCAAGCCTACTAGGATACGGTTATAATTCCCACTGGCTTTTGCCAGGCTTTTTTTTTTTTTCATAGGAGCTACTTCCTATAACACACACACACACACACACACATATACATATACGAGCCTACCTGCGCCACGTCTAAGCCCTCCACACCCGAAGGACCTCCCAAGAACCAGTATTCCCAACCCCACCCCTTCTTCCTCAACAGCCTAGGTGGCTGAGATCCCAGCATGCCTGCTGCCCAAGTTATGACAACTCACTGAAGTCACAAAGAACAGTCCTCAGATGCTCTTGGCAAAGCCATCCACTGCTTGGCCTACATTTGATGTTGAAGGCCCAACCAGGGGCCCAGCTCTACTCCTAATGTCCAAAGATAGGCCTGGCCTGTCCCCTTCTGCCTGGGAGGGGTTAGGCTAACTTTCTGCATCCCTGCTGGTTCCTGACCTTCAAAGTCCTTCCCAGTGGTTGAGGTCATGTTTGGAGCTCAGGCCCAAGTCTCTTTCAGTAGGGACTGTTGTCAGGTGAGACGTACCCACTCCATTGCCAACAACGTCAGCACTTATCATGCCTTCATCAGGTCACCTGAGTGCACTAGAAGCTGGTGCCTCTTCCCTCTCTCAAATGGGCTGGGATGTGGGCGAGGGAAAGGAGGGACCGAGACCTGGAAAAGGAGGTCAGGTGGGAGGATCAGCTGCCATGTTGGGTTGCCGGGTTCCCCACAGAAGTGATGGGTGCCAATAGGCATTTAACAGATGTGTGTTGAATACATATATAAATAAATGCACGGATGGATCCTGAAATATACAGGGAAAACATTCTGGAGCTCTCAGAAATCTCTATCACCTGCCCAGTTTGCCTTCTCTACCCCTTTCTTTGGGTTTCCATCTTTAGGCTAAGTATCATTAAGTCCTTTTCTCTGAAGTGTAAACTGAGTCCTTAAAAATTAAGAACCTTGCTTGTAGGCATCCCAGAAAGTTGAAAACAAGCCCAAGGAGACCTTGCACGGCTCCTGACCCCTTTGCAAATGCAACTCGAGCAGACCGAATCCCACTGACCTCATCTGAGAGGCTACATGCCCCCAGAGGTTCGTGGACAGACAGATGGCTGGGGCCGGACATAGTCCCATCTGCCTTTCTCATGGGGTTCCCAGCACCCCTCTGGCTTCAGTTCCTCCAGCAGCAAACCCAACACTCCCCAGTCCCAAACTCCCACCCATCAGGGGTCGAGTAGGCAACTCACAAGCGTGGTGGGGGGCCAGGCTGCACGGACCAAGCCTCTCTCTGAGCCTACAGACACCTGAACACAGAGCCCCTGGTAGAGTCACCGAGAGGAGTGTGGCCAAAGCCCATCCATCTTCTCCCTGCCTCGGTTGCCAAGGTTCTTGGATGTCCTGGGGGTCTCCCTCCCATTTCCCACCAGGTCCATTTCGGACTCCCCAGACCTCACTGACAGGGCGAAGGTTAAAATGTCCCGGCCACGTACCTAGTCATTCCAGCAACTTGCCCAGCAGTCCTCCAGATCGCGTGCTTGGGAGCTGGAGGAGGGACAAGGTGAGAGGACAAGGCTGCTGGGGAAAGCCCTGGGCTCCGTAACCTCCTGGCCAAGTTAACAGAGTTTCCAGACTAAGGCCGGAGGAGGGACGAGCAAAGGCGAGAAAGGAAAGGAGGCAGGACCAAAGCTAACCCCTTCTTTTTTCTTCCTAAACTCAATCCAGATTCGCCTTCTTAGGGCTGCTTGAAACTGATCCCCGTGGCTCTGACTCGTCCTTTCTTAAAGACATAGTCTCCACTTTGGGGTGGTGCTGGGCGGGGGGAGGGCCGAGAGGAAAATCTCACCTGGCCAAAATATGTCCCAGAACAAAAGATGGGGGGAAGGCAACATGAATGCCAAGCCCCAAATGTCCCACACGTCCACTCCTGAATCAGACTCAGAGCCGGAGGTGTATTTGAGATTCCCCCAGAGCAGCCCGCTCAAGACGTCTGCCGGGTGACTCAAGAGACCCTGTTACGGACACAGGACCACGGTGGGACATGGGTCAGGTCCCCAGGACTGGCAGATTAGGGGCCGAAGCCGACGTCTGCAGGTGAGTGTGGGAAAAGGAGCATGGGACTTGGAGTCTTGCCTCTACCACTACTCCGTACGCGAGAGCAAGTCACTTTCCTCCGCTCTGCCCCTGTTTCCTTTCTTGACATGGGAAAACATATTAATCCCAGCCCTGCTGAGCTCCGGGCTTGCTGCAGTCTCCCATTACAGCAGAAGGCAGCACCCTTGGGGACCTGGGATCTGACCGCCCCTCCCCCACCCCGCCCCCCGCATGCTGTTCTGCTCTGGCTGCCAGATATTTGCATGGATCAGACTTGGGACTTTCTGCTGGGTTGGGTAGAGGTGGAATCTGGGTGTGAGCTTGTGAGTGGGCGGATGGGGAGCCACTGTGTGTGGGGGGGGGAGGAGGAGGGACAGACCGTCTCCCGTGTTCCTTGCAAGGCGTTAACAACCCGTCAGGATCTACCATCCGAGGGCACAGAAAGAGGCTGTGAGCACATCCTCCTCTTTCCTTCACCCCCGTATTTCCCATCTCCTTCTGCGGGAAGACCACCTAGGCCCTCGGCCTGGCGGGGCCTGGAGCCATGATCCCGGAGTCCCAGGATCTAGCCCCATGTCCGGCTCCCTGCCCAGCGAGGAATCGGCTTCTGCCCCTCCCCCTGCTCCCTCTCTCTCTCTTTCTTACTGCAGGCTCCCACTCCTCTTCCTCCCTGAGGCTGCCCATCTCGTCTCCACGCCTGGGCTTCTGTTCCTTCTCATCCTGCCTGCAGAGCAGGGCGTGCTCTCCGAGGCTCCCCCTCCTTCCTCGCTGTCCCCCGAGAGCGGCACACAGCCCCGTTTCCTTTTGCGGGCATGGTTGGGAGCTGTCTCCACATCAGAATCTCCCGAAGGGCTTTGGAAGAAATGCTCCTTAGTCGAGCCTCAGCCCTGGAGTCAGAGCCTGTTAGTCTGGGGGTGGGGGGTGGGGACTGGGCACCTGCCACCGTGAGGGCTCTGCAGGTGATTTCAATGTGCAGTCAGGGGTGCGAGCCACAGAGTTGAGGGTTTCTGCTGCTTATTACATCCGGAAATCCGGGCAAGGGTGAGCAGGTAACAGATACGGGGGAGGACAAAGGGTGGGCATCTCCCAACGTTGTTCCAGAAGCCTTGGGCTCCCTCCATGCAACACTCTCAGGAGAAAATAATGGCGATGGCTCACACCAAGGGCTTCGTGTGCTACCTCGCTGCATCCGTAGGACCATTCTCATCTTCGGAGGTACCATTATCATTCTCATTTTACAGTTGAGGAAACTGAGGCATCAAGAGGTTGAGAAATTGGTTTATGAGTGTGCAAGGGGCAGAGCTGGGATTTGAACTCAGGCAGGCAGCTGGCAGCCATTATTCCCCCCCTCCCCCCCAGCTGCCGACCACTGGGCCTGGTACTGCTCTCAGACGCTTCCCTTCTCCCCAGAAGTGCCCTCAATGCATACCCCAGGTCTGGAGACGCTCTGGGGCTGAAAAAGTGCTGTTGGCTGCTGTGCATTCAGGTGTCCTTTATCTTGCGGGGGCGGGGGGCATCATTTGTATTTGAGGGACCTGCATTTGAGGGCCAGCACTCATCTTCCAGGGAAGACAGAGAGCGGCAGTTGTTACAGAATGGACTCCGGTCAGACATGCCTGGACGCGTGGCCCAGTTTGGCCCCCTACATGATGGTGCCCGTAGAGACAAGGCTCCCTCCTTGCTAGTCCTGGTCTCCTTGTCTGTCACAGCTAGCTCCCAGAGCCGTGGAGCTGTGGGGAAAGCATGCGGGCGGAGTGCCTGGCACAGAAGGGTGCTCAGTGCGCATGCTTCCCGAGGCTTCAGGAAGAGCCTTCTAGAGCAGGCCATGGACCCCTTTGACAGCCCGGTGCTGCCTGTGGACCCTTTCTCAGAAAAAAATGCATCTAACAAATTATGAAGGATGACAAAGGAAACGGATTACTGTGTCCTGAAATACAACTTCTAATCCAGTCGTACGGGCTTCTTGATGAATACACTCAACATAACAAGATCTAGCAGCGGTTGCAATGACTCCCTTCGTTTTGAGGTAGTGATGAGCATTAATGATCTGGGATGCCTGCAGCCAGTGGAAGGTGATAGGAAGAGCTGGAATTCTACTGGGGACAGTCACGGATGCTGCCAAGGGCGCTGTGGTTTATTGCTCTGGAGACAGATCTACCTGCTCCTCCGCTCATTAGCTGTGTGGTCCAGGCCAACCTACTTAGCCTCTCTGTGCCTGTCTTCTATGTGAAATGGTGGTGGTGGTGGGGGGGTGGCTCTGAGCATGCGCTGAGTTAATGAGCATACGTCAAGCGCTTGGATCCTCACCTAGGACCATAGCAGATGCTCTCTAAGTGTTGGCTCTTACTGTTTTCCGCAAATGGGCTTCTATAGATTAGGGTGCAGATCCAACCCCCAGGGCAAAGCCCTCCCTCCAGCGAAGTTCCCCTCCTATGCAAAGACAACTCCAACACCTCGCATAATACCATGCCATTTGTATTCTTTGGAGACCTGGGATCTTGAAATGTTTCCTTTAAAACACTTGCCAAGGCCAGCTCTTTGAGGCCAAGAAGTGAGCTCCTTTTCAGGGACTGCCTGTCCTTGGGCTTCACCTCAGGAGAGTCCCCCAAGGCCTCTCCCTGCAGCCCCCCACTCACTCGCTGCCCCCTCCCCTAGCTGCCCTAGGCGCCGTAGTCCCTGGCTCTGCCACGGCCCTGGGTTCCCTATTTAAGAGTCTGGAGTGTGCCTACAAACTTCTAACGAGCTAAAGGGGGATTTGGAAACCTGCAGCCCCTCTAACGTATTGTAGTCGTCATGGGTCAGGGACGGGGTTGGGGAGGATCCAAGCCATCCTTGTGCCGTGCAGATGTGGTAACTGAGTCAGGTCCTCTCTCCTTCCACTCCGCACCCACCTCCCCGACCTTGGTCTGCTCTGCTGCTTGAGCCTTTCTGATCCATGCTTCTGTTCCTGTTGCATGCCAAGAATGTCAACAGCCCGGAGGAAGCTTACTGTTCAAGACTCCAAGCTCCGTGAACACCACCCCGCTGCACGTCCTGCCAAGTTGGAGAGGAAGAAACTGGAGGCTGCGGTAGGGGAACGGAGCTGGCCAAGGACTGAGAGCCAGCGAGAGAGGGAGAGGTGACACTGAGACACAGTTCAAGGGGTCACAGAATCTGAGTGTTCTAGAAAGAAGTTTAGTTTAGTGCCATTCCCATTACATCACCCGCCTCTCAGAATTACACCCCCAAATCCTATTGTTTCAGGTAACAACTGGAAATATTGTTTTTGTCGGACCATAATTGCTACTTCCCCTTGTGTGCGCTCATTTTGGAAAGAGCAGACAATGCTCCATCTCCTTCTCCCACTGCTCCCCCAGGCTCCTAAAGGTAGTCCTCCAGCATCTGTCAGCCCAAATTTCTTCCTTACCTGTTCGAGACATGGGCAGGCCCTGCCTGTTCACCACCATGTTCACAAATACTTCTACCGGCCTGGGCCCACAATCGGTTTGCCAGTCTCATGTTACTAGACTTCCCCGTTGCCTGGAATCTCCCAGAACACACTAGACTGCGTCTGCCTCCCTTGTGCCACCCTAACCCCCGATACCGGGCTTGGCACAGTATGGACATTCCATCCTTCAGAAATGAGTGAATGAATGAATGAAGATGGTGGTGTCGCAAGGGATAAAGAGGAATAAGCCACAGATTGCCCCGCCCTCCCAGGAGCTTAGAACTTACTTATGTAGGCAGGATATATAAAGTCACAGAAATATGGGAAGAGAGAACGAGGTCGCCATGTTGGGCTTTCCCTGCGGACCATCCAGAGGCCTGGGGCACTGTAAACAGTCTGGAATGTGAAAGCTGTCAGGTCCAAGGGCACGGCAGGGCAGGTCATGGAGGCAGCAGCTCAGATGAAAGGGGGGCATTAAGTTACGTATCAGGCTGTTAACAGGGCTGGGGGAGCTGGGAAAACCAGATGTGGTTTCCAGGAACCCGAGACACCAAGGTAGCAAAGGCAGGGTCAGGGTGGACAAGGAAGATTCTGGAACTATGCCGCCAAGGCCTAGATCTTAGCTGCAGCGTCTTCTTAGTAAAACCGGAGGGGAAAGGGAGAGGAGACAGGAAGGCAGGGGCTACATGAGCAGTATCTGAATGAGAATAGAAGCAGTGAGAAAGGCAGGAAGGGAGCCAGGGCAAAAATGGCCAGGGAACCAATTGCATCTGGTGACTGAGAAGCTGATGATATATATTGACGCTGAAAGGGGCAAGTCGCTGGAGGGGTGCGAGATTGTAGCTTTAGGGCTTCAATGCATTCCTCAACTTCATGCATTCACTCACCAAACATGTATGCAACACTCACGACACAGTCCCCAATGCTGTGTGTGTGTGTGTCCGAGTATCTACACATTCTAACCTCTAGGGAACACTTGAGAACTCTCCTGCCCCTTCACCTTCAGGGAGGACAAGGGAGGGCAAAAGAGGCTCCCAGATCTTTGCTACTCAGGGAGTGTGCCCTGTGAAGAAGCTGTATCTCTATTACCTGGAAGCATGGGAGAAAATGAAGAATTTCAGGGGCGCCTAGGTGGCTCAGTCAGTGAAGCGTCTGCCTCCAGCTCAGGTCATGACCCCAGGGTCCTGGGATCGAGCCCCGCATCGGGCTCCCTGCTCCGCGGGAAGCCTGCTTCTCCCTCTCCCGCTCCCCCTGCTTGTGCTCTCTCTCTCTCTCACTCTGTCAAATAAATAAATAAGTCTTTAAAAAAAGAAAATGAAGAATTTTAGATTCCACCCTAGACTTTCTGAAATAGAATTTGCACTTTGCTTCTTAAACATTAACATACAAACCATCATCTAGAGATCTTGCTGTCTATGCTGCTGGCCCATGGACCACTCATTGAATAGCAAGGGACTAGGCCACAAAAAGGGACCAGTGTGCTGGAGATGGAGCTTTCCGTGGGAGGGCCAAGAGAAACTGAGCAAGCTAAGGTTGTGGGTTTATTTGTGGGGGCCCCTTCGGGCAGGTAGGGAAGTAAGTTCCTAAGCAGCCTCTCCCCAGCACCCCCCGTCCCCCGCCGCCAGAAAGCCGCTCAGTGCTGTCTCTGGCCTGGCACAAAGCCTGGTGGCTCCCACATAATCTAGGTCAACTCTAGATGGGGTGAGGAAGCTACATAGTGGTTTGGATCCAGAGCCCTGCCTCCCAATGAAAAGTCCTCTGAGCAGTATGTTCTTTGAAGACTTGGCATGATGGTCTACAGCTGGCTAAAGAATTGAAGTTTTGGGGCACTGGGTGGCTCAGTCGGTTAAGTGTCTGCCTTCGGCTCAGGTCATGATCTCAAGGTCCTGGGATCGAGCCTCACGTCAGGCTCCCTGCTCGGGGAGTAGTCTGCTTCTCTCTCTGCCCCTCCCCTCCACTCGTGTTCTCTCTCTCTCTCTCTCAAATAAATAAAATATTTTTTAAAAAGATTTTATCCATATTTTTTTATTTGTCAGAGAGAGTGTGCACACAAGCAGGGGGAGTGGCAGAGGGAGAGGGAGAAGAAGGCTCCCCGGGACCATGACCTGAGCCCAAGGCAGACGCTTAATGACTGAGCCCCCCAGGTGTCGCTAAATAAAATCTTAAAAAAAAAAATTGAAGTTTTGGGGTCCCAGCCAACATCTCTTCCCTGAAGTTCTGGGGTCCCAACCAACATCTCTTCCCATCAGAGACACAACTAATGGAGGGTAAGAGAGGACTGCCCCCAGCTCATGCTTTGTTGGGAATATAAAACTCACAGGGCAGCCGTCTGTGACAGTGGGTTTTACAAGTTCACATGTATGTGGATTTTTAAAAAAGATTTATGTATTTATTTTAGAAAGAAAGAGAGACAGAGAGAGAGTGTGCAAGTGGGGGGAGGAGCAGACTCCCCAAGCAGACTCCCCACTGAACATGGAGCCCGGTGTGGGTTTCAATCTCAGGACCCACGAGATCGTGACCTGAGCCGAAATCAAGCATCTGATGCTCAACCTACTGAGCCACCCAGGCACCCCATGTATGTGGATTTTAATAACAAATCTTCAAGGAACTATATCAGCTAGTGAAAGTATGGGTGATTTTTCTTCTCTTCTGTGATACTTTTCCGTGTTGACCATGATTAACCTGTGTTAGTTTAAAAATCTGTAATTAACAAAGGCTTTATTTCAACAACCCAAATAATACAAAGGAAAATCATGGCAATATACAAAGAAGTGCTGACTTTTGTGGTGTAATTGATTGTATGGGATTCGAGGGAGATTTCTAAAGTGAAAAGGAGAGTGCTGGGATGGAAAAGAGGTGCCTGAGTTCGCCAAGCCTTTATTCTGAAGTTGGGCTGAGCCAAAGTCAAAACCTGGATCTCCCAGAATGCAAAGCTGCTCAGCACTGGTCGGGCCCTAACCTGGGTGAATGTACTCATTTCTAGGATCAGAGATTCTTAGAACTAGAAGAACCTGAGCTACTACAGGGCCAACCCTGTCCTTTTTTTTTTTACAGGATGGAATCGAGGTGCCGACAGGTGAGGACACAGAGGGCTCTGTATCTTGGCACAGGCTCTTCTCTCTGCCCGTATCACCCTCCTGTCCGGCCCTGCGTACCCAGCTAACACGCACTCTTCCTCAAGATTTGGTTCAAGCGTCACATACTCTTGTGGATTAGGTGCCCTCTGTACTCACAAAAAAACTCCACGTGGGTGCCTGGGTGGCTCAGTTGGTTAAGCGACTGCCTTCGGCTCAGGTCATGATCCTGGAGTCCCAGGATCGAGTCCCGCATCGGGCTCCCTGCTCGGCAGGGAGTCTGCTTCTCCCTCTGACCCTCCCTCCTCTCATGTGCTCTCTCTCTCTCATGCTCTCTCTCAAATAAATAAATAAAATCTTTAAAAAAAAAAAAAAACTCCACGCATTCCTCTACAGTGCATTTGACAAACCACTCAGCACCCACTATGTTTCTGGCACTGTTGTAGGCACCTGGGACAGACACATCAGTGACAAAAAGTCCCTGCCCTAGTGTGCCGTGATGAAGTCATATCACTTACTCCTTCAACAAATATTTAGGGATCACCCAGGTGTGTGTGTGTGTGGGGGGCTGTGTGAGGCACAGCTGTTTTATGTGTGGGATAATTGTCTGTTCATAGCTTTGGCCTCTTCCATCTCCCCTATCGTTAGTACCTTGTGGACACAGTGAATGTTTTCTGAATCAATGAATGATGGCATGGGCAAGGTCACACAGCACCCTCGAGATGGGGCTGGCGCTGAAACCCTGGTACCCTGACAGCCAGAGCGCTTTCTCCTGCCCTGCATTACGATCAGCCCAAATCTCTGTAACCTCCTTCATCGTGGGTAGGAAACGTCCGAGGGGAGAAGATCAAGGGCTGCGCCACCTAAGGAGAACGATTTTGCAAAGGGGAGACCGGCCCTATCAGGGTCCCTCTCGGGGGGGGGGGGGGGGGGAGTCGCCTGCTGCCACCCACTCTGCTCCAAAGCTTGCGGGAAGCAAGAAGAGGCCCTCTCCAGTAGGACCCCGTCGGCTCCATCACTCTGCACAGGGGCTGACCATTTTGGGGTCCATTTCACGTCTGTGTCAAAAACAAAGCCACCGCCGGGGCTGCAGAGACATTCCCCACCCAGCCCACCGCCTGGGCCCCGGGTTCTTTTCCTCCGAGCCAGAGGCCGCCCGTGCGGCGGCCGGAGCGGCTGCGCTGCAGCGCCCTCTGCCGGGCGCGGGGCTGCCTCGGCCGTTCCGTGCGGCGGGAGAGGAACGCGGGCGGGAGCGGGGCCGCTTCCAAGGAGCCTCTTGTTCCGGAGGTGCCGAGGGGACCGTGACTCATCGCGCCGCTCGCCCCCGCAGCCTGGCCGCCTCTGCACGCGCTCGGTGACGCACCCGGCCGCGCGGAGCGGCTCTGCGCACGACAGAAAAGCAGCCCCGCGGCGGCCCCCGACGGCAGCTGTGCGCCCGCACCTGCTCCGCCAGCCCGCGCTTAACCCTGCCCCAAGCCCCGCGTCGTGGAAGCTTCCGGAGCCGGAAGCCCCGCTCCCCACCGCTCTGAGTCTTTGCCACTAGTCTCAGATAGGGGTCGTTTTCTTACGCGGCCTTCACAGAATGGGAAAGTGAGGATTCGAGAAAGAGGGGGTGAGGGCCAGCGTCAAGAAGCTAAGAAGCGGGGGGGGGGGGGGGGGGCGCTAGATTAACCAGTTATCTGACTCCAGGGTTTAAGGTGCGCTGTCCACAGCATCAAGCTGCAGCGTCCTCCTAAGCACTCGCCCAACACACACATAGGCAGAAAGGGAAGGTTGGACCACATCCTAGGGGACCTTCAGAATCAAGCACTATAAGAAACACCGACGATTTGGCAAATAAAAGAGAAGGTATCAATGGCAGTTGAGAAGAAAGTCAGGGGGGTGCTGGGCTTGACTCTGTAAACATGTTTTATTGTGGAGCAGAGGACATGATCAGAGCTTTGAATTGGGAAGATGCACCAAAGGAAAACAGATCAGTGAAATGGACATATGGTAGTCCAGTAGCACTCAGTAGGGTCTAAATCAGAGTCATGAAAATGGGGTTGGGGGGGGAACAGATCCAAGAGTGGGAAAAGAGTTAATGATAGATTGGATTTTAAAAGTGAGGTAAGTAGGGGGGCCTGGGTGGCTCAGTCAGTTAAGCGTCCGCCTTTGGCTCAGGTCATGATCTCTGGGTCCTGGGATGGAGCCCCACGTTGGGCTCCCTGCTCAACAGGGAGTATCCTTCTCTCTTTCTCCCTCTGCCCCTCCTCCCTGCTCGTTCTCTCTCTCCCTCTCTCAAATAAATAAATAGAATCCTTATTTTTTTAAAGATTTTATTTAAGACAGAGAGGGAGAGAGACAGAGCATGAGCAGGGGGAGGGGCAGAAGCAGGCTCCCCACTGAGCAGGGAGCCCCAGGCGGGGCTCCATCCCAGAACCCTGGGATCATGACCTGAGCCGAAGGCAGACGCTTAACCACCGAGCCACCCAGGTGCCTCCAATAAATAGAATCCTTAAAAAAAAAGTGAGGTAAGTAAGATCCACATAGGACTTTGTATCTCTCATAAGGTATCTACTGCAATTGATTTTGCCTTCTTTATTAGAGCGATGGTTTGTTGGTCTTGTTAGGTGCTAAAATCCCCAGGGTAGTGCTGGTGGCTTAGGCCCCACTACTGCTTTGGAGACCATGACCTTGTGTGTGTGTGTGTGGGGGGGAGAATACATATGTCCTGGGGCAGTGTCCATCCTGTCAGCCAGATGGAACATGGGGAGGGCAGAGCTCCTTGCCCAGACAGCATCTGCACATCGAGAACCCCTAAACCAGCCCCTATAGGCTCCTTGGGAAAAGTCTGGAGGGCTTCAGTGAAACGCCAAGCCTGCCTTATGCTACTGGATATCCTTCTAGGCCTACAGTTTGCCAGAGCAACTGAGGGGGCAGCTCTATCCCAAGGCCAAGGATCAAGACCTTCTAACCGGCTGTGAGCGCCTGTTGCCAGCTGGTGACAATGAACATACTGCTGGGCAGGCAGCATGGCTCTGTTGTGGAAGAACGGGGCGTTTTTATTTGAGGGTAAATTTTCTAGGCATCAGCAAACCCGCCAAGACAGAAATTCTACAGAACTGGGGAGTGTTATGTCAGCAGCGGACCCAAAGGTAGAACAACTTCCATACCCCCACTGTATTCTGTCCGGAACATCAGGCCCACTAGGTCCAGCTATTAACCCAGTTCATCTTCCCCATCTTGCCCTATATAGATGGAAACGAAGGAGAGCACCCTGCTGGGAATGGGTGGTTCCATAGTTCCTCAGGACCTGACCCTCACATCCCAGCAGCTTGGAATAGGGGGCTGCTCCTAATTCCTGGTTCTTCCCTTCCTCCACCATTCATACTTGCTGTCATCCTGGGCTCTCCCGGATAGAAAATCATGATCCCAGTGGGACGCCTGGGTGGCTCAGTTGGTTGGGCATCTGCCTTCGGCTCAGGTCATGATCCCAGGGTCCTGGGATCGAGTCCCACATCAGACTCCTTACTCAGTGGGGAAGCCTGCTTCTCCCTCTGCCTGCCACTCCCCCTGCTGGTGCGCGCTCTCTCTCTCTCTCTCTCTCTCTGACAAATAAGTAAATAAAATCTTAAAAAAAAAAAAAAAAAGAAAATCATGACCCCACTGTCTCCTAATGTTTCTATGTGATGCTTGTCTACCTCATCTACTCCTCACTCCGCTCCTTTGAAGTCCAACAAACTATGTTATCAAGCCAGAATTTGGGCGGTTTTTTGTTTGTTTCTTTCTAATCAGGAAAAGGATTGCCCCCGCTTAAGGAGTACCACTGAACAACAGACCTAGTGTGGGCACAAAAAGTCCATGTTTCTAATCAATATTTACCCTTGGAGTCTGAAGTACAGGCTTTTGCAAATACACAGAAACAAACGTGTGTGTATGTGGGGGAGGGTCTCGTGTGGGTCATTTAGCCCCAAACACCTTTCACATGGGCCCCTGGTGTTCTTTGTGAAGGAGGAAAAGTTGCGTGGAAAAAAGGAGAAAATATTTCAATTCTCCCTAAATTAATCTGTGAACTCATTACCATCCCAAGCATATCTCCACAGGAATTTTTTGTGGAACCTGGCACACTGATTTAAACAAGCATATGAAAGAGGACATGCACAAGAAAAGCTCAAACGATTTTGGGGGAAAATGACAATGAAGGATAATTTATTATACCAGGTATCAGATCTATCCTCATTAGTAAGGTACGGTATTGGCACAGAAATAGACAAATAAATGAGTCAAAGAGAACAGAAAGCCCCCAAACCAACACATGTAAAGATATTAAATAAATAATATTAGTGGCATTTACAAGCCAGTGGTGAAAGGATGGACTATTCAATACAAAGTATTGGAACAACTGGCTTTTCATTTGGAAAAAAACTAAATTAGATCCCTCTGGCATACTAAACAAGCACACACACACGCACACATGCACGCAAGCATGATTTCAGATAGCTGAACAACTAAATATAAAAAATAAAACATACCTGTAATACAATAAAAAATATGTAGATGCATATATTTGTGACTTCGGTGTAGAGAAATGCTTTTTAAACAACACATATACACAACACAAAAGGCATAAAGGCATGGTTGATAAATCTGAACTTCCATCAAAAAAAATTTCTTAGACAAAAGACACCATCAATAAAGGTAAAAGACAAATGATAAACTGGGAGAAGTATATTATTTGCAATATATGTATTAGGTCAGAAGTTAATCTCTATACATATATATATTGACATCAATGATACCTATCTACATCTATCTATCTATATTGATTCTGTAAATCAATAAAAAAGGCAAACAACCCAAAAGAAATATGGCAAAGTATACGGTCAGTCAATTCAGAAGGAGAGTTACAAATAGCCAACAGACATTTGAAAAAATGCTCGACTTCTAGTCAAGGAAAAGCAAGTGAAAACAACCATCAGATGCCATCTTTCACCCATCACACTGGTAATTAAATGTTTGATTATATCAACTGTTGGCATGGAGGTGAGCAAAACTGCTACTCTCATATACTACCGTGTAGAGTACAGAATTACTGGAGGGAATTTGGAAGCATCTATTAGTATGTAAAATGCACATCCCCTATTACGCAGCAACTCTGCTTCTCAGCACCTACCCTAAAGAAACTCTTGTGCATGCACACAAATATTTATTGAATGAATGCTGGTGGAAATACCAACCATCAAAGTTTAGAAACGATCTGAGTTCATAAAATAGGTAAACAGTTAAATAAACTGCTGAAAGTCATACTCTGCAAAATTATGTAACATTTTAAAAGATTAAGTCAGGACTCCTCCTTCTGGGAAGACAGAGTAGATATACATTTCCTTATTCCTCCCACTAAGTAAAACTATAAACTAAAAACTAAGTAAGTACACCCAAAACTCCTTGACATTATAAATAAAACATCACGGAAGACTCTGAAAGATGGAGGGAAGAAGTTACACCAGTAAGAGACCTCCGGAGTCGAGGAATGACATGGTGGTATGTTCCCTGGATCTCTGTTTTGCTTCATATATCCCAGAGTTGAAGCTCAGAAAGCCAGCAATCTGGAAGCACCAATGGGTGCTGACAAAACCCAAACCCAAACCAAAAAGCCTGTGTCTCTAACCAAAGGACCAGAAAAGGAGGTAGACTAGCCAGGCAGAGAATTCTAGGCAATAACTACTTTACTTCAGTCAGACACAGGAAGAAAAAAAATGTGGCCCCATCCCCAAACTCATCTGCAAAGGAAAGGTTGAAAACATAGACTTCTACCCTTGCTAAGCTGTAGCTAGGCACCGCAAACCTCCCTATTGGGGTGACGTCAGAGAAGGCTGACTGGGGAGCTGGGATAGACCTCCCAGACGGAAAATCAGCAAGGATATAGACCTCAGCAACACCCTCACCCAACAGGATCCAATCATTTATAGAGCACTCCATCCAAAAAGAGAATAATACCCATTCTTTTCAAGTGTCCGTGGGGCACAGACTATGTTAGACCACATCCTGTGCCATGAAACAAATCTTGACAAATTAAGCAATGAAAAGAAAATGGAATGTGTTCTGTAACCACGATGAAATCCAACTAGAAATCAATAATGACAGAGAGACTGCAGGAAAATGTCTAACCACGTGAAAACTAAACAACACAGTTCCAAATAACCCGTGGGTCAGAGATGAAGTCTCAAGAGAAATTTTAAAAATACATTGAACTGAATGAAAATGAAGATACATCATCCCAAAATTTGTGGGAAGCAACTAAAGCAGTGCTCATTAAGGGGAAATCTATAGGACCAGATGCTTATACTAGAAAAGAGAAAAGGTCTCAAATCAATAATCTAATTTCCTACCTTAAGAACTAGGGAAAAAAGGAGGAAAACAGAGCCAAAGCAAACAGAAGACAGGAAATTAAAATAAGAGGAGAAATCAATAAAATTGAAAACAGGAAAACAATTAGAGAAAATCAATGAAACAAAGAGCTGGGTCTTTGAAAACATCAGTGAAATTGACAAACTCCAGTAACACAAAGAAGAAAGAGAGATAGAACACAAGTTACTAATATCAGGAACCAAATGAATATCACAGCAAACCCTTCAGAAATCAAAAGGATAGTGAGGAAATACTAACAACTCTATACACTTTGAAAATTTTGATGAATCTAACCAAGTCCTTGAAAGACACAAACTCCCCAAAATCACTCGATAGGAAATAGATGATTTGAATAACCCTATAACTATTAAGAAAATTGAATTCATAATTTTTAAATGCCCCAAAAAGAAATTCCTGGTTTCACTGGAGAATTCTACCAAATGTTTATACCAATCCTGCACCATCTCTTCCAGAAAATAGGAGAGGAGGGGCGCCTGGGTGGCTCAGTCGTTAAGCGTCTGCCTTCAGCTCAGGTCATAATCCCAGGGTCCTGGGATCGAGCCCCGCATCGGGCTCCCTGCTCAGTGGGAAGCCTGCTTCTCCCTCTCCCACTCCCCCTGCTTGTCCTCGCTCTCTTGCTCTCTCTCTCTCTCTGTCAAATAAATAAATAAAATCTTAAAAAAAAAAGAAAGAAAATGGGAGAGGAAAAATGCTTTCCAACTTATTTTATGAAACTACTGTTACCTTTTTTTTTTTTGAGAGCAAGAGAGTGTGAGCGGGGTGGGAGGGGGAGGTGCAGAGAGGGAGAGAGAGAATCTTAAGTAGGCTCCATGCTCAGTGTGCAGCCCAGTGCAGGGCTCCATCCCATGACCCTGAGATCATGACCTGAGCTGAAATCAAGAGTCGGACTCTTAACCAACTGAGCTACCCAGGCGCCCCTGAAACTACTATCATCTTGATGTCAAAACCAGATGACAGTCACACACACAAAAGAAAACTATAAACCAATATCCCTCATGAATAAAGAAGCAGAACTTCCCAATACAACATTAGCAAATAGAATTCAGTAATATGAAAGAAGAAGAGGGGTCCATTCCAGGGATGCAAGACAGTTTCAATATCTCAAAATAAATCAATGTAATCCACCATATTAACAGACTAAATAAGAGCAATCACATAATTATATCAGTGCAAAAAAAGCACTTAACAAAATCCAGCATCCATTATGATAAAAAAAAAAAGAGCCTTTCAGAAATAGGAAAAGAAGGAATTTCCTCAATATGAAAAAGAGCATCTATAAAAAACTTACAGATAACACTAAACTTAATGGTGAAAGACTGAATACTTTCCTCCTCAGATTAGGAACAAGGCAAGGATGTACTAAAAAGAAAACCACAGGCCCCCAAATGGCGGCACTTAGGCCAAGTCACCAAACCAGAGCTTAATATGTAACCTAACTGTACTTTCAACCTCCCTTAGAAATGTAGTCTTAACCAGTCAGTCAGGAATTTTCTGATCAGCACCAATGGGGTAATCTGTCACATGGGTTCTCCATTACTCAAAGGAAGCTGAGGTAATCCACCTAGTAAGACACCCTGCCCTTCCCCCTAAGGTACTGCAAACTTGCCCGAAACAATCTTTTCCTTTCTTTTGATGATGACTTCTTGTCCCATGTTCCTTCCTACAAAAACCTTCCATTTTGTACAACTCCTCAGAGCTCCCCTCTGTTTGCTAGATGGGATGCTGCCCGATTCATGAATCACCTGAGAAAGCCAATGAGATTTTCAGATCTACTCAGTTGAGTTTTTGTTCTCTAACAGATGTCTGCCTTCCCTACTCTAATTCAGCCTAGTGCTGGAAGGTCCGGCCAGTACAATCAGGCAAGAAAAGGAAATGAAAGGCATACAAAGTGCAAAGGAAGAAATAAAGCCGTCCCTATTTGGAGATGACAGGATGGTGTATGAAGAAAATCCCAACGAGCTACAAAACAATTCCTAGCACTAACAAGCGAGTTCAGTGAGGTTGCAGGATACAAGAGAAGCAGAGACAAATAAATCGTATTTCTATATGCTAGAATTTTGCAATACATATGTGTATCAGACAATCACATTATAAACCTTAAACTTACACAATATTCCATGTCAAATATATCTCAATAAAAATATATACCTCTCCCCTACCCAGGCTTGCAGGTGTCCTTCGATGGGCAAATGGATAAACTACGTGAGGTATATCCCGGCCATGGAAAACTACTTGGCCATAGAAAGGAACAGAATATTGATACACACAACAACCTGGATGAATCTCCAGATGCTAGCAATGAACAAATGGATGCCAAAATTAAAAATACAATACTGCTTACAATTTCTCAAAATGAAATACTTTAAGTGCAAATGTAACAAAACATGTATAGGACTTGTATGCTACAAAAACTACAAAATGCTCATGAAAAAACTCAAGGAAGATCTAAATAAATTGAGAAATACAGGTTGTTTGTGGATTAGAGGACTCGACATAGTAAAGATGTCAATCCTCCCTTAGATTTATATACAGATTTAGAGAAATTCCTATCAAAATTTCAGGAGGGTATTTTAGACAGACCAGCTTATTCTAAAATTTATACGGAAAATCAGAGGAACTAGAATAGCCAAATAATTTTGCAAAAGAAGGAGAAAATGGGGAGGCATCACTCTACCCAATTTTAAAACTTATTACGTAGCTACAATAATAAAGACTGTATGGTCCCGGTGGGGGAATAGATACATAGCTCAGCAGAGCAGAGTAGAGAACCCAGAAATATACCTCCACAAATATGCCCAGCTCATTCTCAACAAAGGTGCAAAAGCAATTCGATGGAAGAAAGATGGCCTTTTCAAATAATGCTAGAGCTACTGCACATAGGCAAAACAGTGAACCTTGACCTGTGTAGTGGGATATTTCCACATCCTTATCCCCAGAACCTGTGACTGTTACCTTATCTGGAAAACAGGTCTTTGCAGATGTCATTAAGTCCTGGATCTTGAGATGAGACGATTATTTTGGATTACTCAAGTGGGCCCTAAATCCAACAACAAATATCCTTATGAAATACAGAGAAGTTGATGTTAAGATGAAGGCAGAGGTCGGAGTGATGTGGCCACAAAATAAGGAGGCCAAGGACTGTTGGCAGAAGCTGGAAGAGGCATGGAAGGATTTCCTCCTAGAGCCTCCAAAGAGACCATGGCCCTGCTGACACTTTGCTTTTAGACCTCTAGCCTCCACAACCGTGAGAAAATACATTTGTCTTATTTCAAGCTACCAAGTTCATGGCAGTCTCTGGAAACTAAGGCAACCTGTTTCATGCCTTAAAAAATCAACCTAAGGGGCGCCTGGGTGGCTCAGTCAGTTAAGCTTCCTACTCTTCATTTCAGCTCAGGTCATGATCTCTGGGTTGTAAGATCAATCCAGCCCTGCGTCCAGCTCTGCACTGGGCATGGAGTCTGCTTAAGATTCTCTCTCTCCCTCTCCCTCAGCCTCTCCCCTACCCAGGCTTGCGTGTGCACATGTGTGCACACGCACTCTCTCTCAAAAAAAAATCAACTTAAAATGCATCACAAACTAACCTTATTGTGGTGATCATTTTGCAATACATATGTGTATCAGACAATCACATTATAAACCTTAAACTTACACAATATTCCATGTCAAATATATCTCAATAAAGCTGGAAAATGCATCACAAACTAACCTTATTGTGGCGATCATTTTGCAATATATATGTGTATCAATCACATTATAAACCTTAAACTTACACAATATTCCATGTCAAATATATCTCAATAAAGCTGGAAAATGCATCACAAACTTAAATGTGAAGCGGAAAATGAAATTTTTAGAAAAAGAAATATGTTTGGAATCTAGAGCTAGACCTTCTGCTTAACAATCAAAACGTGACATGAACAGTCAATTCACTGAAAAGGATATATGGATGGCAAGTAAGCACATGAAAAGATGTTCAATCGCTTGCCATTAGGGACGTGCAAATTAAAACCACAAGAAGATATCACCACACACCTATCAGAGTGGCTAAAAAAAATAGTGACCACACCAGATTCCGGTGAAGATGCCAAGAAACTGGATCCCTCATACATTGCTGATAGGAATGTAAAATGATATGGCCATTGAGTAAAACAGTTTGCCAAGCTACTTTATTTTTTTAAAGATTTTATTTATTTGTCAGCGAGAGAGAGAGAGAGAGAGAGAGAGAGAGAGAGAGAGAGAGCGCACACAAGCAGAGGAAGTGGCAGGCTGAGGGAGAAGCAGGCTTCCCGCTGAGCAGGGAGCCCGATGCGGGGCTCGATCCCAGGACCCTGGGATCATGACCTGAGCCGAAGGCAGACGCTTAACTGACTGAGCCACCCAGGTGTCCCTGGCAAGTAACTTTAAAAGCTACCCTTGCAACTACAGTGTGAGCTGGCACTTGCATTTTTGTACATGTCTCCCAGAGAAATGAAAACTGTCCACATAGAAACCTGTTTTATGACTGTTCGTAGCAGCTTTATTTATAATAGCCAAGAAACTGGGAACAATGCAGGTGTCCTTCGATGGGCAAATGGATAAACTACGTGAGGTATATCCCGGCCATGGAAAACTACTTGGCCATAGAAAGGAACAGAATATTGATACACACAACAACCTGGATGAATCTCCAGATAATTCAGCTGACAAAAGAAAACAAACAATCCCCAAAAGGTTATCTACTGTATGATTCTATTTACATAACATTATTGAAATGACCTAATTTTAGAAATGGAGAACAGATGAGTGGTTGCCAGAGGTTAAGCAGGAGGTAGGGCTGGGAGGAAAGTGAGCATAGCTCTGAAAGGGGACCTTGAAGGATCCTTGGATGATGGAAATCTTCTGTATCTTGACTGCACTGAGGTCGTCCTGCTTACGATACTGCGCTCTAGGTTTGCAGGAGGTCGCCATTGAGGAAAACTGGGTGAAGGGTCTATGGGATTTCTCTATTATTTCTTAAACTGCAAGTGAGTCTAGAGTTATCTCACAATTTAATGAAAAGAGAATGCATTAGATCCGTGTGTCCTAACATGGCAAGGTGTCTAAGATATATTGTTTTTTTAAAAAGATTTTATTTATTTATTTGAGAGAGAAACAGAGAGAGAGAGCATGAGCGGGGGCGGGGGGAGAAGGGCAGAGGGAGAAGGAGAAGCAGACTCCCCACTGAGCAGGGAGCCTGATGTGGGGCTCAATCCCAGGACCCTGAGATCATGACCTGAGCTGAAGGCAGACACTTAATGACTGAGCCACCCAGGCGCCCCTCCAAGATAAATTGTTGAGTGAAAAAAGTAAGTTATCAATCGGTATCTACTAGCATTTATCTTTAAATACCCACACACAACCACACTATGTATACATAGAAAAAGATGTGGGAGAGGGCACTCTACCCTGGTAACAGTGGTTTCCCCTGGGGAACAGAGTTGGGGAGGAAAGAGGATTTTGAACTGTAGCTGGATTTTTTTTTTTCACAGTGAGAATATATTCATATGCTACTCGTGTAGTGAAAACATTATCCCGGACACAGCTACAATGTTCTAGGAATCCAAACTTGTTTTGCTTGTCCTGAACCAACCAATCCCTGCTTCACCACCACCAGGGCCAGAAGACCCAGCTCACGAACCCCTTGCCCTTGAGCCTCAAGGAAGTGGCTCCTGAGCTTACCCAGCTTGGAGACAGGCCCACGCGTACTACCTTTGAAGTATGGAAATACCACCCAGAAGGGCCAATGTGCCCATGACCATGAACCTATCCACTGCTGCTGACAACTTAAAAAACACACAAAGCTCAGCCCACACTAATCAATGCAATAGTAGTTTCCGTCAGGTTCAAGTCAACAAAATGTCACGCAAGTGTCAATCTTGGGAGTAGCAAAGACCTCCCCTACCCTCTGACCCCAAAACATGGCAGCCGTTGAGCCTCTTTGGAGGCAACTGAGAGCAGCGGGCATGAGCAACAATTGGATACCTATACCCAGCTTGGCTGAGAGCAGACTCACAGTAGGGTGGTCCCTGAGAGCATCCATTCATTCACCATATATTTATTGAGCACCTACTATGTGCCAGGTAGTCTATTCTAGACACTGATCACTCTCAGTGACTAAAACAAAGTCCCTGCCCTCATGGGGCTCTCGTTCTAGTCAGGGAGCAGATGATAAACAAGATAAATAAATTATATGTTAGGTGGTATTAAGTGCCATGGGGAAAAAAAAAATAGCCTGGAAAGAGGATATAAGGTGTTGGGTGCCGGGGGTTGAAATTTTAGAAATGGTGGAGAAGGCCTCACTGAGAAGGTAACGTTTTGGTGGAGATCTGAAGGAAGTCAGAGAGCCAGCTACAAAAATATCCAGTGGTTCTGGATGTCTTCCATTTCCCCCCACCAGATCTTCTCCACCCTTCTCCACCCAGCTGTGTGCCCTGGTAGGCTGACCTGTATGGACTGCATCAACAGGTTCCCTTGCCCTCTGGCTTCGGGTTAGGTTTGACCAATGGGAGGCACCTGCAAGGAGATCAGAAAGAAAAAGAAGGTGAGATTTTATTTCATCAGCTCTCTCTGGGCAGGTTCATCATGGGTTGGCTGCATCCCTCCACCGAAGACCACAGCCCCTTCCAGGTGGCCCTCTCCACACAGCAACCTTTCCCTTGTTCCCATAACCACTCGCTCCCAGGATCCTGACTGCCACTCTGGGGAAAAAAATCCATTCTTGGCAGAAGGAAAAACAAGTACAAAGCACAAACATGCCCGAAAGGCTTTAAAGAAGGATCAGGAGACAAGTATGGCTGGAATGGAGGAGGTGACAGAGGAATTTGTAGAAGATAATGTCAAGGACATAAGGTGGGGGCAGATTATGAGGCTCTTGCAGGCTACCATGAAGACTTTAGCTTTTCCTGTGACTGAGATGGGGAGCAGTTGGAGGATGCTGAGCAAAAGATTGACATATTCAAACTAGGCTTTAATAGCATCACTTGGGGTGTCTGGGTGGCTCAGTTGGTTGGGCATCTGCCTTTGGCTCGGGTCATGATCCCGGAGTCCTGGGATCGAGACCTGATTGGGCTCCTTGCTCAGCGGGGAGCCTGCTTCTCCCTCTCCCTCTGCCGCTCCCCCTGCTTGTGCTCTCTCATTCTCTCCCTCAAATAAATAAATTAAAAATCTAAAAAAACTAGTAGCATCACTTGAGGAGACTGGTGATGGGCAAGATGGGATGATGGCTTGTACTAGGGTGGCAGCAATGGTAGCCATGGAGGTGGTGAGAAGTGCTTGGATTCCAAATAGATTTTGAAGGCGGTGCAGAGGGATCCTTTTTTAGTAAAACGACCAGAGCAAAAGTCCAAACTCAAGACCAGAGACTTGTTACCCTGCTTATCATTGTGCCTCCCCGAAAATCCTGTTATTCAACAGGATTCCAGAAGGCCCCACAGGCAGCATGATGATTCCCTACCACTTGTGTGGGACACAGAACTCTAGGCCAAAGGCCAAGCCCAGAAGGTCCCCAGACCGTGCCTGACTCCAGAACAACTCCAGAAAACTATTGTCCTGGATTTCCTAACCAACCTACCCCACCCTAAAGCCACAACTCTAGAGGGGTCGATACTGGGTGCCATTTTGCCCCCTGATGGGCTCCAGCCACTCTACCTCCATCGCCCCCTCTGCGAGCTGGCTTAGCCATGTCAGATCAGACTTCTGGGAAACGCTGTCCATACCTCCTGTCCTCTGTTCCCCAGCACTCCCAGCCTGGCAGAAGACAGATCACATTTGTCATGAAGTGAGCAGACAGGGACAGGTTCCAGGGGCAGTCAGAACACGGTATGGCCAATATCTCAAAGGTACCATGATTTTGATAAGGAATTTTACGTTTGCCTGGGAAAGCAGTCAATCATCAACCACAGGCAAGTCATTGGGAGGGAAGAGAAGATCGAAAACTTGGCCCCATAGGCCGCGAGCCCCCGCCCCGGCCTGCAGCATCTCCTGGGAGCAAAAGCACCCTGGCATCTTTGGGTGCATACTGCTGATCCTCGGGATAAGGCCTGTTGCTTCATATTTGTGAACCCCCAGCAAAGGCACCCAGCTGGAAACTAGAGAACAGCACATGATTCTGAAAGCTCATTCCAGAGCCAGGAAAAACTGATGGTATTTTGTTTATGTTCAAAGAAATCAATCCAAAGCGATCAGCCCCACGGCCAAAGTCAGCAAGACCGCAGAGCAAACGCCTACCAGCTGGGGAAGGGACAACCTGCACTGGAATCCCAGATCCAAGACTTTCGAGCTATGTTCCCTTGAGTCAAATGTTTACCTCTCTCAGGACCTCAATTGTCTAATCTGTAAAATAGGGACACCACCACCCCCCGCCCCGAGTCACATTAGGGACGAAAATTAGCTCATGCGTGTAAAATGTGTCTGGCATGGCCTAGGGGATACTAGCTGCTTGCCACATGTTGGTTTTCTTCCGGGGCCCACTGGTCTTGGGCAAGTTCATGGCCGCGGTGTGGGGGCAGTGATGTGGTTCGGTGGCCCCCTGATGCCCTTCAGAAGAGCTCTCGGAGGAATTCTCCAGTTCTTTCATGCCGATGCTGTTTTGGGCTCTTTACTAAATGGGCGTCCTGGGCAGCTGCCATTTGCCCCCAGCAGGATATGGTTCCATGCACAGCGTGGCACCGAAGGGCACTAATGCCTCTTAATTAACTGTCCATTCAGCTGACCAGCCTAAGCAGCTGCTTTCCTTTGCAGAATCCCAAATCTTTCTTATTCCATTCCAGGTTATTGGAACCCCTTATGGAGGTAAGTTGTTGATGCAGACCTTTGCTCTCCCCGTCCTGCTGTTAAACCCTCCCCCCCACCCCCTGCCCCGGTCTCTCCCGTCTTCTCCACACCGCTCCCTCTGCCTGGCTTTGGCCTTGGCTCTCCATCGTTTTCCTCTGCTTCCCTAGCTCTATCATGAACCCTCATCCAAAGACCGTGCTAATACAGAGAAAGCAGTTAAAAGTGACTTAAGTGGAGCCATCCAGGTTAGGCCTGGGGGAAACCATCCCATGTCCTCCTCGCCCTGTCCTACCAGACCATCCCCAAGCCCACTTTCCCAATCATTCACACCGAACTGGGTAAGGGGGTTTCAAAGCAAAACAAGACATGGCTATTGGGGCGCCTGGGTGGCCCAGCCGGTTAAGCTTCTGCCTTCGGCTCAGGTCATGATCCCAGGGTCCTGGGATCGAGTCCTGAGTCGGGCTCCCTGCTCAGCGAGGAAGCCTGCTTCTCCCTCTGCCTGCAGCTCCTGCTGCTTGTGCTCTCTCTCTCTCTCTGACACATAAATAAACATAATCTTTAAAAAACAAACAAACAAACAAACAAACAATACATGGCTACTGTCCTCAGAGAACTCCTAGTCTAGTGGGAGAGATAGCCCCGTGGTGGGTATGAAGAGGTGGAGAAGGAAAGCAGGGGTGGAAAAGCACCTGCTTGCCCCTGAGGGGTCAGGGAGAGCTTCACCAGAGAGAGGAGATTTGGACTGGTCTTGAAGCCTGGGTGCGTTTTGCCAAACGGACAGAGAGGTCAAAAGACATCCCGGGCGGGGGAGGGGGGAGGGGGCATGGAGGTGAGAAGGGCAGTGTGTGTTTGGGGCTCCGTGCGGCCAGATGGTAAGGTCTAGCAGATGAGCCACAATGAGCCTGGGCAGGAGCATCTGGAGCCCGCTTACCAAGGGGGTGCCAGGTTGATGGGAAGGTGGACCGCAGGAGGTTAGGATGCCAGGATGGAGAGGTTGGACCTGTGTTTTAAGAAGAGAATTCTGGAAGGCAGAGACCAGAAGAATGGAGGCCAGGTAGGAGGCTGCTGCAGTGGTCCTGGCGTGGGCTGAGACCCTGAACTCGGGTGTTGACTGTGGCCACGGAAATGAGGGGGCGGAGAAGAGATACCCCCGGGGCCCACTTCCCTAGCTCTGGCCTTTATCCTGGATTCATTCTTTACTCTTCCCCAGTACCTTCTCCTTCGACAACCTTAATGGATCCTGGGCCTCAACTCTAACTCCCACCTCAACGTGGCTCTATCCCAAATCCATTCTATCTTGAGATCTGACCTGTCGTCTGGCCCTGGGACCAGATTCTGGCTGCTTTCTGGGCATTTCCAAGTAGCCAACTCATCCGCATGTTCCCAACCGCCAGCATGGTGCCTGCACCTCTGCCCTACCCCAGCTTGGGAGAACCACGCACCTCAGCTGCAGTCTGGGCTCCAGGGGCCTAACTCCCCAACTGACGGAGCCTTTTACATCTTTGTAGAGCAAACGCGATTTCCGAGGTCTCAGCCACCGATTTATATGGGGACTTAGAGGACTCAGCGCATTCACACCCCGAGAATGGCCTTCCTTCCTTCGCTCACCGTTAAGTTCCCCAGCAGTGTCCCTTTGCCAAGGGTGGGTCCTGCTGGCCCCTGGAAGGATTTGGAAATGTGTAGGGACATTGATGGCAGTCCCAGTGACTCCAGGGTACTGGTGGCATTGAGGGCCAGGAATCAGGATGTGAAATATCCTGCAACGTGCAGGGAGCACCCCACACCTGCAAAGACTGGTCTTTCTCCAAGTGCGAAGACTAATCTCGTTGAGAAACACTGGTGACCACCGTGAGCTCAGTGAGAGCAGGGACCCTGTCTCTTTTGTTCCTTACGGTGCTCCCAGCATGTAGCAGAGTGCACAGCCCGTGAGGGTATGCCGCATTTGTTAAATTGATAAATCGACTCACCCTTTCATATAACCTACACTTACTAAGCGCTACGGTTGGCGCTGGGGATAGAAAGATGGACAAGTGGGGAGGGCTGGGTGGCTCAGTCGGTTGGGCGTCTGCCTTTGGCTCAGGTCATGATCCCAGGGTCCTGGGATCGAGCCCCGTGTCGGGCTCCCTGCTCCGTGGGAAGCCTGCTTCTCCCTCTCCCTCTGCAGCTCCCCCTGCTTATACTCACTCTCTCTCTCTCTGTGAAATAAATAAATAATCTTTATTTTAAAAAAAAGAAATAGGAACAAGACTTTGCACCTTGGCTGGCCTCTGCTGGGATCTTGAGAAGGGAGGCCAAAAGTTAAGAATGCTTCATCTTCCATAACCACCACGGGGCCCCTTCCTACTAAGGGGAGTGCATTACCAGTTAAATGCTGACTTGAAAATTCATTCATTCCTTCAAGCAACACTTGAGTAGCACATGAAATGTCCTGAACCACTCACTCTCAAGACATCTTGCTGGAGCTGGGCTGGGAGGAGGGAGATGACCAGGGCGGGGCTGGAAGCAGGGTTGGGGCCTGAGGGGTTCCTGCCGAGCTCAGGGCCAGAGCAGACAGGCCCAATCAGACAGTCTCTTGGGACTGGGGGTGGGGAGGTGGGTCTGGTGCGAATGGAAATATGTACCATATGGCCTGAATTGCAGGGGCCGGCCTCAGGCTCCCACAGCCCCAAACACTTCCAGATGGATTTATTTATAACTCCCAAACCAGAGGCGGCTCACGGCTTCTTTTCCTCACTCTGCTCCCCACTCCTGGAGCAAGCCTGGGCCGCCCCCTTTCCACTCCGGAAACCAGCAGGAGACGGGGAATGTGCAATACTGCTCAGCCGCAGCCGCAGCCTGGGCCCCCGGTCACCGCCTGTCCCCTAGGTGGCAAGCGGCTCACTGTGTGGGTGCGCCAACGGAGTGGCCATACGGACGCCTGCCCACCTGGTCATCTGGACTCTCTCAGGCCAGCCGCTAAATGGGTCATACGAGCTGCACGCGTTCACTCTGGCACGGTTGCGTTCCAGACCGGCCTCCGCTTCATGTCACACCCATGTCTTCTCATCTTTTGTCTCCAGGAGATTCTGGGCCCCCTCCCCTCCACCTTCTCCCAGGGATACAGCTTCTCACTGTATAGGCTGTCAGAGGCTTTGGACTCGGACATTGGTCAAATCCGGAAACGGAAGCTCAGAGAGGTCGAGTCACTAGCCCAAGGTTGCACCGCACGTTACGCAGCAGAGCCCGAAGTCTAAAGCCCGGGGAGCTCTGTCCCTGGCGCTAGCGCTTTCTAAACCTCGAGTTTCCCTGTGTATGAAGTGGGGTTAATGCTTAGCAGGTGGTCTGGAACCGCTCTGCATGGAGCACATGCTGGTTCTGTCATTTACCGGCTGGATGACCTTTGATGAGTCCCTCTTCCGCTCCGTAATTCAATTTCTTTATCTTGCCTCGAAGGATTAAAGAGATAATGGATTTAAATGGTTTAGCATAGTGTCTGGCCCATAAAGCCACAACAAGTAAGAACCGATTTAATAGTTTATTGCTCAGTGCCTCATTATAGAGTTCACGGCTCATATGGGCCAGGCGCCATACAAACCCTGCCTCCTGACTCCTCACACATCAGGAGAAGTGAACTTGGGCTTGGCGAGATTAAGTGACTTGCCTAAGGCCACGCTTGAACCCAGCTCTAGGTGATTGCAAGGTTACAGATTCCAAGCTTCCTACAGAGTCTGCAGGATCAAAGTCCCCTATGTGCGTCCTTAGCTGATTCTCTGCCCCGCCTCCCCCACCCACCCCTGCCCTATCTTGCCTCCTTCAGGACTGGCCCAAGAGCTTCTTCCTTCCCAGACGTTCTGCCCACCCAGCTGAACCGGAGCATTTTGGCGGGCCCAAGCACGGCCCGTGAGCGCTTGGGGGGCTCAGTCAGGAAACTGGCAGCACAGGGGCTGAGGCCTTCCTACTTTTCTCCTCTCCTAGCCATGGTTGGAACTCGTGGTGGCTGGAGGGGACAGGGTGGCAGAGAAGGCAGACAAGGGCTCCAGAGTCAAGCTTCTGTATGCACCATATCTGTTTTCTGTGCATCTTCTTTGCTCTCCAAGTTACTCAGAACCAAGGTCTGATTTGGGGCGCCTGGGGGGCTCAGTCGGTTAAGCGTCCGCCTTCGGCTCGGGTCATGATCCCAGGGTCCTAGGATCGAGTCCCGCGACAGGCTCCCTGCTCGGTGGGGAGTCCGCTTCTCCCTCTCCCTCTGCCTGCCGCTCCCCCTGCTTGTGCGCGCGCTCTCTCTCTCGCTCTGTCAAATAAATAAATAAAACCTTAAAAAAACAAAAGAACCGAGTTCTGACAAACCCACCTCTGCATCCAAAGTTCCAGACAAATTTGCCTGTAGCTGTTCAGCAATACCTGACATCAAAATTTCTGGCCCAGTGGGAGTTTTCGGTGTTCTCGCATTCCTTTCTGTTTGTTGCGGTGCAATTACACACACTTAATTTCTCTCTGTTTTCCCATTCCGCACCACACATCAGTCCCACCAGTACCACCAGGGACGGTGTGAGGGAATAGCACAGCGTCTGAGCACATATGGGCAAGTGAATCCGCAGACACTTCTCTCAATTGAACGTGACTCACCAAATGGGTTCCAAATCCCATCAACGATTGGGCTCAATCTCTCTGTGTTTCCCTCATCTTTTCAGTGGGTTTCCCAAGATGCTCCAAATTCCTGATAGTTCAAGAATAAGTGCAGAGTTATTTAATAAGTGCCCAGAATGGAAAGGGCATTTAACAAATGCTCGATCTCTATCCAGACAAAGTAACTCTCAGACTTTGTGGACAAACGTTACCAGAGGGCGGTGGGGCAGCTCCTCTCTGCTCTTCCAACATGGACGCCTAGGACGGCTTCCTCATCAGACAAAGGTATTGGCCTTTACCCCCGAAACTACCAGATCTACCGCCCCAGCCCTACTGTATAGGTTCTCTGAACCTTGATTTCCTTCTCTGTTGTTCCGAGGCATCTAACAGTCAGGGACATGGTACTTCGTCAACAAATGTTATATTTATAAAGCTTTACCTTAGAGTAAAAGCAAATTTTTACTAATTCTAGAACATTTGGGGGTGACCCCTCTTTCAGGAAATTCTTCATTCTCTCAATATTTAGCAAGCATCTCCTATATACAGAGCAGCATGAAAGAAACAAAATAAATTCAAAAATTCATAATAAAGATTAGAGCAGAAATAAATTATGGAGAAGCTAAAAAAAAAAAAAGAAAACAGATCAATCAAACCAGGAGCTGGTTCTCTGAAAAGATCAACAAAATTGATAAGTGTCTCATAAGACTCATCAGAGAGAGAGAGAGAAGATCTAAATAAACAAACTCACTAATGAAAGAGGAGAAATAACAACCAACTCCATGAAATACAAACAACTGTAATAGAATATTGTGAAAAAACCTATACGCCAACAAATTGGACAACTTAGAAGAAATGGATAAATTCCTAGAAACATATAACCTCTCAAAATAAAACAGGAAGAAATAGAAAATTTGAACAGACCAATTTCTGCCAATGAAATTGCATCATTAATCCAAAAATTCCCAACAAACCAAAGTCCAGGACCAGATGGCTTCACAGGTGAGTTTTACCAAACATTTAAAGAAGAGTTAATATCTATTCTTCTCAAACTATTCCAAAAATTACAAGAGGAAGAAAAACTTGCAAAATCCTTCTATGAGGCCAGTATCACCCGATATCAAAACCAGATAAAGACACTGCAAAAAAGACAACTACAGGCATATAGCTCTCATGAACATGGATGCAAAAATCCTCAACAAAATACCAGCAAACCAAATTGAACAATATATTAAAAAATCATTCACCACGATCAAGTGGGATTTATTCCTGGGTTGCAAGGGTGGTTCAATATTCACAAATCAATCGATATGATACACCACATTAATAAGAGAAAGGATAGGAACCATACGATCATTTCAACAGATGCAGAAAAAGCATCTGACAAAGTACAACATCCATTCGTGATAAAAATCCTCAACAAAGTAGGTTTAGAGGGAACATACCTGAACATGATAACGGCCATACATGAAAAACCCACAGCCAACATCATCCTCAGTGGTGAAAAACTGAAAGCTTTTCCCCCAAGGTCAGGAAAAGGACAGGGATTCCTACTCTCACTACTTTTATTCAACATAATACTGGAAGTCCTAGCCACAGCAATCAGACAATATAAAGAAATAAAAGGCATCCAAATTGGTAAGAAAGAAGTACAACTCTCATATTTGCAGATGACATGATACTCTATACAGAAAACCCTAAAGACTCCACCAAAAAACTACTAGAACTGATACACAAGTTCAGTAAAGTCACAGGATATATGCAAAAGAATGAAACTGGACCACTTTCTTTCATCATACACAAAAATAAACTCAAAATGGATTAAGACCTAAGAGTGACACCTGAAACCATAAAAATTCTTGAAGAGAGCACAGGCAGTAATCTCTCTGACATCGGCCACAGCAACATTTTTCTAGATATGTCTCCTGAGGCAAGGGAAATAAAAGCAAAAATAAACTATTGGGACCACATTAAAATACAAAGTTTCTGCACAGCGAGGGAAACAATCAACAAAACTAAAAGGTAACTTACAGAATGGGAGAAGATATTTGCAAGTGACATATCCGATAAAGGGTTAGTATCCAAAATATATAAAAAACTGACACAACTCAATACCCCCCAAAAACACACAAATAATCCGATTAAAAATGGGCAGAAGACATGAACAGACATTTCTCCAAGGAAGACATACTGATGGCCAACAGACACATGAAAAAATGCTCAACATCACTCATCATCAGGGAAATGCAAACCAAAACTACAACGAGGTATCACCTCACGCCTGTCAGAATGGCTAAAATCAACAACACAAGAAACAACAGGTGTTGGCAAGAAAGAGGAACCCTCGTGCTCTGTTGCTGGGTATTCAAACTGGAGCAGCCACTGTGGAAAACAGTATGGAGGTTCCTCAAAACATTAAAAGTGAACTATCCTACAATCTAGTAATCATACTACTGGATACTTACCCAAAAAAATACAAAACACTAATCCAAGGAGATACATGCACCCTGATGTTGTTTGCAGCATTATTTACACTAGTCAAACCATGGAAGCAGCCCAAGTGTCCATTGATAGATGAATGGATAAAGAAGATGTGGTATATATGTACAATGGAATATTACTCAGCCATAAAAAGAATGACATCTCGCCATTTGAAATGATGTGGATGGAGCTAGAGAGCTAGAGAGCTAGAGCTAGAGAGTGCTGAGTGAAATAAGTCAGGCAGAGAAAGACAAATACCATATGATCTCACTCATATGTTCAATTTAAGAAACAAAACAAAATAGCAATGAAAAAAAAGAGAGAGAGAGAGACAAACCAAGAAACAGCCTCAACTATAGAAAATATACTGATGGTTACCAGAGGGGAGGTGGAGGGGGGGAAGCGGGAAATAGATGATGGGGATTAAAGAATACATTTATCATGATGAAAAATAAAACGATAGGGATGCCTAGGTGGCTCAGTCCGTTAAGCGCCTGCCTTCGGCTCAGGTCATGATCCCAGGGTCCTGGGATTGAGCCCCCGCATCAGGCTCCCTGCTCAGTGGGGAGCTTGCTTCTCCCTCTGCCTGCTGCACCCCCTGCTTGTGCTCTCTCTTTCTGACAAATAAATAAATAAAATCTTTTTTTAAAAAAAGAAAAAGAAAATGATAAAAAAACACTAAATAAGTAAATAAAGTTTCTTTCCTCCAAGAGGCTGTGGTACGGCTGGACATTTGCACAGGCATGGAATATTTCAGAATGCCTTTAGGAGCCAGTCAATGAGTGAAGGAGGCTGGAGTAATGCAATAATAAGGAGGGTGGGGGACTGTGGTGAGCTGGAGAGAAATGCTCCATCTAAAGGGGAAGCCACCACCCCAATCCAGCTAATTACCATCCAGTGGGAATGCAGGACCAGTATTACCAGACTTTTTTGTTTTTCAAAGAAGCCAGAAATCCAGATTGGATGGAAATATCACTGATTGCCACATGGTAGCAAATAACTTTTGAAAGTAACAAACCACCTGGGGCGCCTGGGTGGCTCAGTCAGTTAAGCATCAGACTCTTGATCTCAGCTCAGGTCTTGCTCTCAGGGTCGCGAGTTCAAGCCCCGCATTTGGCTCCACGCCTGGTAACAAAGCATGTGCATATCAAACAAAACACACCTGTGGGTATTATTCGGCCCACCAGCCACCAGTCTGAGACCTCTCCATAATGGCAGATGATAAAGTGTCTACTTTATCAAACAAGTGTTACCAACGGTAAGTTCTGTAGGTGCTCAGAGGACAAGAGTCCCTTGGGATGGTATAATCTGGACATTTTCCTCAAGGTGGCCGGATTCAGACAGGGCCCTACGTGTGGGTGTGAATCTGATAGGCAGAAGGGAGGGACACAAAGCTTTTGTCAAAGATGGGGGGGTAGATAAGAAGGTTGTGGTCAGAACAAGATGCAGCAAAGAGGTCCTTCTGGCTGTTATAAAGGCTTCATGGGGGGAGGGGCAGCTCCTGGGCAGTGGCTGGTGTCAGTGGAGGAGGTTTCTGGTCTGGGATCTCAGGGTGGCAAAAACTAGGGAAGGGGGAGCCACTACTTAGAGAGTCTGATTCTGGAAAGCCAGTCAGAGAGCAATATTAAACAGAGACAGATAGATGCTTCATCAGTGGGTGTGGGAAAGGAACAGTTTAGTCAAGTCCAGGGACTTTTCCAGAATACAGCCAATGTAAAGACCTAGGAGAAGAGCAAATAAATAGGGTGTCATCCTGGGTGGTGGCCAGAAAGTGAGGCCTCAGTAAGAGCACAGGTAAAATATATGTCCAGGAGTAAAAGCCCCAGGGACTAGAAACCATTTTCCCCAGGGCTCTCTGGCAGGCTGGGAGACTAACTGAAGGACAGAAGGTATCTTAACCCCAAAGTGGAGAGCACAGGACGTGTGGCATGCAGGTGTCATGGAGAATGATGTTGGTCTCCCATTGGATTACGCAAGGTGAGTAAGGGTCGTGGAAAAAGCACAAGTATGGTAGGCAGAATTATGGCTCCCCAAAGTCATCCATGTCCTAAATCCCCAGGACCTATGAATATGTTAGGTTAAATGGCAAAGTTTGGAAACAAAGGCTTTGCGGATGGAATTCAAGTGGCTAATCAGCTGACCTTGAGATGGGGAGAGGAGCCTGCTCTTTCCAGGTGGGCTCAATGTCACAATCAACGGCTAGGGGTCCTTATAAAAGGGGGGCAAGACAGGCAGAGTTAGCTAAGGAGACGTGATGCCAGATGGAGGGTCAGAGGACCGGGATGTGAGAAAGACTCGACCAGCCATCGCTGGTTTTGAAGCTGCAGGAAGGGGACAAAAGCCAAGCAATGCAGGCAGTGTCTAGAGGCTGGAAAAGGCAAGGAAGCAGATTTCCCCCTCGAACCTCCAGAAGGAACGCAGCCCTGCCCACACCTTGATTTTAGTCCAATGACCCCTGTTTCAGACTTCCGACCTCCAGAACTGTAAGATCATAAATCTGTGTTGCTTTAAGCCACTAAATTAGCGGTAACTTGGTACAGCAACAGTAGGAAACTGATACAACGAGCTTTGGATTCAGACGGATGTAGGGTTTGATCCTGGCTCTACTATATACCAATGGCTTGACCTTAGTCTGGTCACTTAACCTCTCGGAGCCTCAATATCCTCATAAATGGTGTCCATAATACTTACACTTAACGGAGTTGAGATGAAAAGCAACTGAGATGATGAGCAGAAAGAGCACAGCAGCTGGGCACAGGGAAGGTGGTGGCAATGTTCTTTTCTTTCCATTGGTGCATTTGAGGAAACACGGATTAATATTTGGGACCAATGGTGTTTTGGTAAATGGCTAGCAACCGGCTCTCAAAAAAGAATGCCTATTTATTTACTTACTGTATAAGAATGTGAAGCATAGAGTTTATGAATAATAATGAAATATACAATACTCTTTATTGCAAATTCCTTATAGCCGATCGATTTTCATATAATGCTTTCATTGATTTTGCTGAATTCTTACATCCATTGCCAACCTACAATCGCAAGAGAAGAGCAAGTGTAGTTCCTACATGAATGGTGGTTGATATTTTCGTTTATGTTAATGAGTAAGAAGGGAAACAATGAAGTAGTGTTGGAACTTGACAAATTCATCAATGATTCGAACAACTTCTTTGCTGAATCAAATAATAGTTTCCATGTATCGGAAGCATGCTTCCTCCTTTTTTGTGTGTGCTATTCACAAAGTAACACAAACTTACTAGTTTAAAGTACATTATTAACATTTTCTCCATCACTTTCTTGAAGTCTAGAGTGCAATGAACAAAACAAGAATTCAAGCCCTGATTTGTAGCATTCTCAGATTTCCGAGATATAAATACTTTCACTCCGGCCTATTTCAAGCTACCTATGTGATGTCACCAAAACGGAGTGGGCAAAGATGCACATCATTCAGATGCAATGGATGAGAAGCAGCCAAAGGCCATAGATCATGGTAAACTAATTAGGAAGTAAACTAACTGGGAAGAACCAAAGTAAACTGATTATCTGAGTCCAAGTAATAAATACTTATTATTCTTCTTAATATAGTTTATTTAATTGGAGGTTTATATAATTTAATATTTTTCTTTAAGAGTTAATTTTTTAATCTTGCGATAATTTGAGACTTACAGAAGAGTTGCAAAAGCAGTACAGAGAGGTCCCCATACCCTTCACACAGCTTCCCCTTATATTGACATCCTGCATAATTACAGGGGCTCCTGGGTAGTTCAGTTGTTAAGCATCTGCCTTCGGCTCAGGTCATGATCCCAGGGTCCTGGGATGGAGCCCCGCATCAGGTTCCCTGCTTGGCGGGGAGCCTGCTGCTCCCCTTGCTTGTGCTCTCTCTCTCTCTCTGACAAATAAATAAGTAAAATCTTAAAACCAACACTGATCAAAACGGAGAAATTAGCCTTGGTACAATATTAACTAAAGTACAAAATTTATTTGGACCTCACCAGTTTTCCCACTGAAGTCTTTTTTCTGTTCTAGGATCCAATCTAGGATCCTATATGGCACTGAGTTGATCATTTATTTGATAAAAAAAAAATGTCCCTCAATTTCGGTTTGTCTTCTGTTGTCTCAAATAATTCAATTTTTAATGATGGCTGCGATTCACAATCGGCTCACGAGTTTCCTAAATGTTTAACAGCTGGCTCTCACGAGGCACAAGGCAGCCCCAGCTCCACACCACTACCTAGGACACTCTAAGCAAAACTGACAATTCATTCCTTGTTTGTTTGGGGTTTTTCCACCCCACCCCCCATTAATTCCACCAATATTTATTGAGCGCCCTCTAGGGGCTAGAGCTGGGGATGCAGAGATGACCAAAACAGCGCTTGACACAGAAACTTACAGGCTAGGGGATATGAGAGAACAGTAGCAGACAATACCCCTGGAGTGATCCGGGCTATGATGGGGGAATAGAACGTGCTGGAGCACTCAGGTGGGAGGGACCGGCCATGCCTAAGAAGGTCAAGGAAGGCTTCAAAGAGGAAGTAAAGGATGAGCAAGAGCTCCCCAGGTTTATAGGGTTTAACATTTTTTGTTTCACGGTTCATTGAAACGAGGTAAGCGAGGAGATAAGATGATGTGCGAACTGTGTCTTGATGCGTGAGGAGGAATGAGCCAGTCAGTTGAAGAAGCGGAAGGAAAAACAGTCACCCAATTATTCTTTCATTCGCAAAGCATTCATTAGGCGTCAATTCTGTCCTGGGCTCTGGGGATGCCCAAACGCGTAATGGATAAGGACACTCAAAGTGTGACTAGGAATATGATGGCACGAGACGGTGCCTGGATGGTGTTCCAGTGGGTGGCATGAGAACACTAGCCAGCCGCCTCCTCCCTGGAAGCGCAAAAGGACCTCAGGGAAGCTTCCAGGCTGCTACCATCATTTCACCCAGCATAACCAACAGCTTCGGCCAGAGGACAACTGATTCTGGAAGCTTCCTATGCAGGTAGTATATGTATACAGCCCCCTTCTCTGCAGCCCCTCACACCCAGACCCCCATGTACAGACAGACCCCGTAGGAGCTACACTTGGCAATGGAAGCCTGCCTTGGGCAGACAGCATATAAATGCTCGCAGGATGAAGTAATGTTGACAAGGTATTGAAGACCAACTCAAGTCAAGGGCCCTTGATCTGAGACCAAGACCCCCAGAGCGCTCCTATGTCACTTCCTCAGCCCCATGACATACCATGACATACCACCTCAGCCATCCTCTATCCCATCGTACTGCTTTATTTTTTCCATAGCATTTATGACTATTTGAAAATATCGAAGCATTTACTCACTTTTGCCTGTTTCCTTCCACTAGAATCTCAGCTCCCCATATGCCGAATCCCTGTCTGTCTGGCCATCTATATCTCCCCAGCTCGCAGCTCAGGGCCTGGCCCATAGGGGCACTGGGGCACTATTTGTAGAATGGACGAGGGAATGAACGAATGGGAGGGTGGGTGCTATTGCTCAGATCTGAGGGCTGCATTCACGACCCTCTGTGGCCCAAACTGTCTCCCTCGACTTTAAGTCTTCAGTGCCTTGACTCAGAACTTGAACCTTATGTGGAGGAAGAAAACTGCCCCGTGTGAAATTCAGAGCACTCCTCTTAGAACTGTTGTGAGAGTGTGAGAGACAATCACTAACAGTGTTGCACTTGCTAAGTACCAGTTCCCATTCTAAGCACTTTATATATTCAGTAAAGAGTTGCTGAGTTTCTAGTAGGGGCCAGGCACTGTTTAGGCCTGAGGGATATGGCAGCAATGTAAGACCAAAGTCTCTGCTTTGGAGGAATTTTAATATTAGCTCATTTAATTTAAAAACAACCTGAAGGGACGCCTGGGTGGCTCAGTCGGCGAAGCATCTGCCTTCGGCTCAGGTCATGATCCCAGGGTCCGGGGATCGAGTCCCGAGTCGGGCTCCCTGCTCAGCGGGGAGTCTGCTTCTCCCTCTGCCTGCTGCTCCCCCTGCTCATGCTCTCTCTCTCTGACAGATAAATAAATAAAATCTTAAAAAAAACCACCTGAAGATGGATATCCTGTGACTATTCCCATTTTAAAGATGAGAAAACTGAGGCACAGAGGCTAAGTAGCTTGCCCAAGATCCTACAGCTGTGGAATAGCGGAGCCAAGCAGTCTGGGCCCCGAGCCGGCCTTCTTGACCAAGAAGCTACCCTGTATATGGGGGGGTGGGTGCTTGACAAACTCTGAATGACTTCGACCAATTAGAGTTCCCATTATTCTGGGCAGGAGCGTGGTGTGTTGTAGGGGCAGGAAAGAGACTGGGCTGGGGGCTCAGAGAATGAATAGAATGTTGTGGTCCCGGAGGTGCCTTTGGCGCTCCCTGGGCCAGGAGAGCGCTAGCGGTGATGTGTCTCTGGGGGTCCTGGGGCCCCTTGCCGGAGACTACCAGACTTGGCCGACTCCTGTGAGGTAAGGCTGCATGAAGGGGACTGCGTGGACTTCGCTCTTTGTCTTTTTTTTTTTGCCAGAATCCGTCCTGGTCCCCCTTCTACAGATTGGTTGCCCTTATGTGGGGGGGCTGCCCTCCCCCCTTGCCATAGTCCTCCCATTTAGCCTTCCAGCCTCAGAGGACAAAGGAAAGTTTGGCCAACCCCCACCGGGCTTTTCTAGTTTTGTTTCCATTGGAACAAAGCACAGTTCACCCAGTGCTCTCTGATCTTTGGAATGAGAAAGGAAAATAGTTTATCACATGGGAGTACCCCCCTTCCCCCCCACACACACACCACCCCCATTGCTCACTGGTCTCAGCCTCTCAGGACACCCAGATTCCTGGCAGGGCTAGGAGGGGAAGGCGCCTCCCTTCTGCTCAGCCCTCAGGGAGCTGGGGGGAGAGTGATGACTTCCAGCTGGGCTGGCTTGTTTTCTCCCCCTTGGGCTCCACCTGTGGCCTAGATGGAGCAGAAAGAAGAACCAAGTATCCTCCCTTCTGATTCTCTCACAGTTCCAACCACACAAATGAGCCTCCCAGACCGTGGTCAGCAGATTTCCAAGGGATTCCTGCAGAAAGAGAGGTGGTGTGGGACCTTGAGCAAATTCCTTAACCCCTCCAAGACCCAGTGTTCTCCTCTGAAAAAAATGGGTCTAAGAATGCCTGCTTTGTACTGTTATTGGAAGAACTAAAACTTTAAGTGAGAAATGCTTGAAGAACGCTAGGCCCCACCTAGACTGGATAGAAGAGTTTGGTCTGGGAGAGAAGACGGGATTGTTGCAGAGATGGACCCACCTGAGTAGTAGGTGTGGTAGAAGTTGTTGCTCTGGAAAGTGGGGTGGGACATCATCCCGCTGCTGGTCTCTGACAGGCTTCTGCCCTGCACCAGGACTTTGAACCAGAGCCAGGCACACTTCAGAGAATACAGCTGGCTTGGTTGAATGCAGCTGAGGGGCAGCCATCTCCCTCCCCCCATCATTGTCTGAACAGCTGTAACGTGGTGCTTTCATAGATCTGGGTTGAAAATAAGATGGCATGTTGGAGGAGGTCAGGGAAGAAAAAGAGAACGCAAGTTCGCGGACCTCTGCTCTCATGCCCACGGGGCCCGAGGGGCAAGCCCAGTTGGCCAGGCCCTCACCTTGGCCCGTAGAGATCATCACATCTTATCTCTCACCTTCTAAATGAGCAAACTGAGGGTGAGCAGAAGGGACTTGCCCAAGGTCACCCTGCTAACTCCTACGGTCCAGCGGGCTCTCTGCTTCCCATTGACAATCTGCTGCTGAGAATCCCAGGTCATACGGCCCAGAAATGACCCGGGGCCACCTCACGGATCCCCACAGTCTACCTGTCTCTTCAGTTAGACATTAGTGAGTGCCCACTATGCACCAGGCACTCTTCCAAGCGCTAGGAATGTAGCATGGGCAAAAACAGACCAAAATTCCCATTCCCGTGAAGTTTACATTCTGGTGGAGAGACAGACAACAAATAAAATAACTGAGTATTTTATTGTAGTAAGTTGTAGTAAGTTAGTTTGGAGAAAAATGAAACAATACAGGGACTCAGGGGACCAGCAGAACTGGGGTTCTGGGGGCGCCTGGGTGGCTCAGTTGGTTAAGCGACTGCCTTCGTTCGGCTCAGGTCATGATCCCGGAGTCCCGGGATCGAGTTCCGCATCGGGCTCCCTGCTCGGCAGGGAGTCTGCTTCTCCCTCTGCCCCTCCCCCCTCTCATGCTCTCTCTATCTCATTCTCTCTCTCAAATAAATAAATAAAATCTTTAAAAAAAAAAAAAGAACCGGGGTTCTGTTTTAGAATAGGATGGTCAAAGGAGGCTTCATTAAGAAGGTGACATTTGAGCCGAGATCTGAATGAAGTGAGGGAGTGAACCACAAAGACATCCTGAGGAAAAGAGTCTAGGCAGAGAGAACAGCAAATGCAAAGATCTTGAGGCTGTTCGGGGAAGAGCAAGGAGGCCAGTGTGGCTGGAGCAGAGTGAGACGGACCGTGATTGGATATAAGGTCCGACAGGTCATGGCGGGGGTGCAGATCATGTAGGACTTTGTGGGCCACTGTAATGGCTTTGGCTTTGGGTGTGAAATAAAGAACCATGAGAGGGCGTTGAGCAGGGGCAGGACATGACCTGACTCGTGTTTCATCAGGATCACTCTGGCTGCTGTGTTGAGAGCAGACTGTAGAGGGTCCAAGGTGTAATAATTTTTTTAAACTTTTTTTTAAGATTTTATTTATTTATTTGACAGAGAGAGAGACAGCGAGAGAGGGAACACAAGCAGGGGGCAGAGGGAGAGGGAGAAGCAGACTCCCAGCTGAGCAGGGAGCCCGATGCGGGGCTCGATCCCAGGACCCTGGGACCAGAACCTGAGCCGAAGGCAGACACTTAACGACTGAGCCTCCCAGGCGTCCCCCAAGGTGTAGTAATTTGATAGAGCAGGGAGACGTCGTTGGAGGCTGTTGCAAATATCCAGGGGAGAGATGATGGTGGCACGGACCATGGACCTGGTAACACGTGGCTTGCTTCTGGATATTATGAAGGTGGAAAGAACGTGATATGCTAATGGAGTAGACCCGGAATACGAGAAAGAGAGAGGAGTCAAGAATGACTTTGAGGTTTGAGTCCCGATCAATTAGAAAGTTGGGGATGCCGGGGCGCCTGGGTGGCTCTCTTACCAGAAGCCCGCCTTCCTCGGCTTTTACACACTCACACAGAGGGAGCCTCCCTCAGGAAGCTCAGAGCCTTCACACATTTGCACATTCGAGAGTCACTATCTGGTTTCCCATCTCTCCCCCCGAACTGGGCTAGTCACTCCTCGAGGGCAGAGGTTCTTTCTTTCTTTTTTTTTTTTTTTTAAGATTTTTAAATTTATTTATTTGACAGAGAGAGACACAGTGAGAGAGGGAACACAAGCAGGGGGAGTGGGAGAGGGACAAGCAGTCTCCCCGCTGAGCAGGGAGCCCGATGCGGGGCTCCATCCCAGGACCCTGGGATCATGCATGACCTGAGCCGAAGGCAGACGCTTAATGACTGAGCCACCCAGGCGCCCCCAGAGGTTGTTTCTTATTTATTCATCTCTCTAACCTTAGCATAGCCCTTGCCAAAGTATTCAATACAGTCTTATTGAATGAATGAATGAATGAATGAGTGGGAGTGAATGAACGGTCTACCATGCTACAGGAGAGATAAGAAAGGATCACAGAAGTATTCTGTGGGGGTCAGAGAGAATCACAGAGATGCCCTTTAAGCTGGGTAGGAAGGTCAGCAAAGATTTTAGCAGGCCCAAAAAAAATTCTCAGGGACGTGCAGCTAAATTTTGCTTCTCACATTGGTCACAAACTAGCCGCCAGGAGGCTGAAATATGGTTTGCAGATGCTCTTCGTCTGGCCATTTTTTCTGGCCCGCACAGTGTTTTCAAAAGTAACGTGAGGAGACAGGCGTTGTGTTTGGTCACACCAGGAGTTGTCCTTCCCTTAGCTAACTCTGGTCCTCGTGTTATCTGCCAAGGGCAGGGTGGGGAATGTGGCCCCGCACGTCTATGAGTTTGCCTCCTCCGGTCAGGGAAGCCCAGTGTCTGCTCACTGGGTAAAATGCCTACTGCTGAGGGGAGAACAGACTTAGCTCATTCAGACAGAGCCCGCGTGCCACGTCAGCCACACGGCCAGGCCAGGCCCGCTGGTCAGGAGCGCAAGTGCCTGCCAGTCGCAGGACCATCACATCTACCTCAAATCCTGCGGGGTGTGCAAGAGCTCTCCTCACAATGGTAGGAGGCGACGCAGCCGTCAAGCCAGGGCTTGGCTGGCCCTGCCCCCCAATTACTCCACACACAGAGAAGCCAGCAACCCCAGAATCTCCACAGTGGCTTCTGTCTCGGCGGGAGACCGCATTTCAGGAGGAGGCCCCGCTGTGTGATGATGACAAGACCTCTGGCGGCCCAGGAGACCCCGGTGTGGGTCTGCAAGCAAAGGCCCAGCCTGATCCTGTCGACGTGACCCGCGGGGGCGGGGGGCGGGGAGCCGAGTGTGCCACGGACGGCACAACCCACCGCGTGGACTGCCGTGGCCTCCGGCGGGCCTCCGCAAGCCAGTGGGAGCGGGCGTGGGGCCCCCCTGACGCGGTCAGGCGCCGCCAGGCAGCGGCCGGCCGCCTAGACGGGCAGAAAGCGAGAGCAGCCCCCTCTGCGCCGGTTCAGCGGACACGGGGGGCGGGGGCCCGTCGCCGCCCCTCCCATGCTTGCTCCTGTCGCTCCCAAGACGTCCTGGCTGCCACCTGCACGCCAGAAACCCACACCCAACAGCTCCTTCGGCCAGGCCAGGCCCCCGGTCATGTCAGCAACAGCTGTATAGCACACAACACACGCACAGGCACCCGGGCCCCCGCGTCACGTCCCCCTGGGTGCGTCCGGCCTTCGGTCGGGGGGCAGCCAGCTTCTGGGGCCCCGCTGCAGCTGCACACGCTTCCGCTCGCACGAGCAGGCCGACCGCCTCCCCCTGCGCACGCCACGGGCTGCAGGGTCTCGCCGCACACCTTGCCCACCTGAGGCGGCTGGAGGCGCGCAAAGGAGACCGACAACGCACACCCAAAGCCGAAGACCGGGCCTCGGAGGCTCTGAAGAGTGTTCCGTCGAGTCTCTTCGGGAAGCGTCCCTGCTGCGTTCTCTCTGCAGCCCGAGGGATTTGTCCCCCTGAACTCGTGAGCCGCCCGAGCAGCAAAGCGCGCGAGCGGGGCAGCAGAACGGCGGGAATGAACGCCTTTCACCCCGGGAAGCTCCCGAGGGTTGTGCGGGCACATGCAACAGCTCAGCCAGAAACAGTATCTGTCTTCTCCCCTCTGCCCCCCTCATCCTCCCCATCCCCGTCCCAGATGGCGACGCCGGCTACGGACGGGCCGGATTTGCCACGTGTGTCCCCTAACTGAACAGTCCCTCTACACCCTCCACGCCGAGCTTGGGGGCAGCCATTGGGCGCCACGGGCCACCAGTGGTTTTACCCGGTGCTGGGCACCCCCCCCCCCAGCCCTCTGCCTGGCTCTCGGTACCTTTCACCCAGATGCTGCCCAAACGTGTGGGATTCCAGTGCCGTCCCAGCTGGGCCAGTGCCTTCCCACAGCGGCTGTTTGTCTAGCATCCCCCAGGGAGCCGGGCCTCGCCAGCCCGTGGCCAGGCAGATTTGCAGCTCATGCGGCCCTTGGGGGACCAGAGACGGCAAAGGAACCCGGTGGTAAGAATGCCATTCTTGGGGCGCCTGGGTGGCTCAGTCGGTTAAGCGACTGCCTTCGGCTCAGGTCATGATCCTGGAGTCCCGGGATCGAGTCCCGCATCGGGCTCCCTGCTCGGCGAGGAGCCTGCTTCTCCCTCTCCCGCTCCCCCCTCTTGTGCTCTTTCTCTCTCTCACTCTCTCTCTCAAATAAATAAATAAGATCTTAAAAAAAAAAAAAAAAAAAAGAATGCCATTCTTGACCTTCCCTGCCCACCCCGTGCTTCTCGGCGGAGTCTCAGGGCGGACCGGGCCGCCGAGAGCCAGGCAGAGAGCGAGAGCAAATGCTTGCTAGTACACACTCTGCATTCAGCACTTTGTCCTGGAGAGGACCCTGCCAGGCAAGGCGGGCTAAATTCATGCTTTGTGCCGGCAACCAAGGCCCCCTGTGTATGCCCAGCTGGCTGCCAGTGGGCATGCCGGGTCCTTTCTAGGCCCTAAATGGGCCCCGCTCGTACTGGGCTGTGTGAAGACAATCGCTGTCAATGGCACACCATCTCTGCAGCCGACTGCCAAAGCCAGAACTCCTACGGGCACACACCACTGCTCTGTGCGGGCCTGTCCGAGGAGGGCGGAGCCAGCCAGGCCTGGCTGCTGTGTTTTAAGACGACATTGGAAACCACTTAAGCAAAGCACTCGCAGTTTTCACTTCAAAGCAGGTCAAACAGAGAATCCCTCCCTCACCCGGACCGGTGTTGAAAGGTGCATAAACACCAACTAATCCAAGGGTCACAAATGTAAATGCCTTTAGGCACCGAGCAGCTAATGGAAATGAGAGAGAAGGGGAGGTGTGAGAAGATGGGGGAGGGGCAGGGGAAACTAGAACACACAGGCCTTACAAAAAAGGCATTTAGGATCATTTTAACGTGCCAACCAACAAAGCATGTCTGCAGGCCCTTAGGGCTTATAGGGCCTAAGAGCTATATTATTTGGGGATTGCTGTTGGAATGCTGTGCAATCCAGAGGAAAGGACTTACCCAAGGTCACCCAACTGGTCAGTGAGAGAGGCCCCTCCCCACCTATTTGGCAGAACGAGTCCCACGGATATCCTCATCTGGTTCATTCCTTCCTTCCTTCAGCAAACAGATCACAACCCCCACAATGTCCAGGCATCCTCTTGTGCCGTCAGGGCCCCCGCAGTGAACCAGACATGTTCTCGATCTTCAAGAAAGTCTCAGTTCAGTAGGGAAGTGGCAAGAACTAAGCCTGGAAATCGAGGTGGCGAGCGGGCAGTATGGGACCTCGAACGCCAAGCCGAGGCACCTGGGTTTCATGCTGAAAGCCGCAGAGGAGCCTTGGGCTAGTTACGGGCGGGTCTCAGAGGGCGGGTCTCAGAAAGCTGCGCTGTCAGAAGACTCACCCAGCAGTCGTGACACGATGGATTAGGCCAGGCCCGCGGGATAGGAGGTGTCACTGAAGGCACAAAGAGTGGCTAATCCAAAAGTCTAGACCTGAGGTCATGAGGCTGGGGGTCACTAAGAAGAGAGGGCAAAGGTTGAATATGTGTAAATCAATAGGGTAGGGCTTCTAGGGGTATGTGCCTCTGTGCGCGCGCGCGTGTGTGCGTGTGTGTGTAAACGGGCCTGGAATGAAGGAGCTGGGTTGGCAAGAGGCAAGAGAAGAACCAAGATGGCTCCAAAATGGGGTGGATGGCTGGAATGCCAACAGGGAGGAAGAAACCAGGGGACCTGGGCTGGGGGACATTGGGCGGGTGAAAATGTCCAAATGTTTCTCTATGACAGCGGCCTGAAGACCAATAAGAAGAATCTGGGATTGTCTGTTTTGGGCTATTATAGCCTCTCCGGCCTCCGTATGGAAACTTGAGCCAGGGCCTCTTGACCTCTCGACTCTTCCACATGCCCGGAAGTGACCTCTGGGGAAATCCCACTTGGTGCCTCTGGTTGAAATGGTCCAACAATTTAACAAATACTAATCAAATAAATAACGAAAATACATCCTCCACCCCCGGCCTCTTTCTGTCCCCCACTCCAAAACAGCTCTGTGGGAAAGTCAGTTTGGGAATTTCCCACATGTGTCCATGACCGCAATGCCGGAGCAATGGTCTGAGTCAGCTACAACCTTCAAAATTCTGTATTCGCTTCTCACATCAAAGGCAGCAGGCTGGCTGGAAGAGTCCTGATGATGTTACAAAATGATTTCCCGCATCAGCTCTGGGGCTACCTGGGCCTTCTGTGCCGGCTTCCAAAGGCTGGGGCGGCCAGGTAGAGAGAGCCTGCTGGGCATGTGCCCGAACCATCAGGCCCATCCAGATGATCCACTAGCCTCACACACCCCACAGGGATGGCCCATTTGCCTTCCATTCCCTCCACAGTCGCCTGTTTCCTCCCTCTGGGAAGAGAGAACAGCATCAGCGAACAAGCCAGAACCAAAAATAGATGAGGACTTCCAGTCCAAGCCTTGGCCACAGAAAGTGGACTTGAAAAGCTGCAGGCGAAACTGAAGCTGAAGGATGCACGGGGCTCTGGGGGAAAGAGTAGGGGCTCTGGAGTCCCACTTTGGTTCAACTCGCAGCTTGGCCTCCTACCAGATGCAGGGTCTAGCCACAGATTTCTCATGTGTAAAATTGCAATTATGACACTTCCCTTTTAGGGTTACTCTGAGGATTACATGTGATGCTGCATGCACAGTTCCTGGCACATAGTAAATGCTCAATAAAAATTAGTTTCATCTTTCACCGCTTCTGCTTTTGAAGATGAGGTCTTTTTCAATAACGACCAGCTGTTGGACCAAAACACCACCTGGTAAGGGGGGGGTGAGTGGGGAGGGGAGCCGAGGGGAAAGGAAAGAGTGCCAACATCTCATCTTACCAAGTGGGGATTCAAAAGGTGCAGCCAATAATCGATGAAGCAAAAACATAAAAGTGCTTGGTACATTGCAAAAATTACTAGAATAATCGTTAAAGGAATAAAAAAGTGGCGACACAGTCACATAATTGTGATGAGTCCTCAACTAGCTGAGCAGGAAGTCAAGAAAGAATTTCCAAACACTGGTAAATGAAGAAATAAAAGTGGAAGTGCTTTATGTAGAGAAATGAGGGTACAGACAGGAAGAAAAGACCTAAAACTGGTCACTTCCCAGAAACGGGACTGGGAGCGGGGATTCCTGCAGCGTCCTGTTGTTTTCTTTCCCTGGGCATGTTCCACTCTGATGACAAAAACCCAGCCAGGAATAATATGAAAAGTCGGAGGTGGCACCCACGTCCACCACCTTAAGGCACGGCCCACAGCATCACGGCCGGTGCACCCTCCAGGGTTAGCCCCTTCCCTGCATGCATTGCACATCCCTCCTTTGAGGCAAAGCAGAGCCTTAAAAAGGGGGAGACACTTGACCAGGGCCAGTTGCCCAAAGAAGCTCCTTTGCAGGGGAGCAGAGACAGGAGTCTGGGCCGCATGGGGCACAGGCCAACTGGAGAAGCCCTTTACAGAACACATTCTCCCCCGGGAGGGGTCTACCCATCCCACCCCATGGGTCCTCCGTATGATGAGCGGTTCACACCGGCTGACCGTAGACAGCACCCCGACGTGCCAGGACATGGCACATATAGCCACACAGCTCCACTCTCCTACAGCCATGTCCACAAGAAGTAGTAGGCGGTAAGATCTACGCCAGCTTCCAGCCCAGAAGGAGCCCACCGCTCTCCATCCCACGGTTCAGTACTGCTGCCTGGTGGCTCCTCTCCTCAATATTCATTCATCCAGGAAGAACCCATGGATGCCTGTTCCGTACACAGCTGTAGTGCCCAATAGCAATGCCAAGACCGCTTCAAGGGAGAACAGCGAAAGCTTTTTCACTTTTAGGTAGAAGGAAAAATCAGAAAAGGGTGCTTATGGGACAGCTTTGCCTGGGGCCAGGGCAGGACCAGAAGAGTCTGAAACATGCATGCGAGCACACACACATGCGTGTAAACACATACATATATGCACACACATGTACACACTCAGCCACGGAATACACATCCACACAGCCACACCTCCTGATGATCTCTGATAACCCCTTTTCAAGTCTGCCATGGTGGCTCTGGGTCGGGCTTTTTCCCAGTTTTATTGAGAAATAACTGACATACCTCACCGTATGAGTTTAAGGCGTACGTATGGCGTGCGTATATGGTTTGATTTACATATATTGTGACGCGATCACTACGGTAAGTTCAGCTAACATCCGTCTTCTCAGATCCGTAACAAGGGAAAGGAAGAAGAAGAGAAGAAAGGGGACACATTTCTTCCTTGTGATGAGAACTCTTGGGATTGACTCTTGACGACCTTCCTCCGGATCCCAGGGCAGTGTTAGTCACAGTCACCGTGCTGTGTGTTCCGTCCCGAGTGCTGCTGGGTCCTGTACCTGGAAGTCTGTGCCTTTTCGCCACCTCCCCCCAACCTCCACCCTCTATCCCCTGCCTCTGGCAACCTTGCTCTGAGCTCTGAGCTCTGTTTCTGCGAGTTTGTTTTTGTTTTTGTTGGGAGAATCCGCACATGAGCGAAATCACACGGTCTGTGTCTTTCTGGTCTGACTTCTTTCACTGAGCATAATGCCCTCAAGGTCCATCCGTGTTGTCGCCAAACGGTAGGATTTCCTCATTTTTTCTTACGGCCGAATCACGTTCCATCGGGTATACATCTCCCAGCTTCTTTGCCCCTCCGTCCCCTGGGGGACGCTTATCCATGTCTCGGCTATTGTAAATAACGCTGCAATGAACATGGAGGTGCAGATGCCTTCTCGAGTTAGTGTTTTTGTTTCCTTTAGATATATTCCCAGAAGTGGAATTGATGGATCATAGGGCAGTTCTATTTTTAATTTTTTGAGGATCCTCCATACTGTTTTCCAGAGTGGTGGTGCCCATTTACATTCCCACCAACAGTGCACGAGGGTTCCCTTTTGTCCACATCCTCGCCAGCACCCGTTATCTCTTGTCATTTTGATGATGGCCATCCTAACAGGGTTGAGGTGACATCTCATTGTAGTTTTAATTTGCATTGCCCTGATGATTAATGATGTTGAACATCTTTTCATTAACCTGTTGGCCTTCCATATATCTTCTTTGGAGAAATGTCTATTCCGGTCCTTTGCCCAGTTTTTTATTAGGTTTCTTGGCTTTGGGGCTATTAAGTTGTATGAGTTTTTAAATATGCTTTGAATACTAACTCCTTATCAGATACATGGTTTGTACATATATTTTTTTCCATTTTGTAAGTTGTCTTTTCACTTTGTTGATGGTTGGGTGGTTCTTTTCTCCTTCCATTTTTTTTTAAAATTTAATTTAATTTTATTTATTTGAGAGAGAGAGAGAGAGAGAGAGAGAGAGAGAGACAGTGACAGAGATAGCAAGAGAGCGCGCGAGCGGGGAGGAGAGGGAGAAGCAGACTCCCCACTGAGCAGGGAGCCGACGCACGGCTCGATCCCAGGACCCTGGGATCATGACCTGAGCCGAAGGCAGAGGCTTCACCGACTGAGCCACCCAGGCGCCCCTCTCCTTCCATTTTTTTTTAACAGTTTTATTGAGCTATAATTCACAATACCATACAATTCAACCAATCAGACAATTTAATGGCTTTTAGTATATTCAGAGTTGTATGTCCATCCTTACAGTCAACTTTAGAACATTTTCATCACCCCCCAAAAGAAACCCCATACCCATTAGTTCCCTATTCCACCTCCCCCACAGCCCCTGGAAGACACTAATTTATTTTCTGTCTCTGTGAATTTGCCTATAGAACCATAGAACGCATGGGGTTTTGCATCTGGCTTCTTTCCCTTAGCACAGTGTTTCCAAGGCTCATCCATGTTGTAGCTGATACCCCTATCTCATTCCTTTTTATGGCTGAGTAATATTCCATCATATGGCTCTGGATATACCACATTTATTTATTCTGCTCACACACTGAAAGACATTTCCATCTGTTGGTTATGATGAATAATGCTCCTATGAACATCGTACAAGCTTTTGTGTGGACGTACATTTTCATTTCTCCTGGGTAGAAACCTAGAAGTGGAATTGCTGGGTCATATGGTAACCTGGATCAGATTCTTATTCCTTTGACAAACTGCCAGACTGTTTTCCAAAGTGGCTGCACCATTTTACATTCCCACCAGCAGCATATGAGGGTTCCAATTGCTCCACATCCCAGCAAACACTTGTTTTGTTCCATATTTTTTACTTCAGATATCCTATTAGGTGTGAAGTGGCATCTTGTGGCTTGGATTTGCCCTTCCCTCGTGGCTAATGATGTTGCGCACCTTTTCGTGTGCTTGTTGGCCATTTGTACATCTTTGGAGAACCATCTACTCAGGTCCTTTGCCCATTTTAAAATTGGGTTCTTTGCCCTTTTGTTATTGAGTTGGAAAAATTCTTTTTTTTTTTTTTTGAGTTGTAAAGAGTTCTTTATTCTGGATACAAGTCTCTTGTCAGATATGTGATGTACAAAAATTTTCTCCCATTCTGTGGGTTGTCTATTCACTTTCTTGGTAGTGTCCTTTGAAAGGCAAGCATTTTTTACTTGTGATAAAGTTCAATTTATCTATTTTTTTCTTTCGCCACTTGTACCTTCGGTGTTGTAGCTAAGAAACCATTGCCTAATCCAAGATCATGAAGATTTATACCTACACTTTCTTTTAAGAGTTTTACAGTTTTAGCTCTCATATTTAGGTCTTTGATCTGTTTTGAGTTAATTTCTGTATATGGTATGCGGTTAGGGATCAGACTTCATCTTTTATTTTGCATGAGGATTCTTCCCTTTTATTTTCAAGGGCAGCACCTTAGTGGAAAACTGCGCCTAGGCAAAATACAATTTACAATAATTACAAATATCATTGATTAGCTCTCTATGAGGTGCTAACGTACGCTGCCTCTTATTTTCACAGCAACACTTCAAGGTAGACCCTTGTATTCTTCTCATTTCACAGTTGATAAAAGTGAGATGGATTAACTTGTCCTACATTTTGCACAATCGGCAAGAGGCAGAGTGAGGATTTGCATCAGGCCCACCAAAGCCTAGACTCCCAGTGCTGCACCGGGCTGCAGAAGTGGGTGTCATTCTGCTCACTGCCCTCTTCCTCTCAACTTGTACACACACACACACACACACACAAATGCGCGCGTGCGTGTGCGTGCATGCATGCATGCGCGCAAACACGCAAGTCTGGAATGTAATACATGCTTGAGATATGTTGGTTGAATGACTAGATAAACGCAGGTTGTTGACAGCAGTTGATGCTACACAGGATGTGATCCCAGGCTAGGCTAAAAAGTGCCAGGGCCAGGAGCAACCTCAGCACTGAGCACCGAATGCACCAGCAGCTTCTGGTCTGATGTCGGGGTGCCACACCATTCCTCCGCGACTGAGTAAAATGTCTATTTTGGAAACCTTTTTCTTCCACCCCACACAGAGTGAAGTTAAAGACCTACAGTGGTTTGTGGGGCCTGGCAATCCATGGGAATTATCTGTGAAGCTGTTCTAAACAGAGTCCTGGCACCAAATGAGGACTCCAGAGCTGGGGCTGGGTGTAAAGCACTGCAAGGCAGCGGGTGACAGGGCCAAGGGAGCATGTGACACCAGTCCAAGATTCCCTTGTAAAGGACAGCACTCTAATCAGGCTGAGAACGCATGGGCACTTGAAAATTGGCTAGGAAAGGAAAACCTAAGAGAAAAATTTAAGAGATGCCTAATGACTTCTTAGTTTATTTTCTTTTTGTAAAAAGATTTTATTTATTCATCTGAGAGAGAGAGAGAGAGAAAGAGTGTGCATGAGCCAGGGGGTGGGAGAGGCAGGGGGAGAGGGAGAAGCAGGCTCCCCGCCGAGCAGGGAGCCCAATGCGGGGCTCGATCCCAGGACCCCGGGATCATGACCTGAGCCAAAGGCAGACGCTTAACCAACTGAGCCACCCAGGCGCCCCTCTCAGTTTATTTTCTAATAGTAATAATAATAGCTACTTAAATTGGGGTTTCTAACGTGCCAGGTACTGTGCTAAACACTTCACATGTGTTAACTCATGTAATCCTCACAAGAACCCCACAGAATAGATACTGTAGTGATCTCTATTTTCCACATGAGAAAACCAAAGCAAAGAGACTTGAAGTAACTTGCTCACGGTCGCTCATAGAGTGAGGGGCAAAGCCAGAACCGGAATGTAGGCCTCCTGGCTCCAGAGTCTGTGCACTTAGACTGCTAGGCTGTACAGACAGAAGTAGTATATAAATAAGGGAGGAGGGAGAAAGAAGCAAGGTCTCCTCCTTCTAGAAAGTTACACTAAGATTTCAGAAACTTTCCACCATCCTCCTCATGAGGTGTCCGGAGCACTCTGAAAAGTTTTTGAAGGTTTACCAATAAAAGGTGGCGCCACGATTAGGACTATGGTTTTAGTTACTGGAACAGGTCATGAAAGAGAGATCAGTTAACCCCAAAGTTTCCAAAGCCACCTGCCATATGGGCACACATACTCGGGAAGGACAACTACTGGCTAAGGTTTATAGAAGAACTTACTCGGTACGAGGCAGGATTCTGAGAGCTTTCATGCACCTCTGAATTTAATAATCACAACAATCCTTTGAGGTAGGTGCTATATTAGCCCCCATTTTACAGGTGAGAAGATGAGATGGCATTACGCAGATCATAAGCGGCAAAACTGAGACTTGAACCTGGGCCGTCCCTCTCTGCATGTGGGGCACCTAATAAGCTGTGCTAAACCGATCTCGCCAAAGCCTGTAGAGACGGCTTAACCACACCCGCTACAAAAGAAGTCAGACTATAATATTATCTTGGTGTCCTCAAGCAGCCAGCCAATCCCTTTCTTGTTTGGCAAGTTGTTTTAAACCTACTTTTAAAAGTTCCTTATGTTGACTTCAGCAGTTTTCACAAGCACCAACATATTCTGGCTCCAACCCACTCCGATACCATCATTGTACGGTTGTATCACTCTTTTTATTGGTTTATCCTAGAGAAAAAGCAATGCCCTGTGATTTTCCAGAGGGACACGTGAATCTCAAGTCTCTTCCTTGTCTTCTTGCCCCTGCGTGTCTTTCCCTCTCTATGATATAGTGGAAAGACAACAAACAGGCTTTCAGGTAGACAGATCTGGATTCATTTTTTTTTTTAAGATTTTATTTATTTATTTGAGAGAGAGAGCAGGGTGAGAGAGAGAGCACAAGCCCGGGGGAGGGGGTGGGGAGCAGCAGAGGGAGAAGGAGACCCCCTGTTGAGCAGGGAGACCGATGCGGGGCTTGATCCCAGGACCCTGAGATCATGACCCGGGCTGAAGGCAGATGCTTAACCGACTGAGCCACCCAGGAGCCCCTATTTTCTCATTAGCTTCCTCTAATGCTTTCCTTGCTGAAAGTCAAGGCAGAAATGGTTGGTGACCACACCTCAGATTACTCTGCTTTGGATCTGGATTCAAATCCTGCTTCCTCCCCTTCCAGACCGGCAGGTTTGGGGCAGGTCACTTTGCCTCAGTTTGCACCTCTGTGAAATAAGGATAATCATAGCAGCTACTTTGTACCCTGGCTCTACCTTCCTCCTCCTCCTCTTCCAATATCATGCATAGACTGAGCCCCTGCACTGTCCCAGGGGACTTCAGGGGAGAGAAGAAAAGGAATAAGACAGGAAAACATATTTGGGGAATGACAACAAGTCCAGTGTGGCTTAAGTAGTTTAGAGGAGAAGGTAAGGAGGGCTAAGGACCAGGGCAAGAGGGTCTTGAATGCCTCAGACAAAGGGGCTAAACCATATTTGAGAAGCAATGAAGGCTTTGAAGGTCTTCACACAAGAGATGACACAATCCTGATGAACAATTATTGCGTGCTTATTCCAGGTTAGGCATGGTTCTTTGCTAAATCCTCATTGCTACAATTTTTCCTGTTTTGCAGATGTGGAAACTGAGACTCAGAAAGATGAACTTGACCCGAGACCACACAGCTCAGATATGGCCGACCTCAGACTAACTCTATACAGCTGGACCCCACAGCCCGCTCCTTCAGCCTAAAAGCTCTGTTACTTTGAGGTAACTAAATCAAGCAATGCTGTACATAGTAGACTTGAGGGAAGAATAAAAAGCAGAGACCATTCAGGAAGACATTACAATCAACCAAGAGAGGAAGCCAGGGAAATGGAAGCAGCCGTACAGACTGTGAGGCAGACAGTCTTCTGGAACTGGGCAACTGAGTTAATGCGGGAGGTAGCGGGGTTGAGCCTAGCCCAGAAATATGGCAGGGTTTTGTCCCCCCATGTTCTTGGGGGGAAAAAAAGAATAGTTGTCAACAATTAATTTTTTCAAGATTTTGTTTATTTATTTGAGAGAGACAGACAGAGAGAGAGCGAGCATGAGCGGGGGGCGGGGCAGAGGGAGAAGCAGACTCCCTGCCGAGCAGGGAGCCCGATGCGGGACTCGATCCCAGGACCCTGGGATCATGACCTCAGCCAAAGGCAGACGCCTAACGACTGAGCCACCCACGTGCTCTAGTTGTCCACATTTTAAAACGGGACTGTTTGCATTAATATCCAGATTTCTGTCTTCTCTTAATGAAGCAGAGGGTCTGGCAGCACTGGGCTCTCATTCCCATAGGGCACCGGTGGGCTGGGGTCCTGCAGTACCTTCCCTCTTGAGACCGAAGTGGGTGCCCCAAGGCCCTCTGGAGTCTACTGCTCCCCTTCACCTTACCTGGCTGGCCAACAGGGGAACTAGAGTCCCTGAATTTTTTGGCTGTAAACCCGAATGCCGGGAGGAATGGTGACAGGGGCTAGTGGAGAGGTTGACAGGCAAAAGAGCTGATTTGGGAGAGGAGGAAAAAAAAAGTGCTGTCTCCGTAAATTAAAAAAAAGGCTCAGGGGCAAGAGGAGAGAAAGCAGCTAGGGGAAAGGGGCAGGGAGCAGGCCTCGAGATGACAATTGGCATGACAAGAAGGGACAAAGGTCAAAGGAGGTGAGGGCATCATGGGGTCCAGGCTTTGTAGGGAAGCAGTTGAAGGCATTTACTGATTGGGAGAGGGGGTAGGGCAAAAGAGAGAGAGAGGGAGACAGACAAAAAGCCTGGAGTACTGGAGGCAACGTTTAAAATCCAAAGATTCTGGCGTCCTGCAGATATGCTGGGAAGCTGTGGGAGGAGAGAGGGTGTGTTCCGGAACAGAGAATTGAGAGTGAGATATCTCGGTAAAAATGCATCCATGAATAACAGCAAGTGCAAACTGGCGGAGTTCAGAGGGACAGGAAACTGGGAGGCCAGGGCGCTGCGGTGGCCACGGCGGCAAAGCAGTCATTCCTCAACATGCCCGAACTTCCTTTGCAAAAGCAAATGCGGGAGTGTCCCCTGGGGACAGGTAGGTCAGTATCTGCCCCTCCAGCCCTGTGGTCCCACAGCCAGGCTATGAGGTGGTCAGATTTGGGCACAAAAGAGCAGGAGCTGCCCGGAATCAAGGAGTGAACAAGGGGGAAGAGAAGTGAGGAAAGGCATGACTATCTTCTCTTTGGGGTCCCGTACTTCTTTAAAACTCCCCGTTCCCTTGACAAAGTGGACAGGATGAGGAGGCCAAGAAGAGACACATTTTTTTTTTAAGATTTTATTTATTTATTTGACAGAGAGAGACACGGCGAGAGAGGGAACACAAGCAGGGAGAGTGTGAGAGGGGAAGCAGGCTTCCGGCCGAGCAGGGAGCCCGATGCGGGGCTCGATCCCAGGACCCCGGGATCATGACCTGAGCCGAAGGCAGACGCTTAACCGACTGAGCCACCCGGGCGCCCCAAGAAGAGACACAACTGAAGAGAGGGCGTCAATTTGGAAGAAGACGTCTCTCCTAGTGGCACAGCCTTATCACACTTTCCATTGAGGTAAGAGTTTCCTAGCCTGGCTCGTGTTCAAAATGCTACAGCACAGAAGGAGGAAGCAGGGCAGAGAGAGAAGAGAAATGAGCTTTCCCTGCCTGTCAGCATGGAAGGGGTCACTGCAGCAGTTAAAAGTCACAGCAAGGTCACAATCTGCTCTTCTGCATTTGGGGACCCAAAGCCTGTAAGTTTCTACAGACCAGATGAGGGCCTATGCTGTGCTCTTGCCAATATTTAATGAAGATAGGCTTTCCTATAAAAAAATAAAATAAAATTTCAAAACCATAGCTATATCGGCTGCAGAGCAGGCCCCACATAACCACCAGTATTTCCCAGGGATGAGATTATTCCTGCTGTTCCAGAGATCAGAACATTTTACACATAATTACTGCCATTTCCCCTTCTCATTCACGCCCGATTCTGGAGAACAGCTACTCTGCAAAACATCAGCTTCTAGGTGATAAACCTCAAACTATGTATTGGATTTCTTTTTGAAATGTCTTACTACAACGTTGTAACCCCATTTCACCATTTTGTATGCTTCCCCCTCCCGAATAAAATCTGGGGTTTGGGTTCAACTGAGTTCTAGTAGAGATAACATGTGGAGGAGGAGCCCCACCGAAAATAAATGTTTCCACTGGAAACATTTTAAGTAAGACTGTGGGACGTCCAGAATGGCCGTATGGGAAGTCGGTGTTACTCCCAAGTGAATAAAACAACCATTTCACTGGTGAAAACGATTTAAAAAAAAAAAAACAAAAAACGAAACCACTTCAAGTCTATAGAGATTGTCCTCGGGGCACACAGCAAGTAGAGAAACATTTCCTCAAGAAAATTTACTAAATCTTGGTAAGAATGGTGACAAGTGGCATTCGAACCACGACCAGCACCAGTTCCGCCCCGTACCCCACCTCCATGTTACAGAAGCACTATTCTGGACAAGTGTGGCCAAGAAAACAGGGCTCCCCCCTCCCCCCCACCGCCCAGCTAGGGGCTATAGTTTCATTCCAGGGGCATCTGTCATCTCCCCTCGCTCGGTACTGCGGTAACTCTGTTCTGGGTGGGAGTGACCAAGAGGACTGGGCCCTCCATCATCCCACCCCAGCTCAGTCACAGAATGGGGGTTCCACGCTAGGAGACGCAAGCTGAGGAGACCAAGGGCTACCATCTCCTCCCCAGGGCCTACCCATAGAGCAGAGAGCATCATTTCTAGAAAAAGCAGGCACTGTCCTCACCCCCAGCCTCAGTGCAGTGGCCCAGGGGTGAAGACAGACCATAAGGATGGAGAGCTCCACATCTAACTATGTAGAATAGAGCATGGAGGAGTCTATGCCTAAGGCACTGCTGGCGGCAACAAGTTAAGAGGAGGCTCATAGCTTCGTGAAACTAGTAACCAAGAAAAATGGCAGACCAGCCAGAAAAGAAAGGGAAAGGGAAAGAGACAGCCGGGAAGACCCCCCTCTGGTATCACACTCATCCTTATGGATCTGGAAGGCTGTGCACATCGCACCCACTTTGGGAGCAAGCACAGAAGAACGTGATACAGACTTGAAAACACTCACCAAACCACACACAGATCAAACAGCAAAGGGCAGAAGTCTTGCTGGCTCAAGGGACTTAAGCCCAACCTTTGACCAAGCACTGATTGAGCAGTAAGCTACTCTGACCCAGGGGCCACTCCTAGGAAGCCAGGCTTAAAATTAAATCACACCTATCCCTAGCAATCTGGAAGACTGTGCCCTCTCAGGAATGACCAGAGAGAGACCTTCTAAGCTACTACTTCCTGGGTGTAAGGGGGGCAAAATTGTAAACTCCCTTAACTGTGAAAGCAGTCTCCAAGCTATACACATACATTCAATTGTAAAGAGAGATCAACAGAGAGTTCTTCTCTCTGAAGAACGATAAATAGAAGGAGAGAGGAGGAGCAAGAGAAGATGAGGAGAAGAAGAAAAATGAACAGAGCCTCAGGGAAATGTGACACCGTTAAGTGCACCAACATATACATAATGGGAGTACCAGATGGAGATGTGACAGGCGGAGATATTCAAGGACATACTGGCTACAAACAATCCAAATTGGCTGAAAAACATTTATATACACATTCAAGAAGTTTGTTGAACTCCAAGTGGGATAAACACAGAGATCCACATCCAAACACATCAGAGTTGTTGAAATACAGAAATGTTGAAAGTCAAAAGAGAAAATCTTGAATGCAAGAAGAGAAAAACAACTCATCGCATCAAAGGAAACCCCGATAGGACTGAGAGCTAACTTCTCATCAGAAACAATGGAGGCCTGGGGGTGCCTGGGTGGCTCGGTCAGTTAGGCGTCTGCCTTCAGCTCAGGTTATGATCCCGGGGTCCTGGGATAGAGTCCTGCATCAGGTTCCCCACTCAGCGGGGAGCCTGCTTCTCCCTCTCCCTCTGCCTGCCACTCCCCCTGCTTGTGCACTCTCTCTCTCTCTGGCAAATAAATAAATAAAAATCTTTTTTAAAAAGGGAAAAAAACAATGGAGGCCAGAAGGGACTGGGATGCCATATTCAAAGTGCCGGAAGAAAAGGGGGAGAAATCAGAGAGGGAGATGAACCATGAGAGACTATGGAACTCAGGAAAAAAACTGAGGGTTTCAGAGGGGAGGGGGTGGGAGGAGGAGGTAACAGGGTGATGGGTATTAAGGAGGGCACTGCTGGGATGAGCACTGGGTGTTATACATAACAAATGAATCGTTGAACATTACATCAAAAACTATTGATGTACTATACAGTGGCTGACTGAACATAATAATAAAAAAAACCCACAAAGTGTTGGAAGAAGAAAAACTGTCAGCCCCTAAACCCAACATAACTGTCTTTCAAAAATGAAGATGACACAAAGACTAAGAGAATCCATTGCTACCATACCTGCCTTCCAAAAATACCAAAGCAAGTTTTTCAGGCTGAAAGGAAGTGACACCAAATAGCAATACAAATTCCCACAAATAACCAAAGAGCTCCAGTAAAGGTAACTACGTAGGTAATGATAAAGGACAATTCCATATTTCTTTTTCTTTCTTGACCTTATTGATTTAAAAAAGAATTTTGTAAGTGCCAATACAATGGTATCCTTTGTCTTATGACATATAGAAATGTAATATATTTGACAATAACAGCACAAAGGAGGTGGTTGGGAACAAAGCTGTCTTGGTAAGGAAGTGACACCAGAAGTTAATAAATCCACAGGAAAAATTCAGAGAAGCACCAATGGTAATTTAAAACATTAGTATTTTTATTTTATTTATTTTTTTAAAGATTTTATTTATTTATTTGACAGAGAGAGAGCATAAGCAGGGGGAGCGGCAGGCAGAGGGAGAGGGAGAAGCAGGCTCTCCGCTGAGCAAGAAGCCCGACGCGGGGCCCGATCCCAGAACCCTGGGATCATGACCTGAGCCAAAGGCAGACGCTTAACCGACTGAGCCACACAGGCGCCCCCGTAAAACAGTATTTTTAAAACACTATATATAAATATATTTGTGCTCTCTTTTCTTCTATGAGCTTCTTTAAAAGACGTAAGATTAAATAAAGCAATAATTACAGCTAGGTATTGTATTTATAACAGATATGGACACAATATGCATAACGATAATGGCACCAAAAACTGGGAAAGGGAAGGGAGCTATATAAAAAGGAAGTTTCGGGGCGCCTGGGTGGCTCAGTGGTTAAGCGACTGCCTTCGGCTCAGGTCATGATCCTGGAGTCCCTGGATCGAGTCCCGCGTCGGGCTCCCTGCTCAGCAGGGAGTCTGCTCCCTCTGACCTCACCCCTCTCATGCTCTCTCTCTCATTCTCTCTCTCTCAAATAAATAAATAAATCTTTAAAATAAATAAATAAATAAATAAATAAATAAATAAAAAGGAAGTTTCTGTATCTCAATGAAATTAACTTAGTGTAAATCGGAAATAGATTGTGACAAGTTAAGATGTATATTATAAGCCTTAGGACAACCACTAAGAAAACAACTCAAAAATATTGTTTAAAAATCATGAAAGGAATCGAAATGTTACAGCAGAAGATATTTACTTACTGCAAGTGAAGGCAGTAAAAGAGGAAGAAACAAACAAAACAAAAATGGCTTAAGAAACCCTTAGAGAAAGAAAAGCAAACCAAACTGACAGCAAACAGAAGAAGGAAATAATAAAGGCTGGAAAAGAAACAACTGAAGTAGAGGATAGAAAGACAATACAGAAAATCAAGAAATTCAAATGTAGCTAGACAGGCCCAGAGAAAAAGAGGTAAAACCTATTAGCACTATTGCTCTTATAGAAATAAAAGGGGGAAATAAGAGAACGCTATGAAGAACTGCATGGCAAAAATTTAGATAACTTAAGTGAAATGGGCAAATGCCTAGAAAGAACAAGTTCCAAAACTGACTGAAGAAATAGTCTTCTAATAGCCAGCTCTACCTGGCTGGCTCAGTCGGTAGAGCATGTTATGAGTTGGGGATAGACTTTACTTAATTAAAAAAAAAGTAAAAAAAAAAAAAAAGAAAGAAAATCTGAAAAGATTTATAACAAGAGATTGAATAGTTTTATTTTTAATTTTTAAAAAATTTTTAAAGATTTTATTTATTTATTTGACAGAGAGAGACACAGTGTGAGAGGGAACACAAGCAGGGGCAGGGGGAGAGGGAGAAGCAGGCCCCCCCCTCCCCGAGCAGGGAGCCCGATGCGGGGCTTGATCCCAGGACCCCGGGATCATGACCTGAGCTGAAGGCAGATGCTTAACGACTGAGCCACCCAGGTGCCCCTATTTTTTTAAAAATTTTTAATTTAAAGTAATCTCTACACACAATGTAGGACTCAATACTCATGACCCCAAGTTCAAGAGCAGCATGCTCCACCGACTAAGCCAGCCAGGTGCCCCAAGAGACTGAATTAATAATTTTAAAACTTCCCACAAAAGAAGTCCAAGCCCAGATGGCTTCATTCATGAATTCTACAAAACATTTAAAGACAAATTAACACCGATCCTTCATATACTCTTTTTCTTTCTTAAATATTTTATTTTCTATTTTAGAGAGAGAGAGAGTGTGCATGCGCATGCTCAGGGAGAGGGGCAGAGGGGCATGGAGAGGGAAAGGGAGAGGATCTCAAGTGGACTCAGAGCTGAGTGTGGATCCCAATGTGGGGCTTGATCTCACAACCCTGAGATCGTGACTGGAGCCGAAACCAAGAGTAGGACGCTTAACTGAGCCACCCAGGTGTCCCCTTCACATACTCTTTCAGAAAACAGGAGGAACAAACATTTCCAGACTCATTCTGTCAGGCCATCATGGTCCTGATATCAGAGAGAAAAGGACAGAAAAGGACATCATAAAAGAAAACTACAGAGCAATATCCCTATGTCTATAAATGCATAAGTCAACAAAATATTAGTAGACCCAATCCAGTAACACATAAAAAGAATGATACATAATGAACATGTGGAATTTAACCCAGGAATTTAAGGTTGGATTCGTATCTAAAAATCAATTAAAAATCATTAAAGGACAAAAACCATATGATCATTTCAGTAGATTCAGAAGAAGCATTTGACAAAATCTAACACCTTATTATGATAAAAAAAAACAACACTCGATATACTAGAAATAGAAGAAAATTTCCTGAACCAGATAAAGAGTTTCTATGAAAACAAAACAAAACAAAACAAAACAAAACAAAACAAAACAGATGACAGCTAACATCCTACTTAATGGGAAAAAAACTGAAAGCTTTTCCCTTAAGATAAGGAAGGATATCTGCTCCCACCACTTCTAGTCAACATTGTAAGAGGAGTTCTAGCCAGGACAATTAGGCCAAAAAAAAAAGGGAAGGATGGAGGGAGAGAGGGGGAGAAAAAAATTTTTAAAAAGGAAAGAAATAAAAGGCATCCAGATTAAAAAGGAAGTAAAACTATCTCTATTTGCAGATGACATGATTTTTTTAATGTAGAAAATCCTATGGAAACCACGAAAAAGCTATTAGAACTAATAAATTCAGTAAGTTCGCGTAGGATACAAGATCAAAATACAGTTGTCTTCTTTCTTCAGATGCTCAATCTCACATCAGGAGCGACCACCTTTTCTTGAGTATCTCGAAAAATATCTAGGCATAGATAGATACCATATTGATATTTCCATGGCAGCACATAGAGAAATACCTCATTCTTTTTATTCTACTTTATTCTACTATAAGTATGTACGATACTTTATTTACGGCACTGAGTGAGAGACATTTAGATAGTTTCCTAGTGTTTTACTATCACAAACAATATTGCAATGAGCATTTTTAGGCGTATGTGTATTTCTATATTTTGTATTCTGAGAAATGGAATCATAAACTCAAAGGTTATGTGCATTTGTGATTTTGAGAGCTATTGCCAAATGTTCTTCCAAAGAGAGCAGACATGTTGCCAAATGTTCCTCCAAAGAGAGCAGACATCTCTACTGATAGCACATTTGAACACTGCTTCCCCCCCATCCCATCAGCGCTGAACTATCGAAGCTCTTGATGTTGGCTAATCTGATAAAATTTGATACTTTATTGTTTCAGTTTGCATTTATCTATGAGAAAAGTTAAGCATCTTTTCAGATGTTTCATTGCCTCTCTTTTTCTTTGAACTTTGCTCCTCTTTTCCTTGCTTGGCTTGTTGGTCTTAGATTTACTAGAATTCTTAATTCACTAAGTAAATTAGCTTTTGGGGGCACCTGGGTGGCTCAGTCAAACATCTGACTCTTGACTTCGGCTCGGGTTATGATCTCAGGGTCATGAGATTGAGCTCCACATTGGGCTCTGTGCTGGGTGTGGAGCCTACTTAAGATTTCCTCTCTCCCTCTCTCTCTCTGCCCCTCCCACCCCACACTCCCTCGCATGCTCTCTCTCTCAATAAATAAATAAATAAGCCTTTTGTTGTTATACGTAAGCTACTCCAATTTGTTACGCTGCTAAAGCTCCCCTCCCCCACCTGGCCTTTATTTTAGCATTTCTCTTTCCATATTATTTATGGTATATTTCTCCTTGCAGAAAATTTTAAATTATATATTGTCAAATTATTGCCTTTTTTTTTTCTTTAAGTTGTATGGGTATCATGTGTTTCCTAGAAAGGCTTGCTTCCACACTAAGATCATAGAAGTAAAATCTCCCATGGATACTTCTAATGCTTTCATGTTTTTACTTTTTAACATTTCAATCCCTGAGCCAGCAGGAACTTATTTTAATGTAAATTGGGATTTAACTTTATTTCTTTCAAATGGGTAACCGGTTGGTCCATCATTATTTATTAAATAACCATTCCATACAGCTCTGCTATGTCACTTACTTCATCTATTAAATTTCCCCATGGATTGGGGTCTCTTTTGGGACTTTCTTTTCTTTTCCATCATTCTGAATGTCCATTCGTGTACAGAACCAAACTGTTTTATAATAGATTTCAATCAATTTATACTAGATTTCAGTATCTGGTAGTGCTGCTAATACTTGATTTCAGAGGAAAAAGCTCATTCTCACTCAGGTTTGTACAACAGACATAAAATTGGCCATGTGGATCATGAGGCCACCTGTTCAGAACCAGAAAGGACAGCCTGTTCACTACTCAGAACTTTCTGACAGTTAGCCTGGCTCATATTCCTAACATTCACTGTATTGGATAAAAGGCCTTCACTGAGGTACAAAAACTTGAACCTGGGGGGCCAAATGAGCCAGCAGGTCTACTCTCTCCCCTGACAAATGGTCTCATTTTGGGGCACCTGGGTGGCTCAGTTGGTTGAGCGTCTGCCTTCAACTCAGGTCATGATCCCGGGGTCCTGGGATCAAGTCCCGCATCGGGCTCCTTGCTTAGCGGGGAGCCTGTTTCTCCCTCTCCCTCTGCCTGCCCCCGCCCCGTTTGTGCTCTCTCTCTCTGTCTCTCTGACAAATAAATAAATGAAACCTTTAAAAAAATAAATAAAACAGGAAAAAAAAATCACTGACTTCTGGTTTCCAGTCTACCATATAAGGAGCTTAGAAGTTACCACTCTATTCTAACAACAAGTAAAAAGATGAACAAACTGAAAATCAACTCTTCTTAGATCCATCAAAGAAGTGAGGTCACAGGGCAAACTGCTGCCCCCAATATTATGGAGAGAGACAAACATACAGAGAATGACAACTTATGGGAGCAGATACCAGTACCAGGGTAGGAAAATATGAACTGAAACCAATGAATTGTTGGTGGCTCAGTGTGGACCAATCTGAGAATTAAAAATTCCCAGGAGACTCAGTCATAGGGAGGGCCTCACAGTTTTGTGAGTTTTACCTCCAGGAGCTCAACCATGTTCTCACAGTGAGGAGCAGAGAAAAATCCTTTAGTGCTTCCAACAGGAGGAGGGATAAAAGGGAATCATTTTGAAATATGCTAGACCATTCTGTTCTCAACAAGGTCCGTCCTCAGGAGAAACTATTTTACCAGAGTCTAACCTGCTGGGGTTAGGTTAGAGTCTAACCAACCTACGGGAAGGGACGTATTCAACCCCAGCCTGTTCTAGCCATCCACATGGGGGAAGGGAAATGCCCAGTGACAGCTCTATAATGATGAAAGGGTCAATTCTCCAAGAAGGTCACAGTCCAGGGGCACAAACTCACCAAAAGACTGAGACCTAATCATAGGATTCTAGAATACTTCCCCTCCCCCTATGCCTTACCACTACTTTACCAGAGGCCTATTTACCACTGTTCCTTTTACTCAGTACATCATGTCCACCTTCCAACAAAAAATTGTAGGGCATACTAAACCGCCAAGAAGAGACTGAAGAGAAAGAGCAAGCATCAGAACCAGACCCAGATATGGCAGGGATGTTGGAATTATCGGCTGAATTTATCTATTTATTATTTATTTATATTTTTAAATATTTTGATGATTTTATTTATTTATTTGTCAGAGAGAGAGAGCACACAAGCAGGGGGAGCGGCAGGCAGAGGGAGAAGCAGGCTCTCCACTGAGCAAGGAGCCCAATGTGGGACTTCCCCTGAGTCCTGGGATCATGACCTGAGCCAAAGGCAGACGCTTAGCCGACTGAGCCACCCAGGCGTCCCTATCAGACTGAATTTAAAACAGCTATGATTAGGGGATGCCTGGGTGGCTCAGTTGGTTAAGTGACCAACTCTTGATTTCACCTCAGGTCACAATCTCAGGGTCCTGGAATGGAGCCCCACATCAGGCTCCACGCTCAGGGGAGAGTCTGCTTAAGGATTTCTCTTCCCCTCCCTGTCCCCCCTCTCATGCTCTCTCTCTCTCTCTCTCTCAAATAAATAAATAAATAAACCTTTTAAAAAAAAAAAACTATGATTTGTATGCTAAGAGTTCTAATGGAAAAAGTAGACAATATGCAAGAACAGATGGATAATGTAAGCAGAGAGTTGGGAATTCTAAGAAAGAACGAAACAGCAATGCTAAAGACCAGAAACATCATAACTAAAACGAAGACTGATTTGAATGGCTCATTAGTGGACTGGACAAGGCTGAGGAGAAAATCTCTGAGCTTGAGGATATGTCAATAGAAACTTCCAAAGCTGAAAAGCAAAGAGAGAAAAGACTAAAGAAAAAAAAAAAAACCCCACAGAACAGCATATCAAAGGATTGTGGGACAACTATAAAAGGTGTAACATATGGGTAATGGAAATGCCAGAAGAAGAAAGAGAGAAAGGAACAGAAGCAATATCTGAAGCAATAATGACTGAGAATTTTCCCCCAATAAATGTCAGATGCCAAACCACAGATCCTGGAAGCTAGGAAAACACCAGGTAAGATGAATGGCCCTAAAAATTTACACCTGGGCATATTATATTCAAACTGCAAAAAATCAAAGCTAAAGAAAAAAAATCTTTAAAAAAGCCAGAGGAAAAAATACCTTACCTTTATTTTTAAAAATATTTATTTTTTAGAGAGAGAGAGAGAGCACGAACAGGGGGGCACAGAGGGACGGGGAGAGAATCTCAAGCAGACTCCCTGCTGAGCACAGAGCCCGATGCGGGGCTCGAACCAATGACCCTGAGATCATGACCTGAGCTGAAGGCAGATGCTTAATCGACTGAGCCACCCAGGTGCCCCCAAAACACCTTACATGTAGAGCAAAAAGAAGAATTACCTATGACTTTTCCTCAGAAACCATGCAAGGAAGAAGAGACTGAAGTATTTATAGTGTTGAGAGAAGAAAACTAATAAACTATGATTCTTTACCCTGCAAAATTACGGCTCAAATATGGAGAAAGACTTTCTCAAAAAAAAGCCAAAACTTGAGTGAATTTGTTGCCAGTAGATTTATCTTGCAAGAAATAGTAAAAGTTCTTCAGGCAGAAGGAAAATGATACAGGTTGGAAACTTAGATCTACATAAAGAAGGGTAACGTAAAAACATGTATATATATATATATATATATATATATATATATATATATATATACATGAATTCATATATATATATATATATATAAAATGAATGACAGCAATGATATAGGGGCAGAAGGGAGAAATTAGGAATACTTTGTTATGGTAAAGTACTTGCATTACCCATTAAATGGTATACTGTTATTTGCAAGTGAACCTGGATTGTTGTAAATATCTATTGCAAACTCTAGGGCAACTACTAAAAATATATATAATTGATATGCTAAGAAAGGAGAGAAAGTGGAATCATATAAAATGCTCAGTGAAAATAAAACCACAAAAGGCGGGAAAAGAATGGAAGACAAAAACAGGAACAGGGACAAAGGCAACAAAGAAAACAGCAACAAATATGGCAGTTATTACTCCAACTGTATCAATAATCACTTTTAACATCAATGGTCTAAATACATAAATTAAAAAACACATATTGTCAGAAGGGATTAAAAACAAAACCCCACTATATACTGTCTATGAGAAACCACCTGAAATATAAAGACACATATAGATTAAAAGTAAAGAGAAGGAGAAAGACATACCATGTTAACAATAATTAAAAGAGACTGGGAGTAGTTCAAACATAACTCAAACAGGGCAGACTTCAGAGCAAGGAAGGTTATCAAGGATAAAGAGGGGAATTACATAATGATAAAGGGGTCAATTGTCCAAGAAAACACAATCCTTAATGTGTATGCACCTAATAACAGAGCATCAAAAATATGTGAAGCAATTAAGTGACAGACCCACAAGGAAAAATAAACGAATTCACTATTATAGTTAGAGACTTCAACATTCCTCTTTCACATATGGACGAATCCGGCAGGCAGAAAGTAAGTTAAGGACATAGTTGAACTCAATAGCACCATCAATCAATGTGATATAATTGACATCTACAGACTACAGACTATTCATCAAAAACAACAAATTAACATTCTTCTCAAGTTCACATGGAACATCCACCAAGATAGAACAAATTCTGGGCCATAAAACACACCTTAAGTTTTTAAAAAATGGAAATCATATAAAGTCTGCTCTCAGACCATAGTGAAATTAACCTAGAAATCAGTAACAGTAAGGTTGCTAGAAAATCCCCAAATACTCAGAGATTAAACAACACATTTCTTTTATTTTTTTAAGTTTTTATTTATTTATTTGTCAGGGAGGGAGAGTGCACAAGCAGGGGGAGTGGCAGGCTCCTTGCTGAGCAAGGAGCCCAATGTGGGACTCGATCCCAGGACCCTGGTATCATGACCTGAGCCGAAGGCAGACGCCTAACCAACTGAGCCACCCAGGCGTCCCTAAACAACACACTTCTAAATAACACACGAGTCCAAGAAGAAATCTCAAGAGAAATTTTTAAAATAAGTGAAAATGAAATCACAACTCATCAAAACTTGTGGAATGCAGCAAAAGCAGTACCTAGAGGGAAGTTTATAGCATTGAACGCCTATATTAGACAAGAAGAAAGATCTAAAATCAATAATCTAAGCTTCTACTTTAGAAAACTAGAAAAAGAAGAGCAAATAAAAACAAAGTAAGCAGAATAATAGAAATAAAAAAAAATGAGAGCAAGAAACTTAAAACAAGCAATCAATAGAGAAAACAAAAGCAAAATCTGGTCCCTTGACAAGATCAATAAAATTGACACGCCCCTAACCAAGCTAACTAAGAAAAAAAGAATGAAGACACAAATTATTAGTATCAGAAAGGAAAGGTGAAATCACTATAGATCCCATGAGCATCAAAAAAGATAATAAAGGAATGCTATGGACAACTCTCTGCCCACAAATTAGATACCCTAGAATGAAATGGACCAACTCCTTGAAAGACACATTCTGCCAAAACTCACACAAAAAGAAACAGACCATCTGAATAGGCCTGTATCTATTACAGAAATTGAATCAATAATTAATAGCCTTCCAAAACAGAAAGAACCAGGCCTGGATAGGTTTCCTGGTGAGTTTTATCAAAAATTTAAAGAAGAAATTATACCAATTCTCCACCAATCTCTTCTAGAAGCTAGATGGACAAGAATATTTCCTAATTCATTTTATGAGGCCATCATTACCTTAATAGCAAAACCAGACAAAGACATTATAAGAAAAGAGTTATATACCACAACCAAGGGGATATTTCCCAGGTATGCAAGGCTAGTTTAACATTTGAAAATCAATTAATGTAACCCATCACACGAAGAGGTCATTGAAGAAAAATTACATGATGATATCAATAAATGCAGAAAAGCATTTGGCAAAATTCAACACCCATACATGATAAACACTCCCAGCAAACTAGGTATAGAGGGGAACATCCTCAACTTGATAAAGAACATCTACAAAAAGCTGGCATCATACTTAATGGTGAGAAACTCAAAGCTTTCCCAATAAGATCAAGAACAAGGCAAGGATGTACCTTCTCTCCATTCCTTTTCAACATCTTATGGGAAATTTCAGGTAATACAATAAGATAAGAAAAAAAAACAAAAGGTATATAAATAATATGAATGATTTAAATTAATAATTAAGTCTGGGTTCACAGTGACATGATTGTCTACATAGAAAATCTGAAAGACTCAAAAAAATTCTCCTTAAACTAATAAACAGTGACCACAAGGTTGAAGAATACAAGGCTAATATACAAAAGTCAACTGCTTTCCTATAGACTAGCAATTAACAAGTGAAATTGGAACTTAAAAACACAATACCCTTTACATTTAGCACCCCCAAAGTGAAATACCTGATATAAATCTAACAAGATCTATATGAAGAAAACTACAAAACTCTGATGAACAAAATCAAAGAAGAACTAAATAAATGGAGAGATACTCCATGTTCATAGATATTGTCAAGATGTTAGTTCTTCTCGTCTGATGTATAGATTCAATGTAAGCCCAATAAAAATCCCAACAAGTTAATTTGTGGGTATCAACAAACCGGTTCTTAAGTTTAAATGGAGAGGCAAAAGACTCAGAATAGCCAACACAGTATTGAAGGGGAAGAACAAAATTAAAGATCAATGGAATGGATTAGAAGGCCCAGAAATAGATCCACATAAATATAGTCAGCTGAGATTTGGCAAAGGAGCAAACACAATGCAATGGCACAAAAACAGTCTTTTCAACAAATGGTGCTGGAACAACTGGGTATCCATGTGCAAAAGTGAATCCAGACACAGACCTTACACACTTCACAAAAAAGTAATTCAAAGTGTATCACAGACCGGGACGCTTGGGTGGCTCAGTCAGTTAAACGTCTGCCTTTGGCTCAGGTCATGATCCCAGGGTCCCGGGATGGAGCGCCACATCAGGCTCCTTGCTCAGCAGGGAGCCTGCTTCTCCCTCTGCCTGCCTCTCCCCCTGCTTGTGCTCTCTCTCTGTCTGTCTCTCTCTCTGACAAATAAATAAATAAAATCTTTAAAAAAAATGTATCATAGACCTAAATGTAAGACACAAAACTATAAAGCTCCTAGAAGATAACATCTAGGAGAAAATCTAGATGACCTTGGGTATGGCAATGACTTGAAGATAAAGCACATAAGGCACTATCCATGAAAGAAATAATTGATAAGCTGGATTTCATTAAAATACAAATATGTTGTTCTGCAAAAGACAATATAAATTGAATAAGAAGATAAGCCACAGGGTGGGAGAAAATATTTGCAAAAGGACTGTTATCCAAAGTATATAAATAATTCTTAAAACTCAACAATAAGAAAACTGGATAAAAAATAGGTCAAAGACCTGTTGGTGAGGCTAATTTCCAGGTGAGTGTGGTTGAGAGATGAAGATTCCCTTCTTCCCCCCCCCCCCCAGCCCCCACTTGTGGGATATGGGGTGGCACCACTGAGAATACTAGGACTGTGACTTCCCTTTGACCACACTCATGGGTCAGGGATACCCCTCCATGAGAGGCAAGCCAAGGGGATCTGAATGCTGCCTTTCCCTCCACTGAGCACTCATCTCCTAAAGTGGGGAGTGTTATTCAGAAGTACGCCATTGTCCCTGACCATAGCATCAGAGTTGTGGCTCAGAGATTTTGCCCTTTGGGAGAAGAGGGCCATAAAACAGAGACCTCTGAATCCTTCCCCAGAGGAATGGACTTCATTTGTAACAGAAAGTGGAGAAGTTCAAGCCTATGTTTACTCTAGAAAAAAGAAGTGGAGACTGTGGTAAAGGGCAACTGGTAGGAGAACGAAAGATTCATTGGAGATGGATACTAAATTGTAGACAGGGTAGTTGACTGGAGAGAAACAGGGAAAGAGACAGCTGGGAAGAGTCTTCCTGGGTTAGAACAAATTTCAAACTCTGATCTAGGAAACTCTCCCTTCAAAGGAGCCCCAATTTGATTGGATCAGTTTGTGGAGCAATTTATGCTCTAGGGGACTCTTGAAAACAATAGAACAATCTGCTGATAATTAGAGGAACTTAACAGCTGGGTGTGGCCGAAGAGAGCCCTGCTGAAACCCAGGATGTCTGTGGCCATCCTGGGGCTATGCCCACAAGGAACATCATAGGCTTCACACTGGGACTCTGGGGGGAATACATTTCACTAAAATAATTCAGTCAGTGACTAAACAAGTAAACAAGCAACTAACATAAGCCCTAGGGTGGAGGTGGTGAGACCAGTACCCCGAGTTGCTACAATATATTATCTAAAATGTCCAGTTTACAACAAAAAAGTGTGAGACATGCAAGGAAACAAGAATGATCCATATGCCACCCCACCGAAATCAAGCAACAGAAACTACCTGTGAAAACAAGCAGATGTCAGATTTAATGGGCAAAGACTTCAAAGAGGCCATTGTAAATATGTCCAAAGAAGTGGACAAAGTTATGAAAAGAAGTAAAAAAAGAACTATGACAATGTCACATCAATAAAGAATATCAATGGGTGCACCTGGGTGGCTCAGTTGGTTGAGCATCCAACTCTTAAACTTAGCTCAGGTCTTGATCTCAGGGTCGTGAGTTCAAGCCCTGTGTTAGGCTCCACGCTGGGTGTGGAGCCTACTTTAAAAAGAAAAAGAATCAATAAAGAGAAATTATTAAAAATAAAGAAATGGAAATTCTGGAGTTGAAAAGAACAATAACTGAAATGAAAAAAAAAAAAAAGATAAAGACCTGATGTATCAGTTTCCTAGGGCTGCTGTAACAAAGTACCACAAACTGGGTGGTTTAAAAAAACAGAAATTAAAAAATAAATAAATAATAAATAAAAATAAAAAAACAGAAATTTACTGTCTCACATCTCTGTAGGTTAGAAGTCTGAAATCAAGGTATTGGCAGGGCTCTGCTTCCTCTGAAGCCTCTAGAGGAGGATCCTTCTTTGAATCTTCCAGTTTCTGGTCGTTCCAGGCATTCCTTGGCTTGTGGCAACATTCCTCCAATCTTTGCCTCCACTTTCACATGGCTGTCTTTCCTCTTTGTATTTGTGTCCTTTTCTTATAAGGATACCAGTAATACTGGCTACTGAGCCCAGCTTTCTCAAATATGACTACATCTTAACTAATTATATCTGCAATGACTCCATCCCAAATAAGTCATATTCTGGGAATTAGGACTATATCTTTTTATGGGACATAATTCAACACATAACAACTGGTAACTGTAATTAGGTAACTATAAAAGACAGTAAAAGTGTTCATTTCTTCTCCTTTCTTATCTCAACTGACTTAAAAATCAACTACATAAAGCAATATGTACATAGTGTATTGCTGGGATTGTACATGTAGACATGAAATATATTTGCCAATAAGACCACAGAGGAAGTGGGTGGAGGCAGAGCTGTTTTGAACTAAGGAAAAGACTCATGATGGAAACTCAAATCCTCTGGAATAAATGAAGAAAAGCATAAGCATATTGATTTTACGGCTACAAATAAATTTTAGCAAGTAAGCGAATTTATAAATATGGAATCCATAAATAATAAGAATCAATTGTGTATAGGAGTAGCAGTTCTAAATGTCACTGGAATTAGGTTAGTATAAATCTGTAGCTGAGTCTGATAAGTTAATCTGTATATGGTAAGCCCTAGAGCAACAACTAATAACTCAAAAATATAGTGTAAAATCTTTTAAAAAAATTAAAGTGCTACCTTAGAAAATATTTACTTAATATGAAAGAAAGAAGTAAAAGAGGAATAGAGGATAAGGAGACATGAAACAGAAAACAAAAAGTAAAATGGCAAATGTCAATCCAACTGTATCAATAATAATATTAAATGTAAATTAATTAAATAATCCAATCAAAAGTAGAGATTGTCACAGTAAATAAAAAACAGTATGACACTGTAACTTTATGCTATTGACAAGAGACACATTTTAAAGATTTTATTTATTTATTTGAGAGAGAGAGAAGGAGAGAGCACAGGCCAGGGGGAAAGGGAGAGGGAGAGGGAGAAGCAGACTCCCCACTGAGCAGGGAGCCCAATGTGGGGCTCAATCCAGGAACCCTGTGATTATGACCTGAGCCAAAGGCAGATGCTTAATTGACTGGGGCACCCAGGCGCCCCAACAGATACATTTTAACTTCAAAGATACAAATAGATGGAAAGTAAAAGAAAAAAGATTTATCACGTAAACAGCAACCTCAAGAAAGCCAGCGTGGCTATATTACTATCAGATAAAATAGAATTTAAAAGAAAAAAATGTTATTAGAGATTAGGAAGGACATTTTATAATAACGAAAGGGTCAATCTATTAGGAAGATATAACAACTATAAACATATATGCAACAAACAACAGAGCAACAAAATACATGAAGTTGAAACTGACAAAAATGAAGGGAGAATAGACAAATCAAAAATAATTATTGGAGACTTCAATTCTCTACTTTCAATAATGGATAGAACTAGGCAGAAGATCAACCTTTTACCACAAGGAATAGAAAAAAGGAGAAAATAAACCCAGAACTAGCAGAAGGAAGGAAAAGAAAAAGGAAGAGCAGAGATGAATGAAGTAGAGAATAGAAAAAAAATAAAGAGAATCAATGGCACCAAAAGCTGGTTCTTTAAGAAGATTGACAAAATTGACAAACCTTTAGCTAGAGTGTCCAAGGAAAAAGAGTGAAGATTCAAGTTACTAAAATCAGAAATGAAAGTGGGGACATTACTACCAACCTTATAGAAATAAAAAGGATTATAAGAGAATAGTATGAACAGTTGTACACTAACAAATTAGATAACCCACATGTAATGGACAAATTCCTAGAAACACACAAACTACCAAAACTGACTCAAAAAGAAATAGAAAATCTGAGTAGACTTATAACAAGTAAAGCCATTGAATCAGTAAAATCAAAAACCTCCCAGTAAAGAAAAGTCCGGGACCAGATGGTTACACTGTGAATTCCACTAAATATCTACGGAATAATTAACACCAATCCTTCTCAAACTCTTCAAAAAAGTTAAGAGGAAAGAACACATCCTGATTCATTCTACAAGGCCAGCATTAGCCTGATTCCAAAGCCAAACACATCACAAGAAAACTACAGACCAATGTCTTTTATGTAGATGCAAAAATCCTCAGGAAAATACTAGCAAACCAACAGCATATTGAAAAGATTATATAGCATGACCAAGTGGGATTTATCCCAGGAATGTGATGGTGGTTCTGTATATGAAAATCCCAATCAGAATAAAACACCACATTAATAGAATGAAGAAAAAGACCACATGATCATCTCAAATAATGCAGAAAAAAAACCTTTGACAAAACTCAACGCCTTTTCATGATAAAAACACTCAACAAATGAGGAATGAAAGGGAACTTTCAAAACATAAGGCGCACATATGAAAAACCTATAGCTAACATCATACTCAGTGGTAAAAGGTTGAATGAAAGCTTTTTCCCTTAGATCAGGAAAAAAACAAGGATGTCCTCTCTTGACACTTCTATTCAAAGTTGTACTGAAAGTTCTAGTCAGAGCATTCAGGAAAAAAAAAAATCTTTGAAATAGGAAAGGAAGAAGTAAAGCTTTTTCTATTTACAGATGACATGGTCTTATATACATAAAATCTTAAAAACCCACCAAAAAACTATTAGTGCTAACAAATGAAGTCAGCAAAATTGCAGGGTACAAGGTCATACCAAAATCAGATGTATGCCTATACATTAGCAATGAACAGTTCAAAAATAAAATTAAGAAAACAACTTTATCAACATGAGCAGTATCAAAAAGAATAAAATACTTAAGAATACATTTAACCAAGGAGGCACAAGATTCATACACTGAAAATTTCAGAACACTGATTAAAGAAATTGAAGCCCAAATAAATGGAAATACATTCTGTGTCCATGGACTGAAAGACGTCAATACTACCCAATGTGATCTACAAATTCAATGCAATACCTATCAAAACCCCAATGGCGTTTTTTTTTGCATAAATGGAAGAGCTACTTCTAAAATTCATATGGACTTGCAGGGGACCTCAAAAAGCCACATCCCTCTTGACAAAGAACAGCAAAGTTGGAGGACTCAACACTTCTGGATTTCTAATCAGACTAGGAAGCTATAGTAATCAAAACCACATGGTATTGGCATAAATAAATTTAGACAAAGTGGGATAAAACTGAGGGCCCGGTAATAAACCCATGCATCTGTAGACAACTGATTTTTGACAAGAATGCCAACACTACTGAATGGGAGAATAGTCTTCTCAAGAAATAGTTCTGGAACAACTGGATAGCCCCGTGCAAAAGAATAAAGTTGGACTCTTACCTCACACCTATACAAAAATTAACTCAAAATGAATCCAAAGAACAAAATAAAAGAACTAAAATTATAAAGTTCTTAGAAGAAAACATGGGGATAAATCTTCATGACCATAAATTTGGCAATGGATTCTTAGATATGACACCAGAGCATCTGCAACAGAAGATATAATCGATCAATTGGACCTCCTAAAAATTAAACACTTTTGTGCATCAAAGGACATTATCAAGAGAGTAAAAGGACAACTCACAGAAAACACTTGCAAATCATGTATCTGATAACAGTCTAGTATCCAGAATATATAGAGAACAATTACAACCCAACAATAAAAAGATAAATCACCCAATTACAAATAAGCAAATGGGTATTTCTCCAAAGAAAACCTATAAATGGCCAACAAACACATGAAAAGTTGCTCAGCGTCATGACCATTAAGGGCATTCAAATCAAAAGCACAATGAGCCATCACTTCATGCCCACGGGCATGGTTATCATCAAAACGATACTCAATAGCAAGTGTTGAAAAGGATGTGGAGAAATGGTACAGCCACTTTAGGAAACAGTTTCACGGTTCCTCAAAAGGGTTACCATATGACCCATCAATTCCACTCCTGGGCTCCAAGAGCATTAGCAACATACACCCCCACAAAATTTTGCCAATTCAAAGGTCGATCAGTGGATAAACAAACTGTGGTATATCCACGCAATTGAATATATTTCAGCAAAAATAAAGGAATGAAATACTGATACATCCTTCAACATGGATGAATCTCAAAAACATTACGCTTAAGTGAAAGAAGCAATTGACAGAAGAAGACATACTTTGAAATGTCCAGAAAAGGCAGATCCATAGAGGCAGAAAGTACACTAGTTGTTGCCTAGTGCTGAAGTGTAGGGGAGCAGAGCAGGGGGAGGGGTTGGGAGTGATGGCTAAAAGGGTACAATACTTACTGGCGGGAGGTGATGAAAATGTTCTAAAGTTGATTGTGGTGATGGTTGCATAACTCTTTAAATATAGTAAAAACATTTGAATTGTACGCCTCAAATGGGAGAACTTCATGGTATATAAATTACATCTCAATAAAGCTGTTAAAAATGATTAAAACCAGGCTACGGCTTTTGTATAACTATCTTTCATAAATACACTAGCCCTGACCCTCATACTTGTATACAGGCAACAAATATTTGTGGATTAAATCTGCTTAGGGTAAATGGCCCCTCTCTGGAGGCCATCCATGATTGACTTCTGTCTTGAGGAGGAGAACAGAGCTGTTCATGGTTGCTTGGCTGTAGCATGGTTGGCAGGTGAGAGCCCCGATGGGTGGGGGCTCCATCTCCATCCTCTTCCCAAAGGTGCAAATGTGCAACTTCTTGACTCCTCCATTCTGTAACTGGAACCTCAGGTTTTCTTCTCCTCCCTTGATCAACTTATTCCTCACGGAGGCACACTCTGGTCTGGTGGTTGCCTAATTTCCATTTCCCCCTTTCTTCTCCTTTGTCTAGTCCCTGGATTTTAATAACTTGTAATTAATTTGTAACTCCCAGCCTTCAGAGTCTCTGCAGCTGAAAGCCTGAAGTCGGGAGACTTGGCCTCAAATTTCACCTTCCTAGCTGTGTGACCTTGGCAGGTCATTTAACTGTTTCCTCATCCGCAAAGTGCAAATAACAATTTCTACTTATAAGGTTGTTTTGAAGAATCGAGGAGATACTATGTTTGAAAGTGTCTGCTGAATTGAATCCAACATCCTGTCCCATGTCAACTGAAACCATTCAGTTTACCGGTTAATGGCAACTAACTTCCTTTAGACAGGAAATAGAGAAAGAGGCAAGAGCAGAGAAGTGGCTGGATGATATTCCCAGGTTCATGCCTATGGATAGCACAACCAGGAATGTTGCTCTCCACCTCCTCACTATGTAGTTTGGGGACTGCCCAATGCACAATTGCATACAAGATAATGCGCGCCCCCCCCCCAGCACCCCCACTCGGCCCCATGGCTGCCCAGCAATGGCCCATCACAGCCACATGAATGATGGATGAAGTCAGCAACTATTTTTCCCTGTGTAGCCTTCTCCCAGACTAAAGGACCTTTGTTGTTTCTAGCAACGTGATGAGCTGGGAAGGAATACTTTCTTGAGGATTCTACCATGCTACCAGGATTGGCCACCACTTCCGGTTTGGGCTAGCTGGCCAGTGAGGCACCAGGGGCTCTGGCTAAGACCGTGTAGCTACTTCAGGGCTCAGATCAAGGCGTGATGGGAAGGAGGTTGAAAACTCTAAGCTACACTGAGACTCTGGGATTATCAGTGATTTGCAGTTCTCCCGTGTTCTCTGGGGACATCCTCAGGGAGCTTTCTGGCCCTAAGCCTGCTGCTGGGGCCTGGAATGCAGCCCATCCTCGCTCCCCACCCCCACCACATAAACATTCATGATCCACTCTAGAAACCCTAGTCCCAATTCAAGATCAGCTCAAATGTCATCTCAAGCAGGAAGTTTTCTCTGGAGCCCCTTCCCCCCTCCGCTGCCAGATGTAAGCTTCCCTCCTCCTCCCTTGATGTCTTTGTCTTTCTTCTCCTAAGGCATTTATCACATTCTGTCACTGCATAATGGTTATTTATGTGTGTGTCGTATCCCTCCTTCTTGACTACACACAGGGACTGGGACCCGTTGATCTCCGTACCCCCCACAGTGCCTGACGTGGAGTAAGGGTTTATTTATTCGGTCAACAAATAGTTATTGACCACCTAGTCGGGGTACTTGTTGAATCCTCAGGAAGTACGCTGGGCCTGCTCAGAACCCTGCTGCGACCTCAAATTCCCCTGAGCTCGGACTTGTCTCCAAGGCACTCCTTTCCCACCTTTCCCACTTGGGGGCACAGTGGGCAGTCAGGGGGTTCTCTAAAAAGAGGGGAAGTAACTGGCCCTCCAACCTTCCCCCACGGAGCTACAAAAGACGCAGCTGATGGGAGCATGCGCTTGCTCCAAAATGACTGTGGGCAGCTCCGCCCAGTGCTGTCTCAACCCCAGCCCATACCGGGTTCCCCTTGGCACCCCTAGGGCCACCCATGAGGAAATCCCAAGATTTTCACCTTTTCCCGCTGACCCTGTGATCCCACCACTGGTGGTTATTAAACATTTGCCCGCACATGGTCCCAGGAGACTATATACAGTGAATTACACGCCCAGGTTTCTGCTTTCCAGAAACCTCCAGTCCGAGAACATGTAAGGCCATAGAATCGACCCGATTTGGTGGTTTCGGAGGGCAAGGCAGCACACTTTTTTTGCCCCCTTTGCCTGACCAGAGAGGCCTGCGAAGGTGAGTTATGGCTACCAGACTGAGCCAGAGGAAAGCAGGACTATGTTTTGGATGCAAGGGCCCTTACTCATGCCAGCAACATGGAGAGAACTAAGCCTGCATTCTTGGGAGTATTATCTTTGAGTAGTGTGGGGCTGGGCCCGGGGAGGGGGGGAGGTAGATAATCTTTCCTTTCCAAGCCTCAGTGTCTTCATCTGTAAAATGGGGTAATAATCCACTCAGAACCCTCAGAACCCCACAGCACTCTGGTCATCAGCCAGGACCCTGCCAGCATGTAATTCAGGGCCTGAGGAAACAAAGAAGATAGATTACACTTCTTTTATACTTTTTAAAAATTGCTGTTTAGAAAAGGTTGTCATAGAAAGAGTTTTTCAAGCCAGGCTGATTGGAACCTTAGAGATCTTACCCAACTGTCTCATTCTATTGATGGAAAGGCTGAGGCCCAGAGAGGGTAAGGTGTGCCTCGGGTCAGCCAAACAGTACAGTTCCAGAGGAATGTGCCCGTAGCAGGCACCACCAAAGCTGGCTTTCGTGACGAACTGTGACTTTCGAGGCTCTGTGGGCCTCAGGATCCAAAATCCACGGCCACTGCTCCTGACCATCTTCTAATCTAAGAAGGGCCTGTCAACACCAATAAACCCCTGTTCTTTCGCTCAACTTGGGCTGTGAAGAAAGATCAAAGGTGACCCACAAGAGGAGCTTTTGGGGACGACGGAAATGTTCATTATCTTGATTGTGGGGATGATTTTATGGGTATATACATATGTCAAAACTCACCATCCTGTACGTTTTAAATATGTGTCATTTACTGGAAGTCAAAAGTACCTCAATAACCTTGTAAAAAAAGAGATAGAGAGAGAGCGCACGAAAAGACCCAAACGTTGAGCTGGAAGCGCTTAGCAGGGCCTGAGTATTGCTAATGTGGCCTTGAAGTAGCTTTGTTGTTCAAGATTGCATTCTTTTCACCCTGGTCCATGGAGGCACCGCAGGCAGCTTTTTTTTTTTTTTTAAAGCTGTCATATCTGGGACGCCTAGGTGGCTCAGTTGGTTAAGCGACTGCCTTTGGCTCAGGTCATGATCCTGGTGTCCCGGAATGGAGTCCTGCATCGGGCTCCCTGCTCAGCGGGGAGTCTGCTTCTCCCTCTCTCTCTGCTGCTCAGCAGCGCATGGGGCCCACCGGGCAAGGTGTTCAGGCTGTGTCCTGCTCCTGGGCTCACCCCGCGGTATCCTAGGGCAAGGCAGGGGTGGGTGCAGGACTCACTTATCTGACTTCTTTCTTCCCAAGGATTCATGGGGTAGAACTCTGCAGCTTGAATGGAATGAAAACTCAGAAAAGTTTAGGAGTCAGTGAAACTGGTTAAATGAAGTCATTCAAAAGATTTCCACCTCTAGCCATCCCACTCCCGCCCTTGTCATTTTCCCTCTCCTCCCAGCTCCCAAAGGGGACACATACGTGGTGCTTAAGATTAGCTTCTGGGGCGCCTGGGTGGCTCAGCTGGTTGGGTGTCTACCTTCGGCTCAGGTCATGATCCCAGGGTCCTGGGATCAAGCCCCCACATCAGGCTCTTGGCTCAGCGGGGGGGCCTGCTTCTCCCTCTCCCTCTGCCTCTCCCCCTGCTCATGCTCTCTTTCTCTCTATCTCTGTGTCTCAGATGAATAAATAAAATATATATTTTTAAAAGATTAGCTTCTAAGTCACAGAAGCAGCCTTTTCTTTTCCTGCTTCCCCAGTTCACTACACGCTTTTTGAGAATTTCCTGTGTGCAAGGTTTGGCCTTCTGGGGAAAAAGACGCCCAAGGCACTTCTCTGCCTTTCACATAAACTCTCAGCCTTGCGCACAAGTACCTCTCGTGCTGGGCAAAGAGGGGTGCGTGTCATGAAGAATCTCCACCAAAAGAGGGAGAACTCTCCTTCACCCAAGGCCCCAGGGAACCTTCACAGGGGAGGTACTGTTGAGCTGAGCCCTAAAGGATGGGTCATTGTCCTTTAGCAATAAGAAATGGCATTTGGGGGGCATCTGGGGGGCACAGTCAGTTAGGCGTCTGAGTCTTGGTTTCAGCTCAGGTCTGATCTCAGAGTCGTGAGACTGAGCCCCACGTTGGGCTCTGAGCTTGGCACAGAGTCTGCTTGAGATTCTTTCTCCCTCTCCCTCTGCCCCTCCCGCTCATGCTCTCTCTCTCTCTCTCTCTCGCTCGCTCGCTCTCAAATAAATAAACCTTAAAAAAAAAAGAAATGGGGCGCCTGGGTGGCTCAGTTGGTTAAGCGACTGCCTTCGGCTCAGGTCATGATCCTGGAGTCCCGGGATTGAGTCCCGCATCGGGCTCCCTGCTCAGCAGGGAGTCTGCTTCTCCCTCTGACCCTTCCCCCTCTCATGCTCTCTCTCTATCTCATTCTCTCTCTCAAATAAATAAATAAAATCTTTAAAAAAAAAAAAAAAAAAGAAATGGCATTTGGATGGTGTTTTACATTTCACAAAGGGTTTTTCACATCATTCTGTCTCATCATCAAGATCAATTTAAAAGGTAGGTGGGCTGTTTTGTTAACCCCATTTTATTTTATTTTTTTAAAAGATTTTATTTATTCATTTGAGAGAGAAAAAGACAGAGAGAGCACAAGCAGCGGGAAGAGGCAAAGGGAAAGGGAGAAGCAGACTCCTTGTTGAGCTGGAAGCCCAACACAGGGCTCGATCCCAGGACCCCGAGATTACGACCAGAGCTGAAGGCAGACGCCCAACCATCTGAGCCACCCAGGCGCCCCTTGTTAGCCCCAGAGGATGAGCCTGAAAGGTCTAACATTCAACCCAGGGCTTCTGATTCTAACGCCTCTTCCTACCCCACAAAGCTGCTTAATAGGCAGAGGCAATAGGAGCAGGGAGGCCAAAAAGTCAGGAACCATTAGGCCATGATGGGTACTTTGGTCAGCGGGGAAAATGAGAATTGTGTAAGGAAGCGGTAGATCGCAAGCTTGGGCAGGCCGCTTGGAACCCATTTGTTGGTAGCTTTAAATGCCAAGATAAGCGTCAATATATTTATCAACTGTTTTATAAGAATAGGGATGGGTGTTATTGAGACTTATTGTGATCATTTTGTCACTATATACAAATATCAAATCATTACCGGGTACACCTAAAACTAACATAACGTTACACGTCAATTATACCTCAATGAATAAATTAAAAAAAAAAAAAAAGAATAGGTTTCGAACTAGTGACTGGAAGGGAGGTTGGGGACAAAACCAGGGATGAATGTAAGGAATTGCCTTGACTTGTTTTTAGGCCCCCAACAAAACAAACACTACTAGGGTGACTCCGGTCCGCCTCCTTCATCCATGAGTAGATTTCCAGAGAAGGCACACGGAGACACTTATCCAGGTTAAATAACAAAAGCCATTTCCTTCTGAGCAGCTTGCTCTTCAGCTCCCATGGAGGGGGCAGTGGGGTCAGGGAGCAGACGGCAATGAAAGATAAAGGCAGGGCCAGGAAGGGAAGTCAGGCTCCAGGCCACATCCTGACAGCCAGCCGGGCCCCGGCCTGAGGCTCTCCAGAGATGCTCTGGCCAGTTTCCCACTGGGACAAATTCAACTTTGATCAGTTTTCCCCTCCAGCTCCTTGTTGTTGCAGGCAAAAGAGAAAGCCCTTGTGTGGAGACCTTTCGCTAGTCTTCTAAGCGGCCAACAGCAGCAGCATGCACCGGGCCCAAAAGGGCAGCCCCCCCAACCCCCCGCCCCCCGTCAGCACCCCCCCACCCCCGTGCAGGCAGTGGAGAGTGCACGTGAGGCAGGGAACCTGCGGTGAGTCACTAAGCCTCTCTGAGCCTCAGTTTCCTCAAGTGTCCCATGAGACTTAATGGGCTGGTAGGGGAATGTGAGGAGCCCTGTCAGACAGAGGCCCAGTGTAGTGTCCGGCTCCTAGGAGGGACTCGGTCAATGCCAGCTCCCTCAGTTCCCTCCCGCCGCACCAAGGATGGCCACCGGGTAATGCCCACCACAGAGCGGAGCAAGGAGTCTGCTTCACAAGCAGAAGCAGATGAGCCTAGCGTGCACTTGTTTAGGCCCCAAAATACCAATACGTCCCGTGTGATGTTACAGGAGGCAACGGGCTGGGATGGCAGGGAGGAGAAGGAGAAAAGACTGGAAAAATCCTCTTTCTGGAGGGTCCCGCCTGGGGTTGGGAGGTAAACTATTGAGCAGAAGAGATTCTATCAAAGCAGAGTAATCTGAGGTGGGGTCTCCAACCATTTCTGCCCTGACTTAGCAAGGAAAGCATTAGAGGAAGCTAATGAGAAAATAGGGGTGCCTGGGTGGCTCAGTCGGTTGAGCGTCTGCCTTCGGCTCAGGTCATGATCCCGGGGTTCTGGGATCGAGCCCCACATTGGGCTCCCTGCTCAGCGGGAAGCCTGCTTCTCCCTCTCCCTCTGTTCCTCTCCTTGCTTGTGCTCTATCTCTTTCCCTCTCTGTCAAATAAATAAATAAAATCTTAAGAAAAAAGAAAAGAAAACATAGTGTTCATCAATAGATGAATGGATAAAGATGTGAGATACACACACACACACACACACTGAAATATTACTCAGCCATTAAAAAAATGAAATCTTGCCATTCATGACAACATGGAAGGATCTAGAGGGTATAACAAGTGGAATAAGTCAGTGAGAGAAAGACAAATACCGTATGATTTCACTCACATGTGGAATCTAAAAAACAAACAACAGCAAAAAAAAAAAAAAAAAGAGAAACGGGCTCATAAATACGGAGAACAAACTGGTGGTTGCCAAAGAGGAGGTTGGGGGGGGTGGAGAATGGACGAAATGGGGAAGGGGATTAAGAGGCACCAACTTCTAGGTTATGAAATAAATAAGTCACGGGGATGAAAAGTACGGCATAGGGAATACAATCAACAATATTGTAATACGCTTATCATGGTGAGCATTTTATAATGTATATAATTGTCAAACCACTATATTGTACATCCGAAACCAAGTTAACATGTATCAACTATACTTCAATTAAAAAATAAATACACAGGGGCGCCTGGGTGGCTCAGTCAGTTGAGCGTCTGCCTTGGGCTCAGGTCATAATCTTGGGGCCCTGGGATCGAGCCCTATGTCGGGCTCTCTGCTCAGCGGGGAGCCTGCTTCTCCTTATCCCTCTGCCCCTTCTCCCTCTGCTCATGTTCTCTCTCTCTCTTTCAAATAAATAAATAAAATCTTTTAAAAAAATAAATAAACACACAAAACATAGTTGATGGCCCAGTTATCTGTGCTCACAGAAGAGACGAGTAGTCAATCTATCAGATCGAATAGATGAGAAAATCTATTCTAGCCCTTCCTTGCTCTCACCAGAGAGAGCATCAGAGATCCAGATATGAGAAAGCCCCAAGAACTAACCGCTGGTAATTCCTGTCACACAGCCCTCCTGACAACTGTCTGCTTATAGGGTTCTCAGAAAGGTCAACTCTAAGGCAGTGTGTCCTAATTTCCAGTCACCTGCAGGCCACATTCCCTATTTTTATCATATCCATGTACCACCTGAACTATTATTTAATTGGTCTTTCCCTTTATATTTCTCACTCTTCCACATAAAGAAGCTTTTGTATCACTTATGTAAATGGAAAATCACTACCATATGACTAACTTAAAGAACACCATAAAAACAAATGTTCTGCTATTAGGATAAACACATTCACTGGTGTCCCCCATCTGAAAGCATGAGATGTACTCCCTCTCCCAGGGGAACACGAGCCCACTTTGGGAAGCCAGCTCTAGAGAACCAGATCACTGCATTGAGACAGACCCGGCAGCCGACCTCCTTCCCAGACAGGAAACCAGGTTGGAGTGGGAGGGCTCCCATGAGCAGCTGGTTTAGGGTATGGTCTCTTTGGGTCTTGCTTTGGAATCTCCTCCCAGATTATGGAAAGTCAGATCCCCGAGGGACAGGCAGGGAGCTGGGCCAGAAGGCAGGCAGGTGATGGAGTAGCCACGATGCCCTGGCTCTTGGTGGTTCAGATGGCTTTCACTGCTGGATCCAAAGCCCGCACTCAGGAAACTTGTCTATGTAATACACTGCTAATTCCATTTTTTTTTTTTTTTTGCAATCATTTCCTCCCTGCTCTCCTGTATTTTATAAATTTCCTGTTGAGAACGCCAGCTGTCTCAGGAGCCCAAAGAGAAGGCTGTGGGTCTGGTCCCCAGGTGGGTTAACAAACAACACGCCCCAGGCCACCTGGGGGCAGTAAGGACACTGGGGTCAGCGAGAGGACTCCAAGGGGAAGGTGATACTGAAGAAATGCATCCCTTCTCCACCTGGAAACCCTCCTACTATAACTTGCCTGCTAAGAACTTGGGAGGGCTTCTTTTTGTTCTTACTTTTGTTTTCCATGGGAGTCACCAGCTCTTTACACTCACTCAGAGATCAAATAGCAGTGGAAATTCCTGGGTGACGTTTTTAGTGCCGAATTCAGACATTTTTGATAGTTATCCTCTCCTAGGTCCATTTTCTATTCCTCTTCATATACAAATAGAGAATAGGCAGGTTTCTTTTTTTTTTTTTTTAAGATTTTTATTTATTTATTTATTTGACAGAGACAGAGAGAAGAGAGCACAAGCAGAGGGAGCGGCAGGGGGAGAGGGAGAAGCAGGCTCCCTGCTTTGCAGGGAGCCCGATGCGGGGCTCGATCCCAGGACCCTGGGATCATGACCTGAGCTGAAGGCAGACATCCAACTGACCGAGCCACCCAGGTGCCCCGAGAGCAGGCAGGTTTCTAACATAGAAGTGCTTGTTACACAAATAAAAATAGGCTTTTTGCATGGAGGGAAGGGCAGATTTACCTACTCTATTTTTTTTTTTTAACCAGAAAATGGGTTCAAAGAAACCTGCCACCTTCTACCTTTCCCTTCTTCTTCATTCCCTGAGTTTTTTTCTCCCCTGGATGGCTGGCTGGCTATCATAGTAGGTTGTAACTATACGGGTCAGAGATGATAGAAAACAGAGAATCAAAGAAATCCTAGGGCTGAGGGAAGGCCAGGCCCACAAGCATGGCCAGAGAGTAGAGAAAGCCTTAGGACTGGCTGGCTGTGGGTTTGCAGCCTCCAAAGATTGCGGAGAGTCTGGAGGTAACTGGCTGTATAACCAAGACTTCTTTAAATCAAGGTAATCCGAGACCTACAGAACAATGGGCCTTTCCAACTTCCAAGACCACCTGGAAAACAAGGCTAAATGCACAGCTTCACACGCGGGCCCCAATTCACTTGCCCAGTGCATGAAAAAATGCCCAACATCGTTAGTCATTAGGGAAATGCAATTCAAAACCGTAATGAGGTACCACTTTGCACCCCTCGGGGTGGTTATTATTTTTTTGGAAAGGCAAAAAATAACACGTGTTGGTGGAGATGTGGAGAAATTGGAACCCTTGTACACTGCTGGTGGGAATGTAAAATGGGGAGGCCACTGTGGAAAACAGGATGGCAGTTCCTCAGAAATACCCATCGAAAGCAGGGTCTCAAACAGGTATTTGTACACCTTGTGTTCCAAGCAGCATTATTCACAGTAGCCAAGAGGTAAAAGCAACCTACATGTCCACTGATGGGTGAAGAAGTGGCGGTACACCCATTCAATGGAATATTATTCAGCCTTGAAAAGGGAAGAAATTCTGACACATGTTATGACATGGATGAACCTTGGGGGCATCGTGCCAAATGAAATAAGTCAGACACAAAAGGACAAATATCGGAGCACCTGGGTGGCTCAGTGGGCTAAGCATCTGCCTTTCAGCTCAGGTTGTGATGCCTGGGATCAAGCCCCACATCCAGCTCCCCACTGAGCAGGGAGCCTACTTCTCCCTCTCCCTCTGCCTGCTGCTCCCCCTGCTTGTGCTCTCTCTCAAATAAATAAAATATATTTTTAAGAAGGACAAATATTTGAATGATTCCACTTATATGAGATACCTGGAGTAGTCAAATCCAGAGTCAGAAGGGAGAGAGTGGTTTGTAAGTGGCTGGGGAGGGGGAAAGAGGGGGTGACTGTTTAATGCTTGGAGTTTCCGTTCTGGAAGATGAAAATGTTCTGGAGATGGTTGCACAGCAATGTGAATATACTCAGCGCCGCTGAACTGTAAACTGAAAAAGGGTTAAAATGGTAAATTCTATGTTATGAATGTTTTATCACACACAAAAGGGACCTGCCCTGTACTAAAGGGAAATGAAGAGAAAGGACATGGAATGATCCCAGCACCCTAAGACTCTCGCCCCTGCTCATAACCCAGAGAGACATCTGGGGGGTGGGCAGGATATACCACCCCAGGTGCTCACTGGAAATGGAGCCCAAAGCCAAGCAAGAAAGCAAGGACACCCGCCCTGGGTGCTGCACTCCGCAGAAGGAGGTCAGAAAAGGAGAAACAAGGACATAGAGAGCCAGGAGGAGTGTGCGTGGGGGGCGGGGAGGGGAAGGGCTGCAAGGAGACTCGGTGGGTGCCACTTGGAGACAAGTATTTGTCCTCCCCAGTGAGAAACTCTGGGGCTTCCAGCAGCCCTCCCTCAATCCAAGCAAATCCCAGCAAGGAGAGAAGCCATCCATGCCCATCAGTTATTCCACGAGTTGCTATTTAAGAGCAGGCTCCATGCTAAAGGCGAGTGGCATCAGGACGGAATCAGAGATAAAAACGTGCTTTTGTGGAACTCACAGATGTGTAAGGAAAACACCCCAAATACACCACTAACTATAATCCAAGGGAGGCAGCACCAGAGGTCCTAGAACAAATCTGAGTAAGCACTGTGGAACAGAGGGGAGAAACGCTGTCCAGCTGGAACAGGCTAAGGGGATCTTATGGAGAAGGCGGCCTTTAAATTGGGCATTGAGGGGCACCTGGTTGGCTCAGTCAGTTAGGAGGCTGCCCTCGGCTCAGGTCATGATCTCAGGGTCTTGGGATCGAGTTCTGCGTCAGGCTCCCTGCTCGGCGGGGAGTCTGCTTCTCCAACTGCCCCTCCCCTCACTCATTCTCTCGCTCACTCTCTTTCAAATAAATAAATAAAATCTTAAAAAGTAATAATAATATCAGGCGCCTGGGTGGCTCAGTCAGTTAAGCGTCTGCCTTTGGCTCAGGTCATGATCCCAGGGTCCTGGGATCAAGTCCCGCACTGGGCTCCCTGCTCAGCGGGGAGCCTGCTTCTCCGTCTGCCTGCTGCTCCCCCTGCTTGTGCTCTCTCTCTCTGTGTCAAATAAATAAAATCTTTAAAAAAAAAAAGTAATAATAATAAAAATTGGGCATTGAAAGACGGGCAAATTGGGGTCTGTGATTCTTGTTTTGTTTGTTTTTCTTGAGAAAGAATCTCCTCTTACGCTCACAATTGACAATACCCCAGACTGAATTTCCTCCACCTCTTTCTCACAGCAGAGCTTCATGTTAGCTTTACGTCTAAAATCTCAGCGAGAGCAAATCCATTTCCATAGTCTTTCAGTGCAGGTAAGGCTTGGACATGTGGCCACAAAGACACCAATTACTCTATCAAATACTGGTCATCCAAATTATATTTAGATGCGCAGAGTTGGAAACCGTTGACTTGCAAATGAAATTTGACGCCATACCAGAGTCTGCGAGACACGTCAATACACAAGTCGAAACCAAAAACAATTTATCCACTACCTACAGAATTTGCCAACATGATGCCAGGTATACAGGTATTTGGGGACTATATATATATATATATATATATAGTCTATATATATGGCATATATATATATATAGTTGGGGGCCAATATATGTGGCATTGAAATGCTGAGCACTGTCAAAAATTAATTGTTGAAGTCTTTGAATACCAAGCTCAGGAGTGTGGACTCAATTTGCATACGGCCATCAAAATGAGCCTTAGCCCTCTTGCCCCCGCCACAGACTGCGCATGCTCAGGGGGCCACACTGTCAGGACACACCAGAACTCAGTAAGTGTGCCTGATGTCCGTCCCGCAGAAATGGCTGCCTGGCTCAGTGTAGGAATGAGAAACAGAGCTGTGCAAATCAGGCCACAGGGATGGGGAGACCTTAGAAGCCACAGGAAAGACCCAGCGTGTGCCGGGTGAGAGCAGAGCTATATATTTACTAGCCCTGGGAAGAGAGGGAAGCCCTGATGCCTCAGCCAGGGCTTCCCTCTCCCTATAGCAACCACCCCGCTGCACGTCAGGCTCCGGCTGCAACTGGGGCAAAAAGTCCAGCTCTCCTCCAGGTTTCAAAGCCCTGCCCCCAATCTCCACCCTCAGCTCACTACCTCCTCTGCCTTTTTTTTTCTCCCAGTCCCACTGCACCAGCAGGCAAAATACCATGGCAACCTGCCCTGACCGGGGAGCGGGGAATGCTGAGTACAGTGGGCGAGGCTGGGTCCGGCTGCGCCATAGGACCAGCCGCTGCTACTGCCCTTAGCCTTACCGTTTTGCCTGCCCCCCGCGGGCTTCCTCTTGCCCCAAAAGCTCTCCTTTGCCCCTTGCCTGGGCCAGCTGGGCAGGGGCAGGCTCCTGGCACATGCCCCTGGCTGGACAAACTAGCGGCTGCCCCTACTGGCCAAGGAATTCCAGGTGGAAAAAAGTACCCTGATGCATGGAGCAGAGGTCCAGCGAAATCCACAAAATGGATAATCCAGACCCACCGCTTGGGACGTGAAAGCGCATGCTCAGGTGGCCGCGCTTGGCCCCTTCGGTCTGGTCTGGCCTTCCCAGCCACCTGGGGCCTCCCGCTGCCTGCCTGCAGGCAGTGGTGTGGTCTCCAAAGGCCAGAGGTCACACAGCAGGCCTTGGGGAAGTGGGCTGCCCCACCCCCAGCGCTGCCATGTGGCATCCTGGGGAAAAGAACCAGCCCCCTACCCTCTGCCCCCCCACCCCGCTCCCTGTGCAAGTCTTGGTGTGTGGAAGGGGGAGAGGGGATTTTGAGTTTCCAATGAGCCCGTGTCCCTCCCGCAGCAAATCGGGGTGACTCTGGTCTTATTGATGCTGCTGGGGCAGCAGAGGTGGGGGGGACAGGAAGCCAAGTCAGAAGGGGACTTGGGGATCTGCTAGGGTGCGGCAGTGATTCCCTGGGCCAACTGCAAGAAGCAGCCACCTTTGGGGTGGGGTGCGGAAGCTCAGTTACTGCCTACCGTAGTGGCCTGGAGTTTTTTCATTGCCATCTGCGAGCCAAGCAGGTCTGGGACAAAGCAACTCACTCCTCCACTCCAACACCTTGGACCAGGGAAGCTCAGAGGTGCTAACTTGCTGGGTGGCACCAGGAGCGCAGGTTCCTATCGTGGCCCGGGTCTCTGGACTGTGTCCTTCTCACCCTTCACGGCCAAACGTATTCCTATTCATCTTTCCGAACCCTTCTCAGACCTCCCCTCCTCCAGGAAGCCTATGACTAAGTGCTTCTGGGCCAAGCCTGGCCCAAGGTCCTCTCTCCTGGCACCCCTAAGCTACCTCTGTCACAGAGGGCCCTGATGGAGCAGTGCTAGCATTTTATTTGATCAGGTACAGGCATTTTTAAAAAGCTGCGATTTGCTATAAACATGCTTGCATAAACAAGAGGATGTTTGGGGCGCCTGGGTGGCTCAGTTGGTTAAGCGACTGCCTTCGGCTCAGGTCATGATCCTGGAGTCCCGGGATCGAGTCCCGCATCGGGCTCCCTGCTCAGCGGGGAGTCTGCTTCTCCCTCTGATCCTCCCCCCTCTAATGCTCTCTCTCTCTGTCTCATTCTCTCTCTCAAATAAATAAATAAAATCTTAAAAAAAAAAAAAAAACAAGAGGATGTTTGAACATCAAAAGGTTGGAATGACAATGTCAGAATTTCAAAAACTGGGCGCCTGGGTGGCTCGGTTGGTCAAGCGTCTGCCTTCGGCTCAGGTTACAATCCCAGGGTCCCGGGATCGAGCCCCGCATCGGGCTCCCTGCTCAGCGGGAAGCCTGCTTCTCCCTTTCCCTCTGCTTGCTGCTCCCCCTGCTTGTGCTCTCTCTCTCTCTGTCAAATAAACAAAATCTTAAAAAAAAAATTAAAAAAACTGAACTCCTTTGACTTTATGAAAAATGACATCGTCGTTTTTTCTCCTTTTTGACTCAGAAAAGTGAAACCTTTGTGAAGGAGGACCCCCAATTTGCATTTGAGCCCCCAACTCCTTGGCCTCCTAGGCCACTGCCTGAACGCAACACTGTCTGCCATTCAATGGAACAGACATGTATTGAGCATAGACCCATGTTCTATCAGACGCGAAATCAAAGCCGGCTTGTCCCATATGCTCACAGACCTCACAGGGCAACAGAGACACCACAGATAACTGGAATCACATCCCCACCCCTCAAGAGCATTGTGACAAGGACTGATAGGACTTACGAAGGCCCCTAGCATGAGGCCAGGGATCCAGTAGGCATTCAATAAATATTAGTTTCCTAACATCCTTCCTTTCCTTCTTCCAGGCATCAGGGAGTGACGTGGAAAAGAGCCCTGCTGCCAAGAAGCACGCATGCCTCCCAGCCTCAGTGCGATCTGCTTGTAGGGTCCATGAAAAGTGCTGGGGACTTCTTGAACTGCGTCCCTTAACATTTTGATGCACTTCCTTCCAGGCCTTCTGGTCCGTTTCTGTGAGCTAAGGGTAAGTGCATCTGAAGGACAAGGTTAGGAAGGTAGGCTCTTGGCCCAAGAAAGTTTCTTGGAGGAGCCAAAAGTCAAGGACCAGCTCGAGTGAGGAGATGGCCAGTTCTGGAGGGCTGGCAGGGGACAGGAATTCTTCACTCTTGGGGTGTGAGAAGCCTGAGCATGGTGCAGGAGAGAGCAGAGCAAGGGGCCATTGTTCAACTGTGCCAGAATGGAAGAGAGGGAGGGGTGGGAGCAGGAAACAAGGGCTATAAGGGAGGCTGGGCGCCCAAGTGAAGGGTCTGAGGTGGAGGAGGGTGGAGGTTGACCAAGTCCTCGAGTCTCCAGCGAGCATCTCTGTCACGACCAGCTATGGGATGATCCTTGGCAACCTCTCCACTGCCAATGCAAATGGAAAAGAAAGGCCAGGGCGCCTGGGTGGCTCAGTTGTTAAGTGTCTGCCTTCGGCTCAGGTCATGATCTCAGGGTCCTGGGATCGAGCCCCGCATCGGGCTCCCTGCTCAGCGGGGAGCCTGCTTCTCCCTCTCCCACTCCCCCTGCTTGTGTTCCCTCTCTCACTGTGTCTCTCTCTGTCAAATAAATAAAATCTTTAAAAAAAAAAAAAAAAAAAAGAAAGGCCAACGGTGAGTCAGGCCCTGTGCTGGACCCTTTATCATATGTGGTTTCCGTGGAGTCTCACAACTCTGGAGCAGGAATTACTATTAGCCCCATTTTATAGAAGACGAAACTGAGGCTCAGAGAGACCAGGAAACTTGCCCAAGGTCACACAGCTAGCAAGTGGGAGGAAGGGAGCGAACGCTTGAAAACCCACACTCTTCCACGTAAACTCTCCGCACCAGCCAGATGATTGGACTTGCTCAGTTCTCCAGTTAGCAGAGAAGCTGTGTGATTCTGGAGAAAGACTTGAGAGGCAGAGATAAGTGGCAAAGATTACTGGAATAGGCCCGATGTAAAACAGTATGGGCTTGGGGCGCCTGGGTGGCTCAGTCATTAAGTGTCTGCCTTCGGCTCAGGTCGTGATCTCAGGGTCCTGGGATCGAGCCCCGCATCGGGCTCCCTGCTCGGCGGGAAGGCTGCTTCTCCCTCTGCTTGCTGCTTCCCCTGCTTGTGCTCTCTCTCTCTCTGTGTCAAATAAATAAATAAAATCTTAAAAAAAAAAAATAGTATGGGCTTCGAGCAAGGCAGGGGTAACAGAGATGGAGAACACAAGCCAGGGGTGACTTCGAAGCCAGATGGCTGCTCCTTTTCAGTCTCCTTTGCAAGCATATCTTTTCTACTTAACTCTTGAGATTCACCGGGGCCTGGTCCTAGGCCCCACACCCTGTACAGCCTCCCTTGGTGATCTCACACAACCACAGCTGAGCATCCCGAATGTGCTCTTCAGCCACTGTCGTTCTCATAAACAGGCTGGGGTGGGGGCAGAGGAGGGGACGTCAATTGCAGCATTTGCCAACTTCCTTCCTCGGTATAAACACTTCCATCGTGACCGGTTTGAAGCAACCCACGGTTTGATAACCAGCTCGCAAAATTCCTCAACATTTAGACAATAGGCTTCCAGGAGCCAGGGAGAGCCATCTTCAGAAGGCCACGGAATCACCCAGCCCTCTCCTCTAAAGTCTGGGTCCGTGTATCTGAATGGCCTGCTGCTTACACGACCCCTCCCCTTGGATGTTTCGATGGCACCCCAAAATTAGCGTGCCCTAAATCGAATGCATGATCTTTCCCCCGCAAAACCCAGTGCTCTTCTGGGTTCTCCAGAACGTAACCACCATCTCTGTACCTGAATGTGCAAGTCAGAACTCAGGGAGCCTTTCTTGACATCTCCTTCTCTGCCTCACACTCAACCCGTCACTTGATTCTGTTGATTTTCCTCCCTCCATCTCTGCAGTCCTTCTGCGGCCCCAAAGTTGCCACCCCAGTCCAAGCCACCACTCCCAATTTCTCCGCTGGTCCTTGGCAGTGGTCCCCTGACTAGCGTCTCCTCCAGACAGATCTCCACACCGAAGCCAGAGTGACCAGAGGGATGAGTTCAAGATGCAGACAGGAACATAACATCCCCTGCTTGAAGACGTTCAAGGGCAAACTTGGAGGTGGCCTTCAGGCCTTGCCTGTGTGAGGGCTTCAGACCCACCCCACAGATGCTCCTCTCATGCCTCCAACCACATTGGCATTCTTTCAGTCCCTAAATACACTGTGTTCCCTCCCACCCTAGGGTCTTTGCATATGCTATTTCTTCTGTTCCTTCCCTTCTTTGTCTAATTAGTTCCTGTTCCTCTTTCGGATTTTGTCTCAGAGAAGCTTTCTCTGACCTCCCTGCCCAGCCCCAATCCTCTATTCTAGGCTCCTTTAGCATGTGTGCATTTGTCTGGGTGATCATTTGGCTAACATCTGCCTCCTGGACTGTGAACTCCATGAGGGCAGAGACTGGGTCGGGTTTTGTGGATCATCCTACCTCTAGTTCCTAGCACATATTATATCCTCAGTAATCACATACTGAATGCACAAATGAATGAATGAGCAAGTGAGTGAGTGAGTCCATAGACAAGGCAGCACAGAACGCTGGAGTGAGACTACCTGAGTTCGAATCCCAGCTCTGCCACTCACAAGCTGTGTGGCCTTGGTCGAGTTACTAACCTCTCTGTGCCTCGGTTTCTGCCTCTGGAGAACTGACATAATAAAAGCAGTTCTGGGGGCGCCTGGGTGGCTCAGCAGGTTAAGCGTCCGGCTCTTGGTTTCGGCTCAGGTCACGATCTCAGGGTCCCGGGATCCAGCCCCGCGTTGGGTTCTGCGCTCAGCCTGGAGTCTGCTTGAGATTATCTCTCCCTCTCCCTCTGCCCCTCCCGCTCGTGCTCTCTCTCTCTCTCTCTTTCTCTCTCAAATAAATAAATCCTTAAAAAAATAAAAAGACAAAAAGAAAAGCAGTTCTTATAAGAATTAAATACGTGAATATTTGTAAAGCACTTAAACAGTGCTGGGATATGGTGAAGCGTATACATGTGTGCGGTGTTCACTTGAATAAATAAACAAACGAATTCTCCTGTCCCACTGGCTCAATGGCACCCGGAACGCATTCATTTTCCAGTGGGTTCCGACGCTCCAGATCTCAAGTCCGGCTGCAGGAAGCCTTCACCTTCAGCCTCCTTTGGTAGAGAAAGCAAGCCGAGGTCTTTGGAGCCCAGTTGACCTGACTTGACCCCTTCCTCCTTTTCTTCCCCTTCCTTGAATCCATCAGGAAGTGCTCTCAGCTCTACCTGAAACACCGACCCCGCATCTGTCTCGCCCCGTTCTACCACCCTGAGCCAAGTCAGCATGGAGATATCCCCACTTCCGCTCTTGTCCCCTTACCACCCAAGCTCCATGCAGCCGCCAGACTGATCCAAAGAGAGTGCCAATCAGATCTTGCCACTCCCTTGCTCAAAGTCCTCCTGCGGATCCTCATCACACCCAGAGTGAAATCCAAACTCCTTCCCATTGTTCCCAGGGCACCCCCCACACACACACGCAGCCCCTGCCTCCCGCTCCCCTCCCCCTCCCGCCCCTCACTCAGCCTGCTCTAGCTCTACTCAACCATGCTCAGGAGTTTCTCCAAGCACTATGCTCTCTCTTGATTCTGGCCCCTTCCCTCACCGGACTCCAGCTCCCCCTCCAGATCCAGCCTAAATCTCCCTTCCTCTGGGAAGCCTTAGCTGCTTCCCCACCTCCTCCCGCCCCCCGCCCCCCGTGATGAGTGCCCCTCCTCTGCGCTCCACAGTGACAATTTCTTCCCCCATCAGAGGGCCTGCCGCCCTATACTATCCCCGCCTGCTTATTTGTCTGTAACACACACTCCCGGGGCTAAAAGTTGCTGATGGCCACGACCCGGTCTTGTGCACACCCTGTGCCCAGCACCCAGCACAAGGCTTGTCCTAGCCCAGGCGCTCCCATGAATTTGGGTTGGGTGAATCCGGACTTCACCATCCCCTAGGGAAGTTCCTTGGGTAAGTTCTCTCTGAGCCTGTATCCGCAAGCGTGAAATGAGAGGATGCTACTTTGCCGGGCTGTCGTGAGGATTCAGTGAGATAACACGTGTAAAAAGCACACGACACAGAGTAAGCGCTCAACAAATGGCAGCTGTTGTCGGGAGGCAGCCGGTCAGGAAAAGAGAGAAAAACAAGTCTCTCCTCCCTGCTCTCCCACACACACACCCATCCTGCTTCCCTCCTGTCTTCAGTCTCTTGAATAAAGCTGGAAAACCTGACCTAGCAAAAATAATCCCCCTCAGTAAACTCTGGGGAGAGAACTATCTTCTGTATCAACAACACACCCTTGGCTCAGCCTCCAGTGGACCAGCCCCAGGTTGGAGGTCTGGCTTTTTTTTTTTTTTTTCACCCCGTCCAGATATTTACAGTGTAAACCTTGGATGATGGGGAGGGGCACACAGCCTGTGCCAGGAAACCTCAGGAAGGAACTCACACTGGGTCTCCGCACAGTAACACACACTGTTCTGGAATGGGAGTACAATCTTCCATCAAAACGCTTTGTTGGCTGTGTGAGAGAAGAAAGGGCTCTTCTCTGCAGTGAGGAGGACAGGCAGAGGCCGAGTACCTCCCTCCAAACTCTCACTGTAGGCTAGCAGAGAAAAGACCCAAGTTCTAGTTCAAGCTCCGTAGTAAGCTTTCTGCCTCTGTAGTAAAAGACGGGAACATTGTTGGATGCCCCACCTCCCACTTCTAAGCTTCAGCTGAACGGGAACCTCTGATGGGTGACCCCCAACTGCCCCAAGGTTGGCCTGCGATTTCAATACATATGTATTGGCCCCCTCCTAGCTCCAACCTGACACTGGAAAGTTGTCTTCCGATACGTGGCACATGTACGTTCTACACGGTCAATGTGTACCCGCTGTTTTGCTCTTTTCCACTTCACATTATTCCATACAAATATTTTCTTGTGCCAGCAGAATTCGTGAAGTTGTCAAATTTGGTGACCATATCATAGCCAAATATACAAAAACTCACAGTCTGCTCAGCCAACTCCCAATAATTGGCTGTTTGGGTGGCTTCTTTTTGTTGCTGTAAGAAAGAGCACTGTGTACAATTTGCCTTTGGAAATTTCCCCTTCTGGATTTTTGTCTCGGGATGCAAATTCCCTTTCAGACCTACTTCAGAAAACACACATGAAAAGCAAAGATCCAAAGGCAGGAATGATTTCTTCGGTGGAGAAGGAGGCCTGTCCTTTCACTCCCCCCTCAGTCCTGGAAGTAGAACCACCAGAAGATGCTACTCGCCTAGCAGTCACTAAGTGGGACACTCTGCCCAGAATCTTCCTTTAAGCTGAGGGAGGCAGAGCCGAGAGCCCACAGAGTCTGTCTGACCTTCCAACTCAGAGCTGGGGACACTTGAGTACAGTTGTGTGGGCACAGAGAAAATGGCCTTTTCTGGAAACCTCTTGGTCTCAGACCCTCCACGTCTCAGAACCTGACTCAAAACTGGAGCAGGCTACTTGGTCTCTAAACCAGTCTTTATTGGGTTCTGTGGTACATACTGCCAGTTGCCTACCTAATAGCCATCCCTCCCCGCTTCCTGCTTGCTAACAGAACTTCAGTTTGATATGAAAGGATCTTTGTCAGTCCCAGTCCCGTGCTTGAATTAGAATTGATCTAAACCAGTTATTGGTCTAACAGTGAGCACATGACGCAATTCTGGCTAGTGAGATGAAAGGGTCAGTCCCCTGAGAAAGCGTCCCCTTCTCAAATAACAGGACAGAGTTCCCTGAGGAGAAGGCCTTTGCTCCTTCCTCCTCTTTCCTGCTGGAATTCAGATGTGATACCTGGAAACGCAGCAGTCGCCTTGTGACCATGAGGCAACAAGTATGAGAGTGAAAGCCAATTCACTATGGATGGTGAAGCAGGCACCCACTTGCCTCTAAACTTTTTGTTCTGTGAAAAAAATTAATCTCTATTTGTTCAAGCTGCTAACAGATTGGGTTTTCTGATACTTGCAGCCCTAAGTATACCCAACTGTATCTACCATGTGCCTAGCCCTCTGCTAAGCACCGATGGAATTATGAAAGAAATGGAGAACACACTCCTTTACCTCAGAAACTGAGTCTACTCAGGGAGACGCACATCCACAAAAACCCACAACTAGCACTATATGACATATAAGTAAGTGATCAGATGAGAAGGACTGAGAAAACTGTTTTGATCAAGGTCTATAGGAAAGAACTAGAGTTAGAAGCAAGCGTAGTGTATCTGAGGAGCTGTAGAGCCCTAGGGATGAGTCCCAGAAAAGGAATGGGAGATATGGGCACATCTTAGGCTGAGGCCACATTCCAAGGACTTAGGAACGGCTCCTTCGGGAGTTGGGCCACGATCTGATACTTGGTGGAGAACCAATCCAGGAGAAAGTCATGGGGAAAGTTACGCTGGAGGAAGATTAATTGGATAATGAGGTGTAGACTGAAGCTGTGGCACCTATCATGGGTGATGACAGTTGAAAGAGACACGGTACAAGAGGTACGATGAAGGAAGAATTAACAGGATTTGGTCAGCAACTGAGCATGAAAATGGGGGATGGATGAGTCAGGAATATCTCCAACCACTAGCCGGGAGGGAGAGGGAGAGAGGAAGAGGGAGAAGAGGAGGGAGAAGGGGGATGGGGTGGGGGTGGGGGAGAGAGAAATGAGAACCCTCGACAGAGACCACAAAGTCAAGAAAAGGAGATGAGGCTTTTGGCTTTGATCCGGTAAGAAGACAGTTGACCAAGCAGATTAATGTGTCTCCTAGACAATTCCCAAAGCAGAAGCCCCAAATCTGGGAGGAGGGGTAGGGGGGCAGAAGAGGCAGCGGAAAAGGTAACGTGCTTTGTTGAAGACCAGGGTTTCCCAAACAAACCTCAGTCATCTGTATACTACTTTCGACTTTTGTCACCTGCTTAAAACCTACACTACTATCTACTTAATAATTTTTCACACTCTACTTGTATTTTTCTAAAACATGTTGAAAGAAATTCGCGACTACTGAAGTTAAAAACCTGTCCAGCCATATACCACCTGGAATTATGTCTTGTGCCACCAATGGCCTGCCCCCCATCCTTGGGAAAATGCCAGCTCAGACGAAGCCCCTCTGGGACCTATTTCACGAGGCTGGGGCATTTCCAGGAGCCTCCTCTCTGGGCAATGGGCCTCTTAAATCTATTCCGTTCCCCTCGGTCAGAGATTTGCATTCTGTTCTAAGGAAATAAATCTTGACCCATCTGGGTCAAGCTGTAGGGGGAGAGAGAGAGATGGAGAGGGGATATCCTGACCATCAAGGTGCCTGGGGAGGTGTTCCTCACACACCAGCCATCCTGGGCTTCACAAACTAGGTGGAGGGTCCCCTCCCTTGCAGTCTGGTCACAGTGGGGCCTCAAATCTCCTCAGTCTGGTTCTAAGGAAAGATTCCTATAACTTGAGCTAACTAACAAACTCAGACGGAGGCTAAGCTGCAGCCTTCCTCCTCCCTTTCCTCCCCTCACCCCGCCCCTACTCCCCAAGCCCCCTTCCAAATCTGAGCTGGGCTTAGCATAAGAGAAGCATGACTCATAGAAACCAAGGACTGCACTAGAGAGGTCAGGCTGCCAGGATTCCTCCCCAGCTGACGATGAGCAGACACAGCAGCTCAGTCTTCAGCCCACAGCAGACTCACTGGTCTGAAAGCTTTGGGCCCTAAGAGACCACAGGGTGATAAACATCCCCGGAGGGAAGGTCGGAAGACCTGAAAATGGCAAAAAGCTGGTGTGAAGCAGGGACGCCTGGGTGGCTCAGTTGGTTAAGCATCTGCCTTCGGCTCAGGTCATGATCCCAGGGTCTGGGGATCAAGTCCCGCATCGGGCTCCCTGCTCAGGGGGAGCCTGCTTCTCCCTCTGCCTGCCACTCCCCCCTGCTTGTGCTCTCTCTCTCTGTGTGTCAAATAAATAAATAAAATCTTAAAAAAAAAAAAAGCTGGTGTGAAGGAAAGACTGTGTTCTTTCAATGGCAGTGGGGTTCAAATCCGGCCTCCCCTAATGTCTTGTCCAGAGAAGCCTATTAGACCCTAAGTGCCTGTCTTCACAGTAAAATGATCATAATAGTAATACTACTACTAATAGGTAAAGCTTACAGGGAAATAATTATGTGCCAGGTACTGTACTCAGTGTTTTCCGTGTATTATCTTACTTCATTCACACAAAGCCCTTATAAGTAAGGCAAGTACTCTTACTGAATCCATTTAAGACATGAGGAAACTACGGATCAGAAAGGTACAGCAAATTGCCCAAGGTCACGCAGCAAGTGGGACAGCCTGGATTTGAGCCTAGGCGTCTGGTTCCAGAGCCTCCATTCTTAACCATTCTGCTTGTCTTACTCACGGCACCTTTTGAAGAATGTTGGCATTCGATACAGCTGGGCGGACCAGACATAGGTCCCTGACTCAGGGCAGAAAACCCACAGGTTGGCCAGCAGCCTGAGCTAGCTGCCAAACATGGGAGATAATGAATAACGGAATCACTCAGATAGGCTCTCCTGTGCAAGCTGAACAGAAGACATGGGGCGGGTCCTCAGTCAATAAAAGGGGGGCGGAAGCAGACACACACACACACACACACACACAGGAGGCTGAAGCCATGAGGCAGTCTAAGAGCCTTGAGTGAAGCAGAAGCTACGACAGAGAGTAGAGAAAAGAGGGAACTTAGGGTAGAAGGGACAGAAGCTTCTGAACGGAAGAGCAGGGGAACGAGACGTCGGTCGTTTTAACTACTCACTTGCCACTATCTGCATCTTCCTGATGCAGCATGTCTATCTTGCAAATTCCTAAGCCTTAAATCAATCCAAATGTCTACACTTTCGGCTCCTCCCCCAGGACCGCTGAGCACTGCTTGGAGAAAACACCCCAACCTTGCAGATGGGGAACACTATAAATGCACGGTCTCGACCTCCACGGGGCCTTCAGTGTGGCTGGGCAACCTTTCTTTGAGTCCCCGCTGGGCTCTCTCTCCCCCTCTCTCCAGTGGCTCTCTGAGCACCATGGCCTCCACAATCATCCCCACACTTCTAGCCTTGCCACATCCCGCTCACCTGATTCCACAGAAAAAAGAAGAGGAGCCATCGATGAGGCAGGAACCTTCCACAGAGAAATCCACAAGCTCACTCACCGCATCCATACCTTCCTCCTTCCCTCTAACGACGCCTCCTGCCTGAGGCTGACCTCCGGGCCTGCGCTCCGCAGCAGGAGCCTCCCGTCTCCTCTCGCCCTCTCAGGGCCCTCAAGCCTCAGTTGCCTCCTCTCTCCCCTGTACCTCCCAGTTCTCCCTCGCCACTGTCCGCACTGAAGGACGCCCTCCCTCCGCCCAGAACCCTCGGTCCTCTGTTCTCCCTTCCCTTTCACAGACAAACTTCGGGAAAGAGCTGTCGGCACCTGCTCTCTCCATTTCCTCACTCCCGCTCTTCGACCCAATGTGGTCTGACGTCCGGTTCTACCATTCCACTGAAGCTATTGTCACCCACAAGCTCCTTGCAGCTCAATGCCGTCGTCCGTTTCTCAATCTCCTCTTGCATAAGCCTCTCCAAGCATCGCCGCCACTGGCCGCGGCCTCCATCTTGGCACATTTGCTCATCTTGGCTTGTGTGAAGCCGTGCCCGCCCCCTGGTTTTTCTCCTGCCTCCCAGGCTGCTGCTCAGCCTCCTCATTGTGCTCCTTTGCCTCTGTCCATCGCACAAAAGCCCAGGCTTGCTTGTACCCTTCTTTCCTTCTCTACGGATTCTCCCTGCAAAACCTCCTAAGGTTTTGGGGCGCCTGGGTGGCGCAGTCGGTTAAGCGTCCGACTCTTGATTTCGGCTCAGATCATGATCTCGGGGTCATGATTGCAGGCCCAGCGCGGAGCCAAGTCGAGATTCTCTCTCCCTCTCCCTCTGCCCCTCCCCCCATCTAAAAAAAAACCAAACCTCCCAAGGGTTTCAATTACTATCTGTATAAGCTTATGACTCTTGAATACATATTTCTAGCCCAAGTATCTCCTGAGCCACACACTCCTATAGCCAGTTTCCACCTGAGTGTCCCACAGACAACCCAGAATTGAACTCATCATCATTCCGATGAAGTCTATACCCCTTCCTTGTTGCCTGTAACCATTGCTAACATTTATCGAACACGTCTCATGCTCCAGACATGGTTCAAAAGCACTTTATGTACTGTTTCACTTAATCATTACAAGGCAGATAATAGTAAAACCCTCGTTTTACAGGTAGGGAAACGGAAGCCCAGAGAGGTTAAGGAACTTGTCCAAGGTCACACAGATGATCAATGGCGGCTCTGGGACTCAAACCCAGGCAGTCCGGCGTCAGGGCCACTGTTCTTAACCATCACACTGTACTCCTCCCATCACTGCTATCCAGTCGTACGGGCCAGAAGCCTAGGTATCGTTCGTGACTCCCGATTTCCCTGTACTGTCCACATATGACTATTCAGGGTATCTATCTACCTTCTAAATGTGCCTGAGATCCATCCATTTCTCTCTAGCCCCATTCTCGCTATCTTAACCAGTCACTATCACCCCTCACCTGGACCCATCCCAACCCACCTTCCACACGGCTTCCACGGTGACGTCATAACCAAATGGCAAACCATTCCAGAGCTCTCTGCTTTCCTCAGGATAATGTCCAAGCGCCTCCACATGGCATCCATGGCGTCCTTCATGATCTAATCTCTGCCTGCCTCTCCAGGCTCAGATCTTCCCATCCCCCTCTACCTGCTAACTTTCTGCAACTTTCCTCCTTCCTACCCGCCTTCACCTGGCTATCACCTCCCTAATCTTCAGTCCTCTGTCTAGATGAGGGGCTACTCCCAAGCCTCCCTTGACCCCCGACGTCTAGCTCGGGTGCCATTCCTTTACTACCCTGAACTCATCCTTGTCAGAGCACTTTGCAGGTTCTGTATCATTTATGTAATCATTTTCTTTCCCCCACTAGACTCTAAGTTCTGTGAGGCCAGCCACATTGTCTGTCTTGCTTACCTCTGTACCCCACCTAATCCCGGCACAGTGGTGAATGCTGTGGATGTATAATTCATGCCTAAACTCTCCCTGTTTCCTTTCCTTTCTCCAGACCACACTTGGTGGTCTGCGGAGGAAGCACCCTCATGAGGCAGAGACTTGGGACCAGCTGCCCGACACAGGTCCTGCGTGAGAAGGCCAAGGCCCGCGTATCCTGGGTTATCGGGCTAGACCTTCCTTCCCAAGAAGTACAGCCAAGAGCCAGAACTCCCTCTTCACTCCATTTCCTGGACTTGCTTTGCATTATGAATTTCGGTTATCCCTTGGCTTTTAGAACTGTAGTCTAGTTATGTCTTAGTTACTGACTCTTTTAATAGCCTTGTGAGATCGATGGGAATGCAACGGAAATAACAATGATGACTCACTCACTCAGCCCATCTCTCCTCCCCTCACCACTCTGCACAAAATCCAGTCTCGCCAGTCAACTCAAGTACCAGTCCTGGGGAAGTAGCAGCAGGCCCTTGATTATCTGAGAAATCATGCCCAGGAGGAGAGAAAGCCCAGGTGAGGCCACATGTAAGATGCCAGGCAGACCCTATGGTCAACTGCCATCTTGGGCTTTGAGCCCGTGAAAGACAGACCCTGGAAATGGGTAGAGCAGGATGGGAACTTCCAAGGGGAAAGGGGTCCTCGCTGGGAAATAGGTGCCCAAAAGTCAAATAGGTCACTTCCAGGCTGAAACACTTTAATGCCAGTGTGAGGCGCCACAGAGCTCTCTTTCCCTCCGCCTTGGTAACCAGCGAATTTTGAGATGATGGCTTCTCTGACCACCTGGGTTTTGAGGTAAAAAGACAAGGAGCAGAGCTCCCAGCTACTCATTATAGACATGTGGCAAGACCAAGGGTTATACCACAGATACCACAGCACTGATAAGAAAGACAGTTATTTATCAAACCCACAAAAAAGATTTAGCACCTTGGTAAACATAAGTTACTCGCAATGTCCTAGATCATGGTTTGAGTGGTGGGTTCAGGCATGTTTGTTATATTATTAAATTGATAAGTCAGGGTAAAATACTTTGCCCCAAGTGTGATGATCTTGGGATGCAACCAGCAATTCTGAATTACACAGCATGATGCAAGAGTCTAAATGGCTCTAGTCAAGGACACCGGTCCTAAGAGGTACTCTTTTTGTGGGATGCCTGGGTGGCTCAGTCAGTTAAGCGTCTGCCTTCTGCTCAAGTCATGATCCCAGGGTCCTGGGATCGAGCCCCGCATCGGGCTCCCTGCTCCCTGCTTGGTGAGCCTGCTTCTCTCCCTCTGCCTTCTGCTCCCCCTGCCTGTGCACTCTCTCTCTGTCAAATGAGTACATAAAATCTTAAAAAAAGAATCCTTCTGTGCAGGCCCACGTCCAGGCCCTTCCTGGCCTAGCTCTGACTCTCCAGCCTTGTGGTTTCTTTCCCCCTGGGTCTCCACTCCTGACAACAGCCCCCTCTTTTGAGTCCCTTAATCACCAAGAACGTCAATTCTGCTTGCTGCTTCTCCACAGATCCTCCTGGTACCCATCGACCTGTAACTCCTCGACCCTCTTCCAGGAAGGTTGCTCCCAACAGGAGAGGCTGGGGGTTTGAGGTCAAACAGAGCTGGATTTGAATCCCAGCGACAAAATTTACTTGCTATGTGACCTTGGATAAGTCATTGTGCCTCTCTGAGCCTCGGTGTCGTCATCTTTAAAATAGGAATGGGAAGGCTTAGAACCGAAGGGGTTCTAAAACAGGCAGTTTCTGAGTGAGACATGAGCAGAAAACACTGGGACACAGCAGGCACTCCCCAACCATGATATCCCTGTCACTTCTCGAGGTGCTCCTTTTCTCAAAATGGCAACTCACTGGAACTAAAAAGCTAATCTTGTTTGTTTGTTTTTTTCCTCTTGTTTTGGTTTTCCTCTTTGTCCTTCCTGTCCAAACTCCCCACCCCACCCCGCCCCCGCCACCACACACACCTACCACCATCACACCATCACCACTCTCCCTGACAGCAGATGCCTTCATTCAAACTTGTCTCTCATTCACTGTCTCGTTCAGGGGCCGGGAGGTGTTTCATTTTGTTTATTTTTGCTTCGTTGTTTTTAGAAGTGGCACCTTTTGACAAAGTCACCTGTAGATCTCCGATATATAAGACAGGATCAGAACGGCTCACAGCCGCCCCGTGAAAAATCTCTGAGATTCCCTAGGGCTCAGTGCATCCCACACTGAAAACGGCCGGGCTCTTTGCCCCTGCCAGGTCTATAGAATGTCAGGGCTGGTGGGCCCCTTCGAGGTCATCTGCCAATCCACTCTCCTGTTTCCGGATGGGAAACAGGTCCAGGGATTCGGAGAGCTGTCGATTGCCAGGCCCCAGGCTGACTGACAGGTGGTAGGCGCAGAGCAGGGAGGGAGGCCTCCTTATCCCATCCCTGGCCTTTGGGAGCACAGCCTGCCTCTCACCATGCCCAGGAAGAAGCATCGTGTCATCAAGTGCCAAGAGCCTGAGAACCTGGAGGCAAATCCCAGCTCAGCCACTTGGTAGGTGTGTGGCCTCAGGCAAATCACGTCCTCTCTCTCTCTATTTTGCTTCCTCTCTCTCCATTTTTCCCTCCGTGAAATGAGGTAATGATGCCTACCTCATAAAAGCTGTATGTAACAAAATACTTGTATTTCAGTAAAACACTCCTAGTGACACCTGGCTTTCAGAATCTCCAGGAGGGACGCAGACAATGGTGGTGGGACAGAAGAGGGGCACCTCACACATTCTTCCCTTTCCCAGGCAAGAGGGAGACTCTCTTCCCTCCACAGAAGCCTGGTTGCTACTTAGGAGAAGCCTCTGGGCCCTCACAAATCCCCTAGGCTTTTCTTTTCTTTTTTTAAATTTTATTTTATTATGTTATGTTAATCACCATACAATCATACATCATTAGTTTTTGATGTGGTGATCCACGATTCATCGTTTTCATATAACACCCAGTGCTCCATGCAGTACGTGACCTCCTTAATACCCATCACCATGCTAACCCATCCCCCCACACCCCCTCTAAACCCTGTTTGTTTCTCAGAGTCCATAGTCTCTCATGGTTCATCTCCCCCTCCGATTCCCCCCCTTCATATTTCCCTTCCTTCTCCTAATGTCCTCCATGCTATTCCTTATGTTCCACAAATAAGTGAAACCATATGATAATTGACTTTCTCTGCTTGACTTATTTCACTTAGCATAATCTCCTCCGGTCCCATCCATGTTGATGTAAAAGTTGGGTATTCATCCTTTCTGATGGCTGAGTAATATTCCATTGTATATATGGACCACATCTTCTTGATCCATTCATCCGTTGAAGGGCAGGCATCTCAGCTCTTTCCACGGTTTGGCTATTGCAGACATTGCTGCTATGAACATTGGGGTGCATATGGCCCTTCTTTTCACTACATCTGTGTCTTTGGGGGAAAGACCCAGGAGTGCAATTGCTGGGTCACAGGGTAGCTCTATATTTAATTTTTTTGAGGCACCTCCACACTGTTTTCCAAAGTGGCTGTACCAACTTGCATTCCCACCAACAGTGTAAGAGGGTTCCCCTTTCTCCACAGCCTCTCCAACATTTGTTGTTTCTTTCCCTGTCCATTTTTGCCATTCTAACTGGTGTAAGGTGGTATCTCAATGTGGTTTTGATTTGAATTTCCCTGATGGCTAATGATGATGAACATTTTTTCATGTGTCTATCAGCCACTTGTATTCTTCAGAGAAGCGTCTGTTCATGTCTTCTGCCCATTTTTTGACTTGGTTATTTGTTTTTGGGGTGTTGAGTTTGAGAGGTTCTTTATAGATCTTGGATACCAGCCCTTTCTCTGTAGTGTCATTTGCAAATATCTTCTCCCATCCTGTGGGTTGCCTCTTTGTTTTGTTGACTGTTTCCTTTGCTGTGCAGAAGTTTTTTATCTTGATGAAGTCCCAAAAGTTCACTTTTGCTTTTGTTTCACTAGCTTTGGGAGATGTATCTTGAAAGAAGTTGCTGTGGCCGATGCCAAAGAGGTTACTGCCTATGTTCTCCTCTAGGATTTTGATGGATTCCTGTCTCACATTGAGGTCTTTCAACCACTTTGAGTTTATCTTTGTGAATGGTGTTAGAGAATGGTCGAGTTTCATTCTTCATGTGGCTGTCCAATTTTCCCAGCACCATTTATTGAAGAGACTGTCTTTTTTCCATTGCATATTTTTCCCCTAGGCTTTTCCTCGCAAAAAGGCAGTCTCCCAGTCTGACCGGTGAGGCTCGGGCTCACCCCTCCCTGCCTCCCGCCCTCCATTTGTTCCACTTGCCCTCAAGCACACAGCCCCAAGGACTGCCTTGCTGGCCTTTTCTGAGCAGTTTGGCAACTAGGAGCTGACTTGAGCCCATTAAGACCTGTTTCCACCACTGATGCAAAGTCCCACCCTGAGGCCCTGGAAACACTTAGCTATGAAGCTTAGCTCAGTCAGAACTGACTCTGCCTGGAACCAACCGGTCAGTGGCCAAGCCTCATTCATTTTATTCCCAGTTTTCTACAACTCCCTCTCCCTCTAATGAGCTGCCCAGGCAACAGGCTGCATAGTTTTAGCTAGCAATTATACTTAACCACAGACTGCAACTTTGGACTGTGCGCATTTAGCTTAATAAATGTGCCACCTGCTAGGGTTTTCACACTTCTCAAGGCTGGAAAGCACTTTGACAGGGTAAGAGGCTCACTTGCTGTTGTGACCTCCTCCCGGGAGCAAAGGAGCTGCTACCCAGAGGGAGGCCCCGAAAGGGTGCAGCTCTGGTTGTTTTCCCACTAAAAATCTTGAGCAAAAGGTCCATTCCCATCAGAGACAAAAATTTTGACAGGGACACGCTAGAGAGTTTGAAGGACCCCCAGGACTACTGCTGTGTGAGGTGTAGAAAGAACTGCCACAGTGGTGTGTGATATGTGTGTGTGTTTGTGAACACGTGGGCATGCAGGTGTACGGACACGTGTGTCCATGATCAGAGCTCTCCCGAAAAAACAGAAAAGGCCCTGCCACTTAAACCTTTACAGAACAGTTGGAGAGGCACCCTTAAGAACACCCTTACGCTGAGGATCCTTTCAGTTGTCACTGAGATATGTCTTGCAAATTCCAACGGATTCTGTGGTTTCAGTGACAGTTAAGGATGGACACCACCCACCCATATGTTCAAGCCAGAAACCTAGCAGGCATTCTTGACTTATTCTCCTTACTCTCCTTATCCAACCCGTCGGAAAATCCTGTCTGCTTCACTCCAAAATATATCCCGAGTCCCTCCATTTCTTCCCACCTTCACCGCCATCAGTGGGGTTCAAATCACCATCATTTTTTTTTAAGTCACCATCTCTTCTAGCCCAGACCAAGCCTCCTCAATGGTCTCCCCACTTCCGCCCTTGCTGCCCCACAGTCCATTCTCTACACAGCCGTCAGGGGAATTTTTTGAAGACGTAAGTCAGATGATATGCCCTATTTCCTGTCACAGCAACTGTGGAAGCACGTTTTCAAAAGGGTCAGCCTGGATCACTGAGTGACTGCTGGACAGAACCCTCTCCCCTCCATCCACCTTGGACAGTTCCCGTGAGTGAGAATTTAAGACTATTATGGCAGCATAACTTAGCCTATCCTGACTGATACATTGAATTCCTGCGTATTTCTCAGGCATGCATTATGGTGTCAGGGGAAGGGCCCAGATGATTTACTTAAGCACTGTTCTAGAAGGAGAGGGGAGCTGGCTGAGTGAGGCACAGTGCTCAGAGGGTACCACCAACAGACCTGGTTCTGTATGCCTCAGGCAGGGGCACCACAATGATGAAATAAGTCAAGCAGGCAGACGGTTCAACAGTCGAGCAATCTGGACCTCGACCAGGACTGGACAGGGCTTCAGTCCTGATGGGGAGGGGGGAGGGGGACTGGAGTACAAAGCAGGACGACCGCGTAGAAAGTGGGAGTAGGACTCAATATGGTGGGGGTGGCAGGGTAGGGGGAAGGAGAGGAAGGGAAGAGGAAACAACATATGGATCTCTAAGGGTCGCTCCTGGAGGTGCCTAATCTCATATCAAATTGGCAGCAAGGAGACCGAGGGACCAATGCAGGACCCCAGCTGCTGTCACAGGTTTTCCAGCTCCTGGGTCTGCTGAAGCTGATGGGATATTCCCTGCTTCAAGCAGGGCTGGCTCAGTGGCCAGTATGGTGAACCAAGCTGACCACAGTGAACCTACCTGGGGGGCAGCTGGGGGAAGTGGAGGTGGGAGAAATGAGGGGGGCTTGTGCCATCCCAACAGCTGAAGGGACCTAGTGCTTTTCACATGCCAGGTGCTGCGGCAAGAACATCACATGCACGCTATCTCCATAATCCTTACACAAACCCCATAAAGTTAGGACTATTTTATGTCCACTTAGAGACATTAAGTAACTTGCCTAAGATCATACAGCTAGTAAATGTCAGAGCCCCGATTTAAAACGAGGATGAATCCTCCCTAACCTTTGCCTCTAACCATTTTATTTTCTCTTCCTCCTGCTCCTTGAATTTATGTATTTGTTTTCCTTTCTCCTAGTTTCTCACTCCGCCCCATTTCCTGCCACCTGCTCAATTCCTTCTCACACTCCTCTACTTGACATGAAAAAAATTTGAGTACACCTTGACTTGTTAATCACTGTTCATTTTTCCGTCATCCACTCTGTGGCTCGATGTCTCAGCATTTCTTCAGCTTTCCATACATTGACCACAGACAGGTGACCTTGTGTGTAACCACAGCGTACACCAGACACCTCTGGGACCAGTATATGACAGCAGAGAAGCAGGAAGCCTTTCGGATAGGGTGACCCTCACTGGGAAAGGAGAGAGCACTGCTCTCCATGCATAGACAGCGCTGGGTCAAGGAATCAGGCACTTGGGACCTCTAAACACTTATGGAGAGAGCTTAGTGGAGATGAACATTTGTAGAAAGGAGGCTAAGCTTTCCATGGGAGCATAAGGCGTTGAGGTTTGGGAAACACTTGGTGTGTGTTGGGGGTAGAGGGGAAGAAGTCCTAGCACTGGGGCGCCTGGGTGGCTCAGTTGGTTGAGCGACTGCCTTCGGCTCAGGTCATGATCCCGGAGTCCTGGGATTGAGTCCCGCATCGGGCTCCCAGCTCAGCGGGGAGCCTGCTTCTCCCTCTGACCCTATCTCCTCTCATGCTGTTTCTCTCTCTCTCTCTCTCAAATAAATAAATAAATGAAATCTTAAAAAAAAAAAAAAAAAAAGAAGTCCTAGCACTGATTCCCTGTGATTATTTGAAACTATTCAGAATGGACCTTTCTAGAGAGTCAGTTCTGGTGTCACAGAAAAGAAAGAGCACGGGCTTGTTCTTAGAATGATGGAATTCTGATCTGACTTTGCCACTTACTGACTGCCCAGCACTGGCCAAGCCACGATTACCTCTGTGGTACTCAGTTGACTCATCTGCAAAATGAAACCTCCCTCATGGAAATGAGTTGGTGGGGATCAAATAACTTAAGGACGTCGGCAAGGCACCTCAAACTCAATAACACTAACCCCCTTCCCAAAGCTGCCCTCCCTCCAATGTTCTTCATCTTGGCGAAGACCACCCCTTCCAACATGTCACCGAGGTCAGAAACCCTGTCGCCTCCCTGACTGAAGGTTGTCTCCAAAACTTCAATTTCTTTGGCATCTGTGAATCTGCCCGTTTTCTGTCCAGAGTCACCATTGCCACCCTCGTCAAAGCCATGATTTCCCTCTCAGGCTACCGTAATACCCTCCTACTGGCTCTGCTCTCGCCCATCCCCCTCCAGTCCACTCTGCACAGCAGTCAGAGTGAGCGTTTTGAAATCAAAATCAGATCACGTTACTTCTCTGCTTCGGTGGCTTCCTGTTGTTCTTAGGATAGAATCTTGGGATTTCTTCCACAGCCCACAAGGCCCCATGGGACTGGTCACCCTCACATGGCTCTCTTGTTCCCTTGTCTTTCACTACACTTGCCTCCTTGCAGTTCACTGAATGCACCATGTTCCCTCCTGCCATATAAAGCCTTTGCACATGGTGTTCTCCTTGCCTGCGATGCTTTTGCCAAACCCCTCCAGCTTCAGGCACCTTCCTAATTGTTGGTTTCTCCAGGAGAGATTTCTTTGATCTCCCGAGACTAGGTCACCTCTTCCTGTTATCCATTTTAAATTTGTCTGGGTGATTATTTGATTAATGTCTGCCTCTCCCACTAGATTCTTAGCTCCCTCAAAGCAAGGGTCATGGCTATATTTTGTTCATCGTGGTGCCCCCAAGCACCTGAAACAGTGCCTGGCACATGGTACGTGTTTAATCAGTATTTGTTGAATGAATAAATGAATGTGGCTATCCTTGATAAATAGTAAACTGCTGGGCAAAAATAAATCAGTGTTGCAGAAATGGACGAACTGATCTTAAAATTCATGTGGAAATGCAAGGGACCCAGAATAGCCAAAGCAATCTTAAAAAATAAAAACAAAGTTGGAGGAATAACACTTCCCAATTTCAACACTTACTACAAAGATATAGTAATCAAAGAAGTGCGGTACTGACATAAGAACATACACATAGATCAATGAAATAGAATCGAGAGTCCAGAAATAAACCCACATACCTGTGGTCAATTGATTTTTGACAAGGGTGTCAATACCATTCAGGGGGAAAGAATAATCTCTTCAACGAAAGATGCTGAGACAACTTGGATATCCACATGCAAAAGAATGAAATTGGATCATTACCTCACACCATATACAAAAGAACAACTCAAAATGGATCAAAGACCTAAATGTAAGGGCTCAACTATAAAACTCTTAGAATGTAACATAAATATAAATCAGTATCTTTGGATTAGAAACAATGGTTTCTTATATAAGACACCAAAAGGATGAGCAGCCAAAAAAAAAGGTAAGTTGGAAATCATCAAAATTAAAAACTTTTGTACATCAAAGGACACTATCAAGACAATGAAAAGGCAACCCCTAGAATGGGAGAAAATATTTACAAATCACATGTCTGACAAGGGAATCATATCAAGAATACCTAAAGAATGATAACTCCACAGCAAAACAAAAATCCAGTTCAAAAATGGGCAAAAGACTTGAATAGACGTTTCTTTAAAAAAGATATGCAGCAGCTACTAAGCACACGAAAAGATGTTCAACGTTGTTAGTCATTAGGGAAACGCAAGTCAAAACCGTAATCAGATATCACTTTATACCTACTAGGATAGCTACCAAAAAAAAAAAAAAAGAAGGGAAATACCAAGGATGTAGAGAAACTGGATATAGGTAAATAGTGAGAATATAGAGAAATTGGTACCCTCATCTATTGCTGGTAGGAATGTAAAATGGTGCATCCTCTGGGCGCCTGGGTGGCTCAGTCGGTTAAGCGTCTGCCTTTGGCTCAGGTCATGATCCCAGGGTCCGCATCGAGCTCCACATCGGGGTCCCTGCTCGGCGGGAAGCCTGCTTCTCCCTCTCCCTCTGCCCCTCCCCCCTGCTCGTGCACTTGTGCTCTCTTGCTCTCTCTCTCTCTCCCTCGCTATCTCTTAAATAAATAAATAAAATCTTAAAAAAATTAAAAAATTAATAAAATGGTGCATCCTCTGTGAAAAAGAGGCTGGCAGTTCTTCAAAAGGCTAAACATAGTTACCATATGACCCAGCAATTCCATTTCTAGGTTTATACCCAAGAGAAATGAAAGCACATGTTGATGCAAAATTTTGAGCATGAGTGTTCCTAGCAGCATTATTCATAACAGCCAAAAGATAGAAACAGCCCAAATGTCCTTCATGTACGAGTGGATAAGCCAACCATGGTATAGCCATACAGTGGACACATGCTAAAACATGGATGAGCCTTGAAAACTTCATGCTAAGTGAAAGAAGCAAGACACTAAAGGCCACATATCATATGATTCCATCTACATGACATGTCCAGAATAGGCACATCTATAGAATCAGAAAGTAGATTACGGGATACCCGAGGCTGGGGGCAGGGGGATGAGGAATTGGGAGGTAACGGTTAAGGGGGAATGAAAGTGTCCTAAAATCGATCATGCTGGTGGTTGCCCAAGTCCATGAATATAGTAAAAGCCACTGCCCTGTACACTTTAAATCAGGGATCTGTACGGTGTGTGAATGATACCTCAAGAAAGCTGTTATTTTAAAACAGCTGTGAACACGGAAAGTGAGTTCTAAAGGTCAAGAATGGGCTGCTCATGGAAAGATCTGGGGGATGAGTGTTCTAGCCAGAAGGAACCTGAGGCATGAATCAGTTTGGTTAGGAAGAGAAATCAAGCCAGGGCAGCTAGGTGAAGTGGGCCTGGGTGAAAGTGGTGAGAGCCAACGCCTGAGAACTTGGCTGGAGAGACAGCCTTGCATTTCACCATAAAGAATGTGGGATCTACTCTGAGCATAATGAAGAGCCATGAGAGGCTTTGGAGCAGGAGAGTGACATATGACACTTGCCCAAGCAAGTTACGTGGCCACACTTAATGGCAAGGGGGCGAGGAGGTGCATTTCTGTCATGTACCTGGAAGAAGGAGAGTCAGAACTATTTGGTTTTTTTAAAAAAAGATTTTATTTATTTATTTGACAGAGAGAGAGAGAGAGAGAGCACAAGCAGGGGGAAGGGCAGAGGGAGAGGGAGAAGCGGGCTTCCCACTGAGCAGGGAACCTGATGCGGGGCTCGAACCCAGGACCCTGAGATCATGACCTGAGCCGAAGGCAGATGCTTAACCCACTGAGCCACCCAGGCGCCCCAGAAATATTTGGATAGAAGTACTAATGACAGCCACCTGCTCATGTGTCCACATGCACATAGGATCTTGAATGTAGTTTCAGCTCCTAGAGCAGGATTAAGATCCCACACTGGGTTGGTTCTCCAGCATCTGTTTTGCCTTAGGGCAGGGATTCTTTTTTTTTTTTTTTTTTAAAGATTTTATTTATTTGCGAGAGAGAGAATGAGAAACAGAGAGCATGAGAGGGAGGAGGGTCAGAGGGAGAAGCAGACTCCCTGCCGAGCAGGGAGCCCGATGCGGGACTCGATCCCGGGACTCCAGGATCATGACCTGAGCCGAAGGCAGTCGCTTAACCAACTGAGCCACCCAGGCGCCCGTGGGCAGGGATTCTTAACCTGGGGACCCACAGACCCCCAAGAGTTACATGCAGACAGTTCAGGAGGCCTGTGGGAAAAAAATTACCTCTTTATGTCCATTATCCTCTAATTGAAAGGATGAGTGTAGGTGACAAGCCACAGAAGCAGAAGTGTTAGCAGTACTTGTGACTTATCAGTAATTGAAATCACAGAGATTTACAGGGGCGCCTGGGTGGCTCTGTCGGTTAAGCGTCTGCCTTCGGCTCAGGTCATGATCTCGGGGTCCTGGGATCGAGCCCCACAGCAGGCTCCCTGCTCAGCAGAGAGTCTGCTTCTCCCTTTCCCTCTGCCACTCCCCCTGCTTTTGCTCTCTCTCAAATAAATAAAATCTTTTTTTAAAAAAAGAAATCACAGAGATTTACATATCACATGAGAACTGTTGCAGGGATCTTGACATTTCGTTTGCACTCTTGGAAAATTACGGCAATCATGAGAATTGCTGTTAGAACTTGTCATTTAAAAGGCATTAGCAAAGAAGCACATACGTCACCATATCACAATTTAAACAATATTTCTGTAACTGTATTTCAGTACAATTGTTTTCCTTTGTACGTCCACCTTATCTGAGGCATTTAAAAATAATATTCTGGAAAAGATCAGGAACTCCAGCGTCCCTAGCGGGTCACTTTCACATTAGGTCCCTGCCCTGTCTTCTTTCAACTCACCCTGTGTTGCCTCCATGGCAGGTCTGCCAAGCCTCATGGTTCAACTCTTAATCTATGACAGTATGGGGAGTTAAATAAAGCAGAAAACTTGGAAGCACGTTCGGAAGACTAGTGGGTACCACAGCACACTTGGGTGCTACTGAATGCCACTGGCCCAGGCTCTCTTATGTGTCACTGCGTGGCAGAAATGTTGGTTTGACAAAGCCTGCCCCAGTTTACTGGTGCCTTGCTGGGGCCGATCCTTTCACCTCTCTGGGCCTCAGTTTCCCCATCTGTGCTATGAAGGGTTTGGACTAGATGGTCTTCTTAGGGCCTGTCCAGCTGTGACTGCCTGACTTTATGCTTCTGCACTACCCTCTTCCATGCCATCCCTAGAAAGAGGCCCAAGAGCACTAGGCACCCCTTGCCCTAGGCACCAGGTTGGAGAGGCCTCCCAGTGATTCCCTGCAATGTGGTAGAGGGGGAAAGGTGCTTTCTCCAACCCCCCAAATGCCACCCATAACCTTCCCTCCTTGCCTTTGCCCATACAGCTCCCTCTGTCCAGAACAGTCTCGCTGTGTCTGTCAAGGACACAACCCCAAGCCGGGCACCATGACAAAGCTGTCACGGGTTACTCTCTGAAACTCCCTTGGCACCAGGCTTAATGCACCTTTTACTGTGATCTTCTTATACGTATGTCTGCTGTCCCTAACTCCGGTGTGAACTCCTCCAGGCTGGACACAGCTTTCATTCTGCTCAGCATCCCCAGGGCCCAGCCCAGTTCCTTTGGGGTGGAGTGGGCACTAAGGAATCATTCCCCCTGGAGTCAAATCCTGGCTCTGAGAATTACTAACTGGGCTATTTTTCCCAAGTGACCACACCTCTGTGCCTTGATGTCCTCATTTATCAAATTGGGAAATAGTGCCTACTTCATGTAAAGGTTAGGGAACGAATACAAGTAGAGTGCTGGACACTTAAAACCATGAGTTAAAATTTTTGTGTAAAAACATTTACTGCGAGGGGCGCCTGGGTGGCTCATCAGTTAAGCATCTGCCTTCTGCTCAGGTCGTGATCCCCGGGGTCCTGGGATCCAGCCCCGCATCGGGTTCCCTGCTCAGCGGGGAGTCTGCTTCTCCCTCTCCCTCTGTGTGCTCTCTCTCTCTCAAATAAGTAAATAAAATCTAAAAAAAAAAACAACCACTTACTGTGCACCAAGCTTGTAATCTTCATGACATACCTATGAAGTAGGTGTTATTACGATGCTCCCCAACTCACAGATAGGGAAGCCGACACCAAGAGGTGTCAGGCTACCTGGCCCGGGGCAGAAAGAAAGCAAATGGCAAAGTGAGGATTCAAACCCAGGGCGAGTGGCCCCCGGGGCCCACGCACTTAACCACTCGCTAACTACACTCCCTTGCCACCGCATTATCGTCTTTCTTCTACCCGCGCAGACCAATCATAGGTGCGGAAAGAACTAGGTCAAATGGCAGGCTGCCTTCCTCGGGCTCGCTTTCTGCTGCTCCCAGGTGCTTGTGATTTGCAAGGCACACATTTTTGTTGCCTCTTCCCTCCGGTTGACTTTCACAGTCTGACCCTGCCGAGTCCCCCCCCCCCCCCCCCCCCGCCCCATCGTGCCCTTGTATGCCCATCTGTGTTGCCCACCCAGTGGTCAGCAAGACAGTGAGCGAGATGAAGGAAGAAGAGTCCATCTGCTCCTTGTGGACAGACTGCTTAATGTGAGAAAAAGACTTGCCCACACATTTTTGGATTTTCATGAATTTCCCTCTCTTGGCTGTAACATACGGTACTGTCAAGAGGACAAGTAAGTCAATCTGGGTCTCCAAGAGTGAGTCCTCTGGCCCATTGACATTCCCAGCCCAATCTCCCTGGTAGAACTACATAGATTGTTTGAGCTGCAATAAGCCCGAGGGATGTCCAAGTCTATTATTACACAGAGGGAGGAATCAGGACTCAGAAAAAGGAGGGGACTCGTCAAGGGTACATAGTAAGTGGTAAATAAATATCTGGAACAAGAGTGAAAAACTAATGATCCATATGCTTGAGAGGTGTGGAGACTATCTGAGATCATGGGGCCAAGTTGTCGCTTGTCCCAAGCACTTCATGCAAACCCCACACTCTGAACTCAGTAGCACTTTTTGAGGGGGCAACATTTAAAAATACAAATGTCAGGACACAACTGCAGAGATTCTTATTTAATTTGTCTCAGAGGTGAAGCCCACACATTGGCGCATATATATATATACATATATATATATATTTTTTTTTAAAGTTCCCAAGGTGATTCTAATAAGCAGCCAAGGTTGAGATCCACTGTTTTCCACCGATGCTTCTCAGACTTGACTGCACACTAAAACCCTCTAGAACATGTTTTGTTCCCTCTCTCTCTCTCTCTCTCTCTCTCTCTCTCTCTCTCTCTCTCACACACACACACACACCAATGCTTGGGTTTCACCCCCAGAGATTCTGATTAATCAGTCTGAAGTGGGGCCCAGACATCAGTGTTTATTTTCCAAAATGTGCCAGATGATTCTAGAACACAGCCAAGCTTCAAAACCAATATCCAGGGGCACCTGGGTGGCTCAGTGGGTTAAGTGGCTGCCTTCGGCTCAGGTCATGATCCCAGGGTCCTGGGATCGAGCCCCGCATCAGGCTCCCTGCTCAACGGGGAGCCTGCTTCTCTCTCTCTCTACTTCTGTCCCTCTCCACCGCTCATTCTCTCTCTCTCAAATAAATGAATAAAATCTTAAAAAAAAAAAAAAAACCCAATATCCATTACCTGACACAGGGTAATTGAAAAGAAATAACTCCTAGTTTCTCTACCTTTGTAAGCTCCCTGAGGACAAAGAGTTTTGTCTGTCTTGTTCACTGCTGCATCCCTAGCCTAAAACAGTGCATGGTACATAGTAGGTGCTCAGAAAATATTTATGGAACGAACGAATAGTTTCACAGACTTTATAACCTTCTCACTCACCACCAAGGGCAAGTCAGTTATAATCTCTCTGGGTCTATTTTGTTCATTTCTCAAGTAGGAGTAATAACTCACAGGCCTATCACGAGGACTGTATGAGATAACATATGTAAAAGTGCTTCAAAAATTAGGAAATGTAAAAATGCTAGCTAATTTCACAGAGAACATTTCAATTTCCTGCTTTCTCTCCCTGGCTCCCCCAAGAAATTTTAACTGTCTTTTTAGTACCACCAGATAGAGTCCTGCTGAATCTCCTGGGTCCCACTAGAAAGCCTTCCACCTGATCTTATCCAAACCTCGGCTCCTCCCTGATGGTGGTAAAAACACAATCCTCTTGCTCCTGGCCTTCAGTACGACCTACTCCCCATTCATTGTCACGGGGAACATGCATAGAGGTTCAAATTCTAGATCCGCAACTTACTCCACAACTCTTAGCCAAATTAGTTACTCTTCTCGGAGCCCGTTTCCTCACTGAGAAAATGGGGATAATAATGGTAACTATATCACAGAATTGTTGTGAGCAATAAATGAGTTAATGATTCACATATTGTCTGGCACACATGAGCTCTTAAAAAGAATATTAAAAGCCATGGCTTTTTGTCCAAACATTCTTTACTTTAAAAAGGGGGGGGGGTCCGTCTCAGTGCTAAAGTGAAGTAATCTGTGACATTTGTCACATTTTCTGGTTATCTGGAGTTGATTTGGCTGGTCAAATGGAAGTGCAAAAACATGCTATTCCCTCTTCTTAGTCAGTCAGCAAATACGTATTGAGCACTTACTGCATACCAAGGCACTGAGGGAACACAAACATGGATAGGATACAGCCCCCACCCTTGAGGAGTCTGGTGAGGGACCTGAGCTCTTTTTTTTTTTTTTTTAGATTTTATTTATTTATTTGAGAGAGAGAGACAGAGAGAGAATGAGCAGGGTGGAGGGGCAGAGGGAGAGGGAGAAGCAGACTCCCCGCTGAGCAGTGCTCGATCCCAGGATCCCGGGATCATGACCTGAGCCGAAGGCAGATGCTTAACCCACTGAGCGCCACCCAGGTGCCCTGGACCTGAGCTCTTAAGAGAAAGGTTCTAGCCTAGGCACCACTGTCACTTTGGCAACAGTATATCCTGATTGCAAGCAAAAATATCTGGGAGCTAATAAACCATCTCTCGGTGTGTTCCGAGCTTCAGAGTGTTGCTGATGTCAGAAATTACAAAACAGCTGAGGGCATTAACTAGTTAACAGATTTACTAGATACCATGGAAATATTAAAATCAATACAAACACCTATTTCCTACAAGGCCACTCAGTCATTCAACAAACGTTTGCAGTGCGCCTACTTCCAAATTAGATGCTAGGGAAAGAAGGATGGTCAGCCGCTCTCCCTGTTCTCAAGGATGCTAATTCATAACATTTTGGGGGTGATTTTTGGTTTAGAAAGCCTTTCACACACAGGATTTCATTTGATCCTCCTGATGAATAGAAAACAGAGGCTCAAGGAGCTCCTGGGTGACTCAGTCGGTTGAGCATCTGCCTTTGGTTCAGGTCATGATCCTGGGGTCCTGGGATCGAGCCCTGCATCAGGCTCTCTGCTCAGCATGGAGTCTGCTTCTCTCCCTCCCTCTGCCTCCCCTTCCCCCCCCCCCCGCCCCCGTACTCATTCTCTCAAATAAATAAATAAAATCTTTAAAAAAGAAAACAGAGGCTCAAATACTGGAATTGGGCTTATACCTAGGGCAAACTAAGCGAAGTACGACAGGCTCATGACCAGTGCTTCTTTCTCTCTCTGAAGGCCTTTCACTAGCCCACAACAACCTAATGTAACTCTGATTTCCCTCTCGGTGGAGGAAACCCTTCAAACTCATCTAAACTTATCAGGATCCACAGACCACCGTAGGTCTATCTTGTTTCCAAATTCCCACAAATTTTAAGACAGGCTTTAAACTCTTCCAGGAAGAATGGTAACTTCTAGCTTCCAGTTCATCTTAGCCCAGGGATGGCCAGGCTGCTCCTGCAAGTTCCAAAGGGGGTCCTGTTACTTTCAAGAGGCGGTGAAGGGAAGGAAATAAAAATGAATTCAAGAAGAAGGGTCAACACATGTTTGGCAGTCTCTGCCTTAACTATCTCCTCCCAAGCTGGGCCACCTGCAGGAACCAAGGGTTACAAAAGGGAACAATGCACAGCAGAAGCACAGCAGGGGGAGTCAGAGAGGGTGGGCTATAAAGAGGAGGCACTGTTGAGTGGGAGTCTTGACAGATGAACCGGAACTTTCCGGAAGACAAGAGAGAAAAGGACTATGGAAGCCCCCCCGCCCTTGCTGCTGTACTCTGTGCTTTTCACGTAGGACCCAGCAGCCTGCAGTGGGGTTGTCTCCTTCCACACCGTCTTCCCAACAAAATGTTAAGACTCAAGAAAAAAGGTAAGTCTCACCGACTCGGTGTTATTAATCCCTGGCGCCGGGCCTGCCGCAGTCTTAGTGCAATGAGCTGGGGAGGAATTAGCCCTTGAAGCGAGCTCTAAATCACCAGATTAGAGATAAACTGCTTTCCTTTATTAAAGAACATGAAAATTAAAAGGGAAAATATTCCAGCTATGCCCAAACCCACCATCGAAAAGCACAGTTCAGCAACACACGACAGTTTTTCAACAGCTAACTGAAGTGTGAGGTGACGTCCACGTTTTCCCATGCAGCACCCAGAAGCACCGAGAGCCCCCCCAACAGACAGTGATTCCTAGCTGCTCCCCGTCGAGAGCAGACATTCAGCCTCGAGCCGCAGACAGGAGCAGCACAGCCCCCTCCAAGAGCAGACACCAGCCCCTGCATCTGGAGGGTAGACGTTTTGTCATCATAGAGAGAAACTCTGCCAGCAGGGATGGGGCACGGGTGGGGCTGGCAGCAGATGGGGGGAGTTAAAGTGGGTGGGGGTTCGGAGGGGGAGTCTATAAATTCCTCAAGCACGAGGTCTAGCTCTCACATGTATCTGTACACCTGGTGCCTGGCCCGGCCGTGAGCACCACAGGACTGCCTGCACTGTTAGGCGAGGTGTACGGTTAACGGGGCACCCTGCCACGGGCTCTCAAGTTAGGGACCACCCCCAGCCGAGCCCAGTGCCCTGTCTGAGGGCACGCAGACAAAGGGCACCTTTATGTAATTACTATGCCCAGGGAGGGCAACTTTTAAAAACTGTTCCACCCAGAGGATGCTCTCGTTTTCAACAGAACCAGAACACATGACTTTTCCTAACTGCTATGCTCAGAGAATGTGCCTTTGTTCCTAAAAAGTGGAGGGAGGTTCCTTTAGGTTCCACCAAAGCGGGTGGGGTTTTTCTCAATGGTCCATCCAGAGAGGGCCCCCTTTCTGTCATCCCTTTTACCTGGAGGGGACACCGATTTGCCATATATACCACCAGCTCCCACTGGCCTCTAGCAGAAGTCCAGTACATGTTTGCTGGGATGGCGAGAGTCCTCACCTTCACTCTCTCTTCCCCCTCCCTCACCACTTCCTCCCCACGTGCAGCAGAGAGTTTTGAAACTACAGGCACAAATGGAAAATGTCCGTGTAAGTCAATAATTCTTTCCTAAATCTACCGTTTTCATTAACTCAGAATTATGGGAAAAAAATATTTCACTGTACTATTTCACAATGGGGAGTAAACTTACATAACTCCTTAATCCCAGGAGGTGATACAGGCTAGAAATTGGAATACGGTGATGCTCAGCTATACAGAATCCTCAAGATATGAGTCTCTCTTAATAGCAAAGTTTCCTGGGAGCTGGAGCTTCCCCACTTTTTAGTACTGAATTGTTTCTTCAATTTTCACCATTTTGAATGGAACTCTTCCTGAAAACACGCTCCTCAGCCTTCTTACACAGATTCCTTGGAAGAGGCTACTGCCTCTTTTTTTTTTTTTTTTTAAGATTTTATTTATTTGAGAGAGAGAGCACGAATGGAGGGGGAGGGGGCGCAGAGGGAGAGGGAGAGAGAATCTCAAGCAGGCTCCAAACTGAGCATGAAGCCCAACTCGGGGCTCCATCCAAGGACCCTGAGATCATGACCTGAGCTGAAACCAAGAGTTGGATGCTTAACCGACCGTGCCACCCAGGCGCCCCACTGCTGCCTCTTCTTAATGCCTTGCTTGTCATCCTTGGCCTCAGTTACTGCTTGGGAGGTAAATCAGAGGAGTTGCCTTTAGCATCCTTCCCCTCTGATCACAGCAGGGAGGGGGATACTAAAAGTGCCCTCATGATTCTCCCCTCTCCCTTATCCCTCTTGTCCCAGCCACTTCCCCGGGGGCTGCCATTTCCCAGCCTAAGTGGTTGCCCCAGGACCCCAAAACAGCCACAGGAGAGGTTCTGAACTGGGAGTCACTGTAGTCACCAACCCTGGAGATGCCTTTGGACCAGTCCTCTTCCTTTCTCTGGGCAGCTGTTGGCCTAGATGCACTTTCCAGAACTCTATTTCTTGGGATCATGAAGGGGGAAAAAAAAACCAAACTTGAAGATAAATACTTTTTCTTTAAATTGCATTTCTTAAAGCAGATAGTGGGTTTAAAAAATGCTAAACACATTGGAACAGCTGCTCTCGCTATTATGCGCTATTATTAACACAATAATCTATCTGCACGAGATCGTGTGCTGTATCAGAGAATGTGGAAAAGCATGGAGTCAGATCTAGACATTGATTCAGAGGCAACCATTTCAACTCCTATTTGTGATTTCTGGCATAGCGTAGTTTGGAAACTACGTATTTTTTAAATATAAAAAAGTGGAAGTTTCTTTCCTCTTCCCTGCACTCCAACAACCCTGTGTATAGGAGACGCTGTACTCTCTTGCAAAGAGAAGTAACTTCGGGTTGACCTGACATAGGGATCCAACCCAGTAACATCATGTGTCGTATTAAGTGGCTGCAACATAAAATAACAAAAGTACCATCCTTGTCTAAAATGTTAGTGGTTTGGGGGGCACCTGGGTGGCTCAGTCAGGTAAGCATCTGCCTTTGGCTCAGGTCATGATCCCAGGGTCCCGGGATCGAGTCCCACATCGGGCTCCCTGCTCAGCAGAGAGCCTGCTTCTCCCTCTCCCTCTGCCTGCCGCTCCCCCTGCTTGTGCGCTCTCACTCTCTCTCTGACAAATAAATAAAATCTTTAATAAAAATAAAAAAATAAAATGTTAGTGGTTTTTGATGACGTGTTAATAACCAAAAAATGTACAATGAAACATGATTTACTTTACCTTAACATATATTTATTCTTTTCATTAATAAAATAAAAAGGCTTCATTTTTTCAATTTCTTTCATTGTCTTATAAAGTTAAAAAATATATTACCTAAAGGTATTTTTACTGCTCACCACTAATTCATCCGTGAGACCATTTTCTGTCACTTAATTTAACCTAAACCTGAGTTCATGCTCAGTATCCATAAATATATTGTAAATTTTCAAGGACTATGTGGTCAAATAAATTTGAGAAGCTCCGGCCTGGGTTTCTTCCAGTTTTAGCCATCTATATACCATAACAGTGTTTCCCAACCCTGGCTGCACATCAGAACCACCTTGGGATCTCAAAAATCCTAGTTCCTCGTTCTCATCACCCAGAAATTCTGGCTTTCCTGGTATGGGTTGGGGCCACGCATTAGTAATTTGTTTAAGCTCCCCAAGTAATGTGGATTTGCAGCCAGGGTCTATATTTCTGGCCGTAATTAAAAAATGGAAGAAACTGCAATCAGCCAAGCAGTGTGAAAGATTCTACCCAGGGAGGTGACTGAAGTTCCTGGTGGCTTGGCCACGTTGTAGACACTGCCGAGGAGGTACGTCCATGACCTTGAGGCTGCCCGGTCATGAGATAGGGCTTACTCATTCCAAATCCATGCCGGTAAGAGTTAGGCCTGTTGGACCCTTGGGCAAACTGCCAAATGCGTCACTGAAACCACCTTAGGTCCCATAAGTTTCTCGTGAGAAGGTGTTCCTTCACCCACAAAGCAAGCTGGTTCTGTATAACTGGTGAGTAAAGCCAGGAGCCACGCGGACATCCCAAGGGAAGAGGTGAACAGAGCCAGCAGGACACTTGGATAACAGCTCTGCCCAAGGCAGGGGACGCTGCCTAGCTGCGCGGCCCGCATCCGTCCTCTGCTGCTTCATTAGAACCCCTCGTTGGCATCCCAGCCTGGCAGGTCCTGTGGTCAGCCAGCACCACATATTCTCAGTGACAATAAACATCTCATAGCTGCCAGGACTCTCGGTGGTGCCTCGGCTTCGGTTCCAAAGAATGTTTTCCCTCTTGGACGGCAAGGCAGTGAACAGATGTCAGTGGGGGAGAATGAAAGGAGGGGTCAAAGGAAAGGAAAATCCTCGGGTTGGGAGAGATGAGCTGACAGCCTCAAAAGCTAGATGCTGTTCCTCCGTGGGCACACGGGCATTCTTTACATATTCTGGAAAAGGGAAGAATGGCTGCAATTCCGAGCTGTCTAGGAAATATTCTTACGATAACTTCATCTTGACAGTACCCCCATCCACGGATTTCAAACAGCTTCATGGAACGTTAGCTTCGTAAGTTAGTATTTAGTGATCATGTGTGTGATCGTGGTGCATGCACCAGGAACTTTACCTACGTTATTTTGGATCCTCACGACAACCCTCAGAACTGGGTAGCATTAACCCTTTTTACAGATGAGGGAGCGTGGCTCGGAGAAACCAGAGTCAGCTAGTAAGTACGAGGCAAGTGGGACTTAAACCCACAGCTGCTGCTTCCAAATCCCAAGATCCTCTTCCTTAACATGTCACTCACTGGGGTTTTTTTTTCCTACTTACTAAAAGTAATACACGTTCTGGATGCCTGGGTGGCTCAATCGGTGAAATGTCTGCCTTCGGCTCAGGTCATGATCCTGGGATCGAGTCTCGCGTCGGGCTCTCTGCTCAGCGGGGAGCCCGCTTCTCCCTCTTCCTGCCACTCCCCCTGCTTGTGCCCCCTCTCTCTCTGACAAATAAATAAATAAAATCTTTTAAAAAGAGAGTAACACACGTTCATTTAGGACATTTGGGAAAATGCAGGAAGGTATAAGAAAAAAAATTACACCCACTCCCATAATCTCATAAAGATAACCACTGTTCCTCATGTTATCACCTTTATCACCCTGAGATTAGCATTGCTAACATGAGGGCATATGCCCCTCCAGTTTCTTTTCCATATACATATGCTTTATTTTTGGAGAATACCGTACATGCCTATTTTGGATAGTATAGTACATGCGACTTTATGCCCGGCCTTTTCCATTTAGCACTATCACTATATATTTGGGGGGGGTTTTGTTTGTTTTCTTTTAAGATTTATTTATTGGAGAGAGAGAGCAAGGGCATAAGCACGTGAGTGGGGGGAAGTGCAGAGGGGAGAGATAGAGAGAGAATCATAAGCAGACTCCCCACTGAGTGCGGAGCCCACTCGGGGCTCGATCCCAGGACCATGAGATCACCACCCGAGCGGCAACCAAGGGTCCAACGTGTAACCGACTGCACCACCACCCAGGCGCCCCATGGCTCCACATTTGTTTTAAGCCTGAATTTTCTTAGCTGTCTAGTATTCTATCATACAGACCTGTCCAAATTTAGAACAACTACGCCCCTATTGTTGAATGTTTAAGTGCTCTTCTTTTTTTTTTTTTTTTTTTCAGTGAACATAAATAACCAGCAGATGCAGCGAGCTTCCTCAAACATTTTTCCCAGAAGTCTGAGAGCGCCGGGTCCCGGAAGTGGAATTACGGGATCAGGAGGGCTGAGAGTTACACAAGGCCAGGGTGGGAGTTGCTGACAACTGTGATACATGGCTTCCCCCAAGAGCAGAGAGAACCCGAGGCCTGTTGATAAAGGAGACCCCACTCGCTCCCCTCGGGGCCGGCTAGTGAGGGAGGATAATATGAGTTTGGCTGTTTTGAAGATACTGGGAGTCTGACTATAAATTGCCAGGCAGTCAATTACGCTCGTTCTCCGAAACCAATTTCAGTCAAAATAAAAACAGCTGAATCATTTTTTCACCTCATCTCCTCTTTGAGCCCATTTCCCAAAGAAAAATGTATTCTTCTGATTTTCCCACTGGATGAATCACAGGCCATTCTTTTTTTTTTTTTTTTAAGATTTTATTTATTTATTTGACAGAGAGAGACACAGCAAGAGAGGGAACACAAACAGGGGGAATGGGAGAGGGGGAAGCAGGCTTCCCGCCGAGCGGGGAGCCCGATGCGGGGCTCGATCCCAGGACCCCGGGATCATGACCTGAGCCGAAGGCAGGTGCTTAACGACTGAGCCACCCAGGCGTCCCGTCGCAGGCCATTCTTGAGAATCTATGCTATTTAAAAAGAAAATAATAAAAGATACGGTCAAACCTCCCATGTCCTCACTCACACAAAAAAAGAAGAGGCCATGCAGACTCGGGTTTTTTCTCCCTCTTTCTTATCTCACTAAGGCTGGCCTGGACTTCTTTGGGGGACCCAGGACCTGACTCTGCAAAGCAGGTCTCATCGGCCCAAGGACAGTGAAAACTTGAACGCAGATCAAGAAAATCTGCAGTTGTTACTCTTACAACTTCACTTTAACCTTCCCAAGACTCTAGTATCCAGCTCCTTGGCCAGCGAACAGGACGTGAGGGCTTCCCCGCCCCACCTCCCCACTGAGGGCTCATTCTGAGTCAAGAGGTGCCTTGCACCCTCTCCTCCTGAATCACTTGAGTTCCTCACCGGCCCCCTCACATATCCTGGGCCTTGCACCCGGCTACTTCCTGCACCAGGAATTCCCTCCTCCCCCTTCTTCAACTGGCCCGCTCCAGATCACCCTTCAGAACTCAGACATCGCATCGTCCTGAAGGCTTTTACAAGCCTCCAGGCTGAGCCAGGTGCACCTCCTCTGCATCTCCTTGACCCCCCAGGCTCGCCTCCACAGCAGTACAATGATTCAGTGTTCTCCATGCCGGACTGTAGGGCTGCATTCCAGTGGGCTGTATGTCCCCAGAAACTGGCATGGGGCCAGGCCCAAAATCAGGTGCTCAATATATATGTGATGGCTCAGGGTGCCTGGGTGCCTCAGGTCATGATCCCAGGGTCCTGGGATCGAGCCCCATGTAGGGCTCCCTGCTCAGCGGGGAGTCTGCGTGTCCCTCTCCCTCTGCCCCTCCCCCTGCTCGTTCTCTCTCTCCCTCTCTCTCTCAAATAAATAAATAAAATCTTAAAAAAAAATAAGTAAATACGTGATGGTTAGAAAAAAGGGATGAATTGAACTTAAGAGGCATTTATTAAGTGCCTGTTAGATGCCGAGCACTATTTTAGGGGCTGGAGAAACAGCAGTAAAAAGAGACGAAGATCTTGGGGCCCCTGGGTGGCACAGTCGGTTAAGCGTCTGACTCTTGGTTTCGGCTCAGGTCCTGGTCTCGGGGTCGTGGGATCGAGCCCCGCGTCGGGCTCCAAGCTCAGCAAGGAGTCTGCTAAAGTTTCTCTCTCCCTCTCCCTCTCCCTCTGCCCCTCCCCGTGCACGCTCTCTCTTTCTCAAATAAATAAATTTTTTAAAAAGCAGATGAAGATCTCTGTCCTCGAGGGGCTCACTTTCTATTGAGGGGCTTACACTTTATAGAGTGAGGAACAGAGAGCTGCCCAATTGCTCAAACCTCCCAAGTTAAAAGACTGATGCCTAGTGGTCTTGAGGCATGTTCAGACCCACTGCCTCGCACACAGAGCGCCCTGCTGCAAGCCTACTCGTGCAAACACTTGTTAACACACCTCCTGTTTGTGGCATTATTAATGTCACATTGTCCATTCAGATATTACCATCCTGGGCACTCTAACTTGAAAACTTCAATGAGAGCTGATCGGAGTGAAATCATGCAATTCTGTGGAGCAAGAAAGTGCTGACGGCTTGAACCATCAAGGTGAGGCTAGTGGCTTCCAACTGAAGAGAAGACGACTCTAGAGGGCCATGGAGTTATCAAAAGTCTGTGAGTCTGCAGATCCACCAAGTGTTGTCCACCTACTGAATAAGCACTACTCTGCCTATGTGGAAAGATAGGTCATCAATTTTAAGTCTTCGAATTCATGTAAAAGCACTGCTGAATTCACAGTAGCAGTCTGTCATTGTTTGGTTTTTATTTTTTTTTTTAAAGATTTTATTTATTTATGTGTCAGAGAGGGAGAGAGCACAAGCAGGGGGAGCGGCACGCAGAGGCAGAAGCAGGCTCTCCGCCGAGCAGGGAGCCTGATGCAGGGCTCGATCCCAGGACCCTGGGATCACGACCTGAGCCGAAGGCAGGCACTTAACCAACTGAGCCACCCAGGCGTCCTTGTCATTGTTTGGCTTTTATTTTTGTTTTTACCATAGGGGATTCTAGAAGTCCAAGTTCCATTCCTGGACCCTAAACCAGACTGGATGGAAAATCCTCTGGGGTGTGAACTGGGGTCCTGGTTCTGGCTATCAGCTCTCCCCCACCTGGAGAAGGAGAGGACCTGATGCCCTGGCACCACACACTAGGAAATGAGATGGCACCCACCCCTGCAGTGGGAGCTCTTTTTTTTTTTTTTTTTTTTGAGACAGAGAGAGGGAGAGCGAGAGAATTTTAAGCAGACTCCATGCTGAGCGTGGAGCCCGACTCAGGGCTCGATCTCACGACCCTGAGATCATGACCTGAGCCGAAATCAAGAGCCGGACACTTCACTGACGGAGCCACCCAGGCGCCCCCAGTGGGAGCTCTTTAAAGGGAGAGACTGGGTCTTATTTACCTCCGGGTCTTTAGCACTCAGCGCAAGGGTGAGAAGGGGAAAGGTGATGGGACCCAGACAAAGTTGTGTCCTCTTTTGCAAGGCTGGAAGGTAATGATCTGAGGATAAGATGACTTGAGGCCTCCAGAAAGGGCATATAGAGCAGCAAAGCTAGTGAGCCTGTTAAGCTGCTTAAGCTTTGAAGAATAATAAATCCATACCTTGGAAACATGTATGCTAAATACATTTTTGGTAATAATTTTACTTTCTCATTCCTTGGTTTTTAATAAAAGTGCCTTTGGAAATGCCAACCAGTCTCTGCTATAATAACAGAAAATAGGCATGATGTGGGTGAGTGACAAGGAGTGTCCACAATTGGTTTTAAAAGCTGGAAGGGAAAATAGCAAGTATAAAGAGGACAGAAGGATTATGAGTGACAGAGCCCCACTGGAAAGGTGACCTTCAGAAGACCGTGTCGGGGTCACTGGCCCAGCTACCCCTTCCCACCTGAAGCTTCTTTTTCTAGCTATTTCCCACTCAAAGCTTAAAGGAGACTATGTTTTAACAAGGGAGACTGTTGCCTCACATCTATTCCCTACATGATGCAAGGCTGACCTTCCTTCTTCCTCTCCACCTCCAGTTCACCCACCAAGTCCCAACTACAGAAACCACAGGGAGCTTGTTCTTTAGAGCATCTCTCAGTTTGCAAAGGTAACAGGAGTCATTCGTTATCCTGGACAAGTTCCAGCTGAAAAAACTGGCAGGGCGCTGACTCTCAGGGAACAACTGAGTTTGAACTTAGCAGCACACAGCACTGGCTTCGGTGTCAGGAGGCCCGGCTTCTAGATCAAGGCTTCCTGCCATTTATCTGCTGTGTGACCTAGCGGGTGCCACATTCCTCAAAGGGGAGATTAAGTATATGCTTAGGCCACCAGCAACAGGAGTACAAAAGAGAGAATGGAAAACATCCATAAGCCATTTTAATTTCAACATACATGTGGAAGGAACTCCGAGTGATCTCAAAAAATAACATTTTATTTATTTTTTTTTAAGTAGGCTCCACGCCCAACATGGGGCTCGACGTGGGGCTTGATGTGGGGCTCGAACTCACAACCGTGAGATCAAGACCTGAGCCGAGATCAAGAGTCGGGCACTCACCCGACTGAGCCAGCCAGGCGCCCCCCCAAATCACATTTTATCTGAAGGTTTAGAATTGCTTTCATTTGGAATTCCATATGGGGAGACACTATAATCTTTTCAGCACTTAGGGTTACTAACGGTCTTGATCCAGCTGGGTACAAGTCCGTTCCTTTTTCTGGGCCTCAGCAGTCAAGTGTTAGGACACCCACAACGGTCAATGACCGAGTTTTTGATGCCACATGGTATAAACCCACTCCACCCAAACCAGACAAGTACGGGGACAGACGATGAAATTCACCACTCTCCTCCTGACACCTAATCAACGGCGTAAAGGTCGAAGTTGAGCCCAAGAGCCATAACTTGAATCTTCTCCTATTACTCCACTATTCCGTCATCCTGATGCTTTTATCACCTTAGCTGCTCATGTGTCTTAAAAAAGGGAGAAGATTAAGTTTCTTGTTTCTAAAGTGGAGGAAATTCTAGTGGACATTTTGGTGTCCAAATTTCCAGGGAAGTTGTTTTCAACACACGGAAATATCACGAAGCAGACCAGGAATTTCATGGTATTTAAAAGAAAATGGGCTTGCCCCACTCTGTCAAGCCACTGTCCCAAGGGTGTCTGGGGATGACAGGTAGGACAGAGACAAAGTGAGCTCTGGCAAAGTGCCTGTTCCAAGTCCCCAAAGATCCCCCTGCTCTATCCAACTCAAGCAGGCCATATCCTGTCCTCAGTAGCAATGACGATCAGGTTCAGAGTCCATGACACCTCATCGAATGGGAATCTGGCTGCAGTCTGAAGGTGCAGCTTTCATTTTTCTCATCTCCATGTAGATTTACAACAGTCTCCCCTCACCCTGGAATTATGATTTAGACATAAATAAACCAGCTGTCCTTTCTGATTTGGAGCCAAAGTTGCCACAAAGCTGGAAAACCAAGAGGCAGGAATTTTACATAAAGATGAAGAGGGAGTTTCCACCATCGCCCCAACTGGCTGTATTCAAGCCAAAATAATTGCAAGAAGGAAGAGAGCATCTTTCCCATAGCAAGTTCATAGGCTAGTGTAGAACGATAGCTCCCCAGTGTTACTAAACATACCTAGATTTATCTAGTGCTTTGGTGACTTCCTTGCTCACTCAGGAGATATTATACCCCTAGGCCAACAGCTGATTGCTTTTGTAATTATCATCTAAGCACCTACAAACATTAAATAGATCTCTGAGGGAGGAATTGGAAAGCTTGGATTCCCTCAGCATATGGCAGCATGCACAGAGCTATTTCCCTCTGGCTTTGACCATGCCATTCTTGAGATGAAGAGCACAGAGTACAGGACACAAATGCAGTAAAACAGGGCCCGTTCAAAGCCAGATGTGAGGAGAGACTCCAGTTCTAGGCAGGGCCACGCCAAGGGCCACAGATCCATAACCCGAGGAGCCTGGTGCAATCCTTTTAGCACGCCCTCTCCTCCTTCCAACCCCCATCCCCCACCTCACGCCGGTCACAAGAGCTTCTAGGGCAGTCTCAAAGGGGTTCAAGTTACCAAAGAACAGCCTTCAGTGGAGGAGGAGGTGTTGCCAAGCAACCAGCCCAGCCCAGTCCCACCCCTGTAACCTTGAAGATGGTGGGGCTGTGACCCCTGGCTGTATAGAGGAGCACCTCGGACTGCCTCAGCATCAACTTTCTCCTCCTCCATCTCTTTCTCCTCTCCCTGCCCTCCGCCTGCTGCCTCCCAGGGCCCCCAGTAGAAGCACGGGGTCTGGTCTCTGCAAGCTTGAAGGCTCGGGGCCAGTCTGATTTGCCATTGCTCCCGTAGGTGGCGGCCAAGCTGTCCCTGCAGGGAGCCTACAAGCTGCTGGCCTGTCAGGTGCCATTCACTCCGGTTATGTGGCTTCCAAACCTTCCTCCCTCCTTCCCAGGTCTTGCTTGCCCCCATGGTCAAAGAAATAGCTAAAGGAAGAATTTGGGGGGGAAATTCAGCCAGATGGAAGATACATAGGGTAAAATGCCGACCACCGGCAAGATGGTCAGTAAAGGAGTAGGAGTGCTAGGAGCGAAGGTGCCAGGAAGAAAAAAAGAACAAGAGCGGGCAATGGTAAAAATTTTTTTTTAAAAAGGGGGGGTGGATATTTATGTGGGGTCAAAATATAATATGTAGCCTGCTGAACACCTTGTTGGAGCTTACACCCGAGCGATGGAGGGAGTGGCCAGATGGCGCACTGATTACCCTCCCTAACTCTCCTTGCATTTGGCACTTACACTCAGATCATTGCCGAGAAGGCCTAATTGAAGTGATACGCAGTCAAAGCACCTGAAGGGAAAAGTGTGCAGTGGGAACCTCGAGGGGAAGCTAGGGTAGGGCATCAGACGGGAAAATGGAAAGCCAGAACTTCTTGACAAATTAAGGTAGCTGCGTTCCATTTGTGCAGCTGACTCCTCAGCGCCTCTGAGCCAAGGCAAGTGGATACACCAAAGAGGCGAGACAGCCACTCTCCCGGCTCCTGCGAATTTCAAAGAAACCAAACTAATGCAATCTCTCCTCAGAATTGCTCCCTTCCTCGAAAAGATACCCATTGCACAAAGCCATCTCCTTCTAAACCAGCAGGTTACCGGGAAAGGGCTAGCTAGGTCCCAAGGTGACTTGGTGAAGCCATGCCTTCCCGCATGTGGAAAGGGCTCCCCGATTCAGTGGACGGTTCAGTGGACAGAAAGGTCCCAGTTGGAAAAGCAGAGCCTCCTTTCTGTCCTCATCTTACCCTGCTGAACTCAGTAGGTGGCTCTCTTTAAGCTGTGTGGGGATTCTGAAAACTCCTTGAGTTGACTTATCAAATTTCTTCTAGGCTAATCCTGGTAGTCAGCGGGACCCCCGCGGGGGGTGGGGGGAATCAACAGTGACCTTCTTACCCTCTTTGTCAACTGAGAACTAACCAGACCTAGGGCCCCAGCTTTCTTGGTCCCCTGCCATGCAGAGGTTTCTGGTCCTATGTCTACATTCCATCTGGCAGTCATCTGTGTCTTCCACCTTCCTGTTCACACATAACCCAGTTCATTTTTCTCCACTAGTGACCTCCACCATCTACCTCAGAAGTCCCAGACCTCTCTGAAGAGGGGATCCCAGGGCCTCTGACTCCTGTCCTACTGGAAAGGGTCGGGGCAAGGTGGTGCCTGCAACGGAGAGGGGCTGGCCCTGCCAATCCTGCCCCAAGGCAGCTGGAGTCTTGCACTCAAAAGTCAGCCCCCTAGCCACTTTCTGCCTCCATCTGAAACTTTCTGGTCACACTGCTCCTTCTCTCCCCTTTCTGGGGCTGCCAATTGGCCTCGGCACCTGGCACGCCCCAGCTGTGGTCCGCATTTCCAGCACATTCAGTCCCCTTGCTTTCAGCACAAGTGCCACACTCTAAGAGAGCAGTGCCTTTCCACGGAGTGAGGACTCCCCATTCAAAGTGCCCGAGTCCCAAGTAGTAAGGGTCAAAGGCTCGCGCTGCCCTGCCACCCTCTCACGGGGTCCTGCGTCCTCAGCCAGGGCACCACTGGGTTTCTCAGGCATGGCTAATTCCTAAACGAATCATGAAACTGATGACAGTCCCGTTAAGCGGGCCTCTCCGGCAAATCTGTGCAGCCAGACCCTAGGGGTAGTACGGGTCAGCGAAGGCGGCGGCAGCCTCTCCTTCCCGCCACACCCCTGCGGCCACTCCCGGCGCAGCGAGCCTGAAATCGCGGGGAGAAGCAGGCGGCGGGGCGCTCCCACTCTCCGCGGAGGGCGAGCCGCGAACACGCCGCGGCGCGAAGTTGCACAGGTTTAAATGCACTAGGCACCGCCACCAAGCTGCCGCCGCCGCGTAGGTGGCCAGCGGCGCGGGCGCGCTTTCCGAAGCGGCCGAGCCCCGGGACTGGAGCAGAGACGCCCGCGGCGCGGCCATTTGGTTCTCCCGACGCCGCGGAGACGCGGACGCCGCGGGCCTGGGGACGGCGCCGAAGCCGTCCCGGACCCGGTGGCTCCCGGGAGCCCCGCAGGTTTCCGCCCCCCCTCCCCCGGATCCCCAGAAAGCGGCCGCGCACCCCAGGGCCGGGAGCCCCGAAAGCACCGGGTCACTCAGGACGGCGCGGCCGGCTCCAGGGGCAGGAAGTTGCAGAAGGAGAGCGGCGGGTGGGGAGTCAGGGAAACGGGATCCCCTCACTCCCGGAGGGGAAGGGAGGGAAGGGAGGAGGAGGGGCACGGAGGGCCGGGGAGGGGGCGGGGTGGGGTGGGCGCCGGGCCGGGAGCCCACTGGCGCCCCCAGAGGCGGGGTAGACGCGGGGCCGAGAGCGGCCCGGGCGCGGTTTACCTAGCTCCTCCTCGTCGTCCTCCGGGCCGAGCAGGCGGCAGGGCAGGCGGCGGCGGAGGCGCCCGGTGCGCCGGCACAGGCTGTCGGTGCGGCGCCCCAGGGCCAGCAGGTGCCCCTCGAGGTCCTCGAGCAGAGCCAGCGAGTGGCCGCAGAGGTCGGCGAGCTGCCGGAGCAGGCTGAGCGCGGCCAGGTGGCTCACGTCGCGGAGCTCGGCGAGCGGCTGCGGCGGGTTGCGCGGGCACAGGCGCTGGGGCACCACCGTGCGCCTGTAGAACGGCATTCCGGGCGCGGGCGCGGGGAACCAGCCTGGCGGCGCCCCTGACCCGAGCGCCCCTGAGCGGCGGCCCCGGCTCCGGGTGTAGCAGGCCCCGGGCGCGGGCCCGCGAGCGGGCGGGCGCCGAAGACGCCAGGCGGGTGGGCGGGCTGCCGGGTTCCCAGCCTGGAGCGCCGCTCCCCCCGGGGCTGCACACTCGCCGGAGCCACCCGTCCCTCTGACTCTGGTTCGCCGGGCTCCTCCTCCTCCTCCCCGCCTTTCTCCACCTCCTCCTCCCTGGCCCTGCTACTTCGGGATCCCCCCACCCACCTTTTTTTTTTTTTTTTTTTTTTTTTTTCTTTTGCGGTCAGAGATTCGCAGATTAACGCTTGATCCGGGAGAGGAGGGAAAGGGAAGTAGGAGTAAAGAGAGCGAGCTGGAGCGTGAAAGAAGGAATGTCTGCGTGAGGGGTGTGTGTGTGTGTGTGTGTGTGTGTGTGTGATGTTCGGTACGGTCTGTGTGCCCGCGTCCTCCTGCGGAGCTCGAGTCTCGGTACTGATGGTTAAAAGTTGTGTTCTGCTTTGTTTCTGTAACTTAAACTTTTCCTTCATAAATAATAAAAATTCAAGCGCACCCGCGCCCACACCAGCAAGTAACCGGTGGAGACCCACCGGTTAGTCTGATTTCATTCATCTTGCTTTCCTTTCCCAAACAGGGACTCGCCGCCACGCACGGGCTGGACTAGGCTGTGAGCATAGCTTTCTAGCGCCCAGGAGCTTGCAAACGAGGAGGAAAGAACCGATTTTCTTACTGGGCTGTCAGGAGGGCAGTGCCTCTGGGTACTCTCACGGTGCCTGGACTGCTGTAAAGACTCTGGAATGAACGAATGAGTGAGTGAATGAAAAGAAACCCATTCTCTGGAACAATAGATTCAGTTCAATGGAGGGATGCTGCGCCATATTTTATGCAGAGAGCCCAGGGCCACCTCCATCTCTGGCCCCACTAGGCTCCTGAGATGCACGGGGAACAGGCTGGGGTAAGTATGCTTGCGGTGCAGGAAACCCTGTAGTCACGTCCTGATTTCTCTCTACTGCAGAAGTTGGAAGAGAGGGAGACACTGATTGATGTCCTCAGAAAAGCAGAGTGCCTGAGTGTGTGTATGTCCCTGTGCACTTGGGGAGTTTCCACTCTGAACACTTAATTTCAACACACTGAGCTCCCATCTGATTCTGCTCTAAACCACTGTGACTTTGGTGTGGTTCCATTTCTTCCTTCTGGTAATTCTCTCATCTCTCCTCCTAAAAATGCTTAGAATCCCTTATAATTTACTAGTAGAACACCTCGAACAGACTATGTGTGTCTGCACGAATGATCCTGAGTGTGGCCTGTTTTCATTCATTCCTTTACAGAATTGTCCCTTAAGCAGTCCAAGGCGGCTCTACAACCAGTTAAGAGTAATCTGATTACCCTTCTCAGCAAATATCTGTTCCCTGTTCCGTAAAGTGGTACATGGATACTAAAAAAGTTGGGTTCTATTACAGTAAGAAAAAATTGGCCAAAAGACAACCCCTCTTCTGAGCTGTTAAATCATTTATGATTGCAGAACGGGGACCCAAAATCTGTATTTGGCAAACTCAAACCTGAGCCAAGAGAGTGACTGGCAAGAACTAGGGACTTGGCTGGACTCTCCAGGGATACTTGTCCTTGACCTATGGGCTGTTTAGACTGATCTTCATTTGGGAGAAAAAGAAATGAGGTATGAGCAGATTGAAAGAGACTGTGTGGGCAGAGCTTGGCTGCCTGAGGGTGGCAGGTCTGGGCTGGGCCTGGTGTCTGAGCTGACCTCACGACTTTGATTCCTGAAGCTGATGAATCTTTCAGGGCTCTATAATAACAAGCTCAACTCCAAGCAAATCAGCAGTGGCCCCACACCCTTCCCCCCCAGCCAAGTCTGTTCATTCCAGCCTCTTCAATGTGCTGGCCCTGGCTTTCATCAAGGAAACATCAAGGACTTACAATGGGGCCACCTCAGAACAGAGCCCCTCCTCCCTTCCCAGGACCAGAGCTGGACTGCACGTACTGTGGAAGAAGTCAAGGGAATGTAAGTTTTCACCTTCCTTCTCATCTCCAGTCTCTTCCCAACAAGAAAATGGAGACCTTAAGCAAGAGGCAGGTCTGGATGTAGAGAGCCCCTGGGAAGGAGCGCAGGGGCCCGGCTCTGGTCCTTGGAGGGAGAGCTGGGGTTCTAGAGGTGCCACATTCCAGCCATGATGTCCAGGGCAGGTAAGCAGCTAAGACCAAGGGTCCCGTCCCTGTACTCCCACATCACTCTCCAACACAGCATTCCCACAATCATCCTTGTTTAATAGTAATAATAATGCTTTTGTAATAACATCATCTTCTCCGGTTAGACTGTTAGCTCCATAGGGGCAGGAACCAGGTCTGTCTTGCCCACTTCTGTATGACCAGTGCCAAGGCCAGCAACTGGTACACAGTAGGTATTCAGAAAATATATGTTGATGAATGAATAAATAAAGCTAGATTATAGGAAGAGCCCAATATGAAGAGCTTTACTTAAAGGATTTCACCTGGCCCAAGGGCCAGTAGAGAGTCATTGTGGATTCTGGAGCAGAACACTGCCTGATGTGGGGAAGGAGATGCTCGAGAACTTTTCATCTGGAGGCAGTGGGAAGAGGCAAATGTGGAGAGCAAGACTGCTTTGTCCCACCTGCACCCACATCCCCAGGGCCGAGTAGCCAGAAAGTGCTCCGTGAATTCAACGTTTGCTCTGATTTGCCTATAAACCTTGGCACAGCACATTCCGAAGGAGAGAGAGGGAAGGTGCCAAGGGGAGAAGGGAGAAGACCCTAACACTCAAGCCAGACCTGAAAATGCTGGGTGCTTCCTACCCACCCGCCAACTCCCAGACTCCAGACCTATAGCTGTTCATCTGTCACTGTGCTCAGAGTTCCAAACTGGGCCTAAGCTGGGCCCACCTGTGCAACTGGACATGGGTCTGGCCTCGAGCAGTGACTGGAAAAAGAGTGACTAGAGAGGGAGGAGGGAAATGGGAGAGTAACCACCCACAACCAGCAAGACCCCTGCTTTCCTTCCCACCCTCTGTCTTGCCTAACCAGCTGCTGCTAAGAACCTAGAATTTCAGTAAAAACTGGATTTTGAGGGGCGCCTGGGTGGCTCAGTTGGTTAAGCGTCTGCCTTCGGCTCAGGACAAGATCCCAGAGTCCGGGGATCGAGTCCTGCATCGGGTCCCCACCCCCACCCCCGCCCCTGCTCAGCGGGGAGCCTGCTTCTCCCTCTGCCCCTCCCCCTGCTCAAGCTCTCTCTCTCAAATAAATAAACAAAATCTTTAAAAAAAATTTTAAAAACTGGATTTTGAAGACATAAGTAAGTAACATATAGGATATGCCATTTCTTTTCCTCCAAGTTGCAATCTCCACAGCTGCAAAATGAAAATTCACGAGCAAACGTGCAACCTCCCCAGTTTCCCAGTACAGCCCTCAGTCTTATTTCAGGATGAGAACCAAGAAAGGTGCTCCCCATGTTGCTACCTTTCAAATTTACCCAAATAGTAGCATCTTGGAAGCTAAGCAGCAATGCCATTTTTTTTCCTTGACATTCCCTCTATAGTCCAGCAATTGTTTTATCTAAGTTGTGAGAACATACATTCCCCCCTCAATACCCTCTTGCCATGAGACTCAGGGCAGATGCTTTCCTTATGAATGAAAAAATATATATACAGCCAGTAGGGGGATAAAAAAGCTGCTCCTCAGTCCCAACTTTAACACTGTCTTGTTCCCTGGTGCTAAGTGTCTGCACCAAGAGAAACTAACAAGAATTGGCAAATACTAGATTGACTCTTTTTTTTTTTTTAATGTCATTTACCCTTTTTGGTATTTTAACGCTTGGCTCTGCAGTTAAGAACTCAAGTAACCTACCTCCTCAGACAGGCCCTAAGAAAGTAGCCCGAAGAAAACAAAGTGGTGGCTTTTAGCTTTTCAGTCAGAAGGGATCCCAGGATGCAATCAACAATGCAGACCAAACTCATGCTTATCAGGACCTTACGCGGAAAAGAGTGGAACCGGTGAGCGCCTCAAGATTTGAGAGGAGAGAGCAGGCTCCTGCCTTTGAGGCAGCCTTCAGAGTGGGGAAGGGTATGCCCCAGAGCTGGGCCTCCAGGGTTGGACTGGAACCTTAGACAGCCATCAATCACCTCCTAGGGCAATAGGCGCGTAAGCTGAAGACGGCTCAAGGTCCTAAAATAAATTCCTTTCAACCCAGACTCAATGCTTCACACACACGCAGGGCAAACCCTTCAAGAATTCCATGAGGAAATAAACCTTTATTTCAAAAATAAACTTTGATGTTGTTTGAACTTTGGCCCTGACTCTGAGCCCAGGCTGAAACTGCGAGAAAAGATTTGTGGTATTTTGAAAGAAACTACAGGAGATTTCAGCAGAACATGAACAGATCCTTTTACAGCCCCTCATCCTCATGTTGTATGTGGATCCCGCCCCCCCCCCACCACCAGTCCGCCACCCCCTACCCCACTGGCATGCTTTCCCTCATTCCCTCCCTATCTTGTTCGGATGACACTATAATTAGGAACATTCAAATGTTGCTGCTTTCGATGGGTAATTTTATTCTAACATGCTTGCTTTACCTGGGGGAAATCATATTGGGACACTCCCTGACTATCCTACTCTTGACCTAAGAACCACCACCCCTCCCCTGCAAATTCCTGTCTCCCCACAAAATCCTAAAGCAGTAAGGAAAAGTCCTTAATCTCTCCAGGACATGCCATGTCCACCACACGATGACATCCTTGTGTTTGATATTGAGGCTGGGTTAGGTAAGAACCACGTCCTGCTCTACATCATTAAATTGGGAGTTGTTTTGCCGGTCAGGGCTTTGGATTAATTGGGGAACCTGAATAAGGAACATTTCAGCTTTATCAGGCACCCAAATACGGTTGGACATGGGGTCCACCTTCCCTCTCTACTAGGAAGCTATGCAGCCCTGCACAGTGGTCATAGCCAAATGCAGGCTGTGGGGACCCACTGATCTGCGTTCAAGTCGCCAGCGCCCCAGCTGTGTGTCTTGGGCAAGTTACTTAACGCTGGCTGTGCCTCAATCTCCTCATCCATAAAATGGACAAGATCAATATTCAATTGATGTCCGTGAGTATGGCTATACTGATTGTCTGCAGGTGTCCATTCTATTCGATCAGGCTATTCAGGATCCACCTTGCAGGATTGCCCCGAGGATTACATGAAATAATGTACAGAAAGTGCTGGGCACAGAGGAGACACTCAAGAAATGTTATTAGCGTATACATAGCAGTTTCCTGACTATAAAAAGGAAGGCACATTTTTTTTTCTTCTTTCCATTCTAAGTTAACGAAGCCTCATGCCCTTGCATCAAAGTTTCTGTAGTTACAATATATTGTAATATATTATAATCAGGAATAGTCAAAATCTCGTCTCTTACCCAATTGCCTTTTAACTGACCAAACGATTCCTGACATTCAGGTGTCTCAACTTCTTTATCAAGCCCTTTCTCAGCCAAGACATGAGTAACGGATTTATTGGATTAAACTGGATTTCAAATTTGTGGCAATAACCCATGCCATCTGCTGCTTTTTGTATGGGTTGCTTCACTTCCCAATCATCTCAGCTATACCTTAAATAAGTAGGAGTCTACTATTGCAAACTATCTAGCACCAAATAATCACTTCGAGCAGTCAAAATGGACGTTTGCTCAACTTCTTAGTGAGCCCAGTTCCTGGAGTTACCTCAAGAAGTCTCCAAACATCCCAGGTGAATTTCCATTTTTACATTAAAAATGGCCATCTCAGGGGTGCCTGGGTGGCGCAGTCGGTGAAGCAGCTGACTCTTGGTTTCGGCTAGGGTCATGATCTCCAGGTCGTGGGATCGAGCCCTGAGTCAGGCTCCGTGCTCAGCGCAGAGTCTGCTTGAGACTCTCTCCCCTCTCCCTCTGCCCTTCTCCTGCTCGTGCATGCTTGCGTGCTCTCTCTCTCAAATAAATAAAACATTTTTTAAAAAGATTCTCTGGGGTGCCTGGGTGACTCGGTTAAGCATCTGCCTTCGGCTCAGGTCATAATCCCAGGGTCCTGGGATTGAGCCCCACGTCGGGCTCTCTGCTCAGCAGGGAGTCTGCTTCTCCCTCTCCCTCTGCCACTTCCCCTGCTTGTGCTCTCTCTCTCTCTTTCTGTCAAATAAAATAAATAAAATCTTTAAAGAAAATTAAAAAGATCCTCTCTCTCCCTCTGCCCCCCCCTAAAAAATTGCTATGTCATCACTATATTCAATTGCAAGATCATACATTCCAAACAAAGTACAGTTGACCCTTAAACAATGCAGGGGTTAGGGGCTCTGAGCCCCCATGCAGTTGAAAATCTGTGTATAAATTTTGACTCCCCCAAAACTTAACTAATAGCCTACTGTTGACCAGAAACCTTAACAATAACATAAACAGCCGATTCATATATATTTTATATGTTATATATGTATTATGCATTGTCTTCTCATAATAAAGTAAGTTAGAGAAAAGAAAATGTTACTAAAAATCATAAGGAAGAGAAAATATATTTACAGTACTGTGCTGTACTTACGGAAAAATAATTGTGTATAAGTAGACCCATGCCGTTCAAACACATGATCAGGTTTCAACTGTATATATCACAATCACATAAACCAATTATATATATCCTATTGGTTCTGCTTCTCTGACTGAACCGTGACTGATACAGACCACTACCTCTCACTCCCCAGGGCCTCACCATTACTATTTGTCTTGAAACCATCACAAATAATCTCAACATGGCTTTTATCTATTTATGTCGGTCACCCTAATACTCCCAAGTCATTTCTCTCATTAAGTGTAGTCACACAGCTTTGTATATCGCTTTTATGACTCCATATCCCTCCTGCCCGACGTCTGAAACCCTTCCACCATGCTTTGTAGAATTCGTGGACAGTTATCAAATTCCCCTGTATCTGCAACTGTGTCTCTGTATATCCCCTTCATCTTCTCCATTAACTGAAGTCAGACTCTGCGGTCCTTAGTGTCCCCGCCTCTTAAATGGTGCTGTCTTCTCTCCCACACCTCTAGCAAAAACAAGGCCTGGAAATGGAAAAGGTGTCCTCCTTGTTGTTACTTCCAGGACATTCTCCTCCCTCCTCAAAAACAACCCCCCGCTTTGAATCTCCTGTCCTCAGATTATATCACTCGCTATCTGTCCTCAGGGTGATTACTGACCCCTGGATCACTCATACTTACTCCTTGAAGATTTTAGCACCTGGTTCACTGTTACTCCCTGTAACACTATTCCTGTCCTAATTCTTGGTTATTTCAGTATCCATATAGATGATCTCAGTGATAGTCTGGCCTCTCCGTTCCTTGACCTCCTCTCCCCTAAATGTCTTCTCCTCCACTCTACTTTATCCACTAACCCACTAACCCACATGGCCATACCACTGACCTTATAATTACTAACACAAAACAAAACAAACAAAAAACTATTCCCCTCTTTTCTCAACTTCGGCATCCCACTTTTCAACTAACACTTTCTCCTTTCTAACTCATGTTTATCGTTCCTCCACCTTAACAGTACTTTGGCCCCACTCATTAAACCTCCTACTCCCACTTCCCTCCATGTCCTCACTTCCCTCCCTGCCCAGCTTAAATTTCATGGTCAATCATTATATTAATTCCTCTACATGTGCTCTCAATGATTTGAGATTTTCTTTTCTAATAAATATTTAATGCTATAAATTTCCTGCTAAGCACTGCTTTTGCTACATCCCACAAATTTCAATATGTTTTCTTTTCATTTTTATTTAATTAAAAATATTATTAAATTTGCCTTGAGAACTTCCTTTGACCCCTGGGTTATTTAGAAGTATACTTTTCAAGTTCCAAAAACTTGGGGATTTTCCAGATATCTTTCTGGTAGTAATTTCTAGTTTAATTCCAATATGGTCTGATTTGTATGATTTCTACTATTTTAAATTTGTCAAGTGTTGCTCATGGCCCAGAATATGCTCTAACTTCATGATTGTTCTGTGTGCACTTAAGATTTGTCTTGTGTTGGGTGGAGTCCCTAAGTGTCAGCTGGGTCAAGTTGGTTGATAGCGTTCTTCATGTTATCTATATCTTCACTGGCTTTCTGCCTACTTGTTCTCTCAATTATTGAGAGAGGAATGGTGGATTCTCCAACTATAATTGTGGATTTGTCTATTTCTCCTTTAAGTTCTGTGAGTTTTCGCCTCATGAATTTCAAAGCTCTCTTATTAAGTACATACATATTTAGGATGGTTATATCATCTTGAAAATTGACACCTTTAACATTATGCGATGTCCCTTTTTATCACTGAACATATTCACTGCTCGGAACTTGGCTTTCTCTGAAATTAACATAGCTCGTTCAACTTTCTTTAAATAATATCTGTGTGGTATATCTTTCTCCCATTTTACTTTTAATTTATTTCTTTATATTTAAAGTGGGTTTCTTGTAGACAGCATGTAGTTGAGTTGTGGTTTCTAATCCAGTCTGAAGATCTCTGTCTTTTTCTTTTTTTTTAAGTAAGCTCCACGCCCAACGTGGAACTTGAACTCGTGACCCAGAGATCAAGAGTCACATGCTTTACACACTGAGCCATCCAGGCGCCTCTGACAATCTCATCTTTTAACTGGTGTGTGTAGATTGTTCGATTTAACATGGTTATTGACATGTCTGAAATACAGTCTATCATCTTGCTAGCTGATATCAATTTGTTATGTCTTGTCTTTGTTTTTTCTCTTCTGTTTCTTTCTTCTCTTGGGTTAATTGATCACTTTTTGGAATTATTTTTTGTAGTAAAAGATATATGGCATAATATTTATGATTTTAACAGTTCTAAGTGTACAATTCACTGGCATTGATTATATCCACAATATTGTGCAACCATTACCACTGTATGTTTCCAGAACTTTTTCATCACCTAAGACAAATACCCTGTAACCATTAAGCAATAACTCCCCATTTCCTCCATGCCCAAGCCCCAGGTAACCTTTAATCTACTTTCTTATCTATATGACTTTGCCAATTCTAGAGATTTCAGATAGGTGGAATCATACAGTATTTGTCCTCTTGTGTCTGGCTTCTTTCACTTAGCAGAATGTTTTCAAGGTTCATCCATGTTGTAGCGTGTTTCAAAACTCCATTGCTTTTATTGGCTGAATAATATTCCATTGCATTATGTATCACACTGTGTTTATCCATTCATCTGTTAATGGACACTGAGTTGTTTCCACCTTTGGCTATTGTGAATAATCCTGCAATGAACATTGGTTTAAAAGTGTCTCTTTGATACTTTTTTTTTTTTTTCAGTTCTTTTGGGTATATTCCTAGGAGTGGAATTGCTGGGTCATATGGCAACTCTATGTTTTACCTTTTAAGGAACTACTAGACTGTTTTCCACAGCAACTACACCATTTTACATTCCCACCAGCAATGTATGAGGGTCCAATTTCATCATATAATTGCCAACACTTTTTATTTTGTTTGGTTTTTTTTAAGATTTTATTTATTTATTTGACACAGAAAGAGAGACAGCAAGAGAGGGAACACAAGCAGGGGGAGTGGGAGAGGGAGAAGCAGGCCTCCCGCCGAGCAGGGAGCCCAATGCGGGGCTTGATCCCAGGACCTTGGGATCATGACCCGAGCCGAAGGCAGTCGCTTAACGGAATGAGCCACCCAGGCGCCCCTTCTGTTTGTTTTTTCTATGATAGCCATCCTGGTAGGTGTGAAATGGGATCTCATTGTGATTTTGATTTGCATTTCCCTAATAACTAATAATGTTGAACATCTTTCCATGTATTATCTGGCCATATGTATATCCTCTCTGGAGAAATGCTTTCCCCATGTTCAATAGGGCTGTCTTTTCACTGTTGAGTTATAGGAGTTCTTTATATACTCTGGATATTAAACCCTTATCAGATATAAGATTTGCAAATATTTTCTTCCATTCTTTAGTTTTTCTTTTCACTTTCTTCATAATATTCTTTGATGTTCAAAAATTGTAATTTTGGTCAAGTCCAATTTATTTTCCCTTTTGTTACCCAAGTTTCTGATGCTATATCTAAGAATGCATCGCTAAATCTAAGATCGTGAAGATTTATTGTTATGTTTTCTTCTAAGGTTTTTTATAGTTTTAGCACTTATATTTAGGTCTTTGATCCATTTGGAGTTAATTTTTGTATATGGTATGAGGTAGGGGTCAAAGTTCATTCTTTTGCATGTGGATATCTCATTTTCCCATTACCATCTGTTAGAGTCTTCATTCCCCCACTGAATGGTCTTCACACCCTTGTTGAAAATCAATTGATCATAGGTATGTCAGTTTATATCTGGACTCTCAATTCTATTCTATTTTTCTATACATCTATCCTTACCCCAGGATTACATTGTTTAATTACTATAGCTCTGTAATGAGCTTTGAAATTGGTAACTGAGTCCTCCAACTTTATTTCCTTTTAAAGATTGTTTTGGTTATTTGGAGTCTTTTGCAGTTCCATACGAATTTGAGGATTGGCTTTTCCATTTCTACAAAAAACGTCACTGGAATTTTGATAGAGATTGCATTCAATCTGTAGATTGCTTTAGAAAGTACCGGCATCTTAACAATATTAAGTCTTCCAATCCATGAACATGGGTTGTGTTTCCATTTATTTGGGTCATAGTTAATTTATCTCAGGAATGTTTTGTAGTTTTCAGTGTATAAGTATTTAACCTCCTTGGTTAATTTTTTCCTAGATGTTTCATTCTATTAGATGCTATTTTAAATGGAATTGTTTTCTTAATTTCCCTTTTGGATTTTTCATTGCTGGTATAGAAAGACAACTAGTTTTTGATTGTTGATTTTGTATATTGCATCTTTTCCAAATTTATTAGCTCTAGCAGTTTTTTTTAGGATTCTTTGGGATTTTCTTTACATAGGGTCATGTTATCTGGCTCTAGAGATAATTCACTTCTTCTTTTCTAATTTGTATATTTTTTATTTATTCTTCCACCTAATTGCTCTGGCTAGAATTTACAGTATAATGTTAAATAGCAGTGGTGAAAGTGGACATTCTTTTTTAAAAAATTTTATTTTATTATGTTATGTTAGTCACCATACAATACATCATTAGTTCTTGATGTAGTGATCCACGATTCATCGTTTTCGTATAACACCCAGTACTCCATGCAGTACGTGACCTCCTTAATACCCATCACCGGGCTAACCCATCCCCCTACCCCCTTCCCCTCTAAAAGCCTCAGTTTGTTTCTCAGAGTCCATAGTCTCTCATGGTTCATCTCTCCCTCTAATTTCGCCCCTTTCATTTTTCCCTTCATTCTCCTAATGTCCTCCATGCTATTCCTTATGCTCCACAAATAAATGAAACCATATGATAATTGACTTTCTCTGCTTGACTTATGTCACTTAGCATAATCTCCTCCAGTCCCATCCATGTTGATGTAAAAGTGGGGTATTCATCCTTTCTGATGGCTGAGTAATATTCCATTGTATATGTGGACCACATCTTCTTGATCCATTCATCCGTTGAAGGGCAGGCATCTCAGCTCTTTCCACGGTTTGGCTATTGCAGACATTGCTGCTATGAACATTGGGGTGCATATGGCCCTTCTTTTCACTACATCTGTGTCTTTGGGGGAAAGACCCAGGAGTGCAATTGCTGGGTCATAGGGTAACTCTATTTTTAATTTTTTGAGGCACCTCCACACTGTTTTCCAAAGTGGCTGTACCAAACTTGCATTCCCACCAACAGTGTAAGAGGGTTCCCCTTTCCCCACAGCCTCTCTAACATTTGTTGTTTCATGCCTTGTCAATTTTTGCCATTCTAACTGGTGTAAGGTGGTATCTCAATGTGGTTTTGATTTGAATGTCCCTGATGGCTAATGATGATGAACATTTTTTCATGTGTCTATTAGCCATTTGTATGTCTTCTTCAGATAAGTGTCTGTTCATGTCTCCTGCCCATTTTTTGACTTGATTATCTGTTTTTTGGGTATTGAATTTGAGAAGTTCTTTATAGATCTTGGAAAGTGGACATTCTTATCTTTTTTTATTAAGATTTTTTTTATTTGTTTATTTGTCGGAGAGAGAGAGAGTGCACAAGCAGGGGGAGGGAGAAGCAGGCTCCCTGCTGAGCAAAGAGCCCGATGCAGGACTTGATCCCAGGATCCTGGGATCATGACCTGAGCCGAAGGCAGATGCTTAACCGACTGAGCCACCCAGGCGACCCTGGACATTCTTATCTTGTTCTTGATCTTAGGGAGAAAGCTTCCAGGGTTTTATCATGAATATGATGTTAGCTGTGTGTTATAAGGTTTTGTAACCCACACTTTTTATTCAACACTGTATCATACACATGTTTCCAAAAAGCAAAAACATTTTTGTGTTTAATATATCCAAGAAATAAATGACAAGTTTGAGAATCAGATACAGCCGAAGAAAGAATCAGTAAACTCAAAGATAGGTTAGAAAAATATCCAGAATGAAACTCAGAGGGACATAAATATGGAAAACACAGAAGAAAGTGTAGAAGACAAAGGGATATAGTGTGAAAGTCTAATATATGTGTAATTGGATTCCCAGAAGGAGAAATGATGTGGCAGAAGCAGTGTTTGGAGAAATAAATTTCTAAAATTGAGAAAAGATATCCAGACATAGGTTTAAGAATCCCTAGAGCTTCAGACAATATAAATCAAAAGAAAAACAAATTTTGGCACTTTATAGTAAAACTGCTAGAAAAGAGAGAGAGAAACTCCTAAAAACATATAGAGAAACAGTATGGTAGTTTAACAAAATATTAAAAATAGAATTACCATATGATCCAGCAATTCCACTTCTGGGTATATACCCAGAAGAATTTTTTTAAAGATTTTATTTATTTATTTATTTATTTGACAGAGAGAGGGAGAGAGAAAACAAGCAGGGGGAGCAGCAGAGGGAGAGGGAGAAGCAGACTCCCCCACTGAGCAGGAAGCCTGATGTGGGACTCGACCAGGGCCCTGGGATCATGACCTGAGCCAAAGGCAGATGCTTAACCAACTGAGCGACCCAGGTGCCCCTACCCAGAAGAATTGAAAGCAGGATCTCAAAGAGAATTTATAAAATCATGTTTATAGCAGCACTATTCACAATAGCCAAAAGTTAGAAGTAACCCAAGTGTCCAGTGATGGATGAATGGATAAAATGCTGTATATTCATATAATGGAATATTTCTCAGCCTTAAAAAGGAAGGAAACTCTGACACATGCTGCAACATGGATAAACCTTGAGGACATTATGTTAAGTGAAATAAGCCAGTCACAAAAGACAACTACTGCATGATTCCACTATGAGGTACCAAGGAGAACCAAATTTATAGAGACAGAAAATAGGTTGGTTGCCAGGCTCTGGGGGGCAATGTTTAATAGATACAGACATTCAGTTTTGCAAAATAAAAAGAGTTCTGGAGATTGGTTGCACAATGTGAATGTGCTTAACACCAAAAAAACTGTATACTTAAAAATGGTTCAGATAGCAAATTTTATGATATGTAGATTTTAACACATTTTAACTTTTTTCTAATTCAAAACAATCCAGAGGAAAAAGAGTTTAACTTCAAAGGAGAAATAAACTAATAGCTGACTTCTCAGAAAAAATAAAAGCCAGAAAAGAGTGGAATAATAGTGTCAGAGTGCTGAAAGAAAATAAATGCCAACCCACAATTCTATGCCCAGCAAGAATATTTTTAAACAATTAAGTTGAAATGGCAACATTTTCAGACAAACAAAACCTGAGAGAATTCACCGTCAGTAGATCGGCACTAAAGGAAATACTAAAGGTTTTTCTTGAGGCATAAGGACAATGATTCTAGCTGAGAAGTCAGATTCAGGAATGAAGAAAATGAGAACTTGTAAATAAGGAGAGGAGGAGAGAAATTAAAAAAAGACTACTGTTACTAATAATGTCTTACGGGGTTTAAATATATGAAGAAAGTTGAAATGCATAATAATAGCATGTAAATCAGGAGGGGTGGTACATGGAACACGGAATTAAAGTGTCCTGGGCGGGGGGGCACCTGGGTGGCTCAGTCGGTTAAACGTCTGCCTTCAGCTCAGGTCGTGATCGCAGGATCCTGGGATCGAGCCCCGAATCGGGCTCCCTGCTCAGCGGGGAGCCTGCTTCTCCCTCTCCCTCTGCTGTTCCCCCTGCTTGTGCTTTCACTCGCTCTCTCTCCCTATCTCAAGTAAATAAATAAAATCTTAAAAAAATATATAAAGTGTCCTAGGTCTTAGCATTGAGACAATCAGTATATGAAAAAGTTCTCCATCTCATTAGGAACCAGAAAACGCAAATGTAAACCCCAACATAATACAGCTACATGTCCACCAGAATAGCTAAAATAAAACACTGACACTGCCTAGTTGGTGAGGATGTGGAAGTAGTGGAATTCTCTTATAACAAGTTCTTTCAGAAAGTCATATGTACAAAAAGTCACTCACATGGGGAAACCCAAAGATGTGTGCAAGAAGAGTTATGAGGCTCATTAATACTTACAAACTGGAAACAATTCAATTGCCCATCAACGGTAAAATGGGTAAGCAAATTATGGCATGTCCATACAGTGGAACACTTCAGAGCTGCAATGTCGATACAGTAGGCACTAGCCACACGGAGCTCCTTAAATTTAAATTAATTAAAATAGAATTTAAAAATCCAGTTCCTCAGTAGCTACATTAGCTACATTTCAAGTGTTCAGAAGCCTCATGTGATTAGTGGCTATCATGTTGTACAAAATAGACACAGAACATTTCCATCATCATAAAATTATTATCAGGGGATACCTGGGTGGCTCAGTCGGTTAAGCATCTGTCTTCGGCTCTCGTCATGATCCCGGGGTCCTGGGATCAAGCCCCACATTGGGCTCCTGGCTCAGCGGGGAGCCTGCTTCTCCCTCTCCCTCTGCCTGCCGCTCCCCCTGCTTGTGCTCTGTGTGTGTGTGTGTCAAATAAATAAATAAAATCTTTAAAAAGAAGAGAGAGAGAATAATGTTTACCAGTGTTCCCTGAAGGGGCGCCTGGGTGGCTCAGTTGGTTGAGCGACTGCCTTCGGCTCAGGTCATGATCCTGGCTCGGCAGGGAGCCTGCTTCTGCCTCTGACCCTCCCCCCTCTCATGTGCTCTCTCTCTCTCATTCTCGCTCTCTCAAATAAATAAATAAATCTTTAAAAAATAAAAACAAAAAACCCCACAAAAAACAAAACAAAACAGTGTTCCCTGAAACTGCCCATAAGACTCTAACGAAAAACAAAGAAGTGATTACCATGAAAGTTAGGATAATTGTTACTTTGGAGGGAAGGGAAAGGCAAACTGAGAAGGGACACAAGGAAAGCCTCTGAGTACTGGTAATGTTCTATTTCTTGACTTGTGTGGTGGTGGTTCCAAAGGTGTTTGCTTTATGATCATCCACTGAGTTTGGTGGTCATCTTATGTACATTACCTTTCACAATAAAAAAACTTAGAAAATGAAAGAAGAGTACTCCAAATTTGAAATCACTAAACAGTGTGTGGTGGAAGAGTGTGTGATCAAATACTGTTGACACAAATGCAACTTCCAGTCAGCAAGTTAGTGTTTCAAAATGTAATATTAATGAACTTTCAGGGATCCTATGGTATTTGAATAAGATCTCCAATATGAAAGGGACCAAAACAAACAGCAAAGTAGAATCCAGAGGAAGTAGATATAATATGAGGAACAGAAAAAAATACTTTTTATAAAACCATAAACCCCAAGACCTCTAAATAATATCCTAGAGAAATGAGAGAAGATACTGCATCCATGCTCTAAAAGAGGAACAGAAAATAAAAAGAACTTGCGGAAACTAAAATAGAAGAATGGAGATTTAAAACAAACAAACAACAAGCCTCAATGAAAGGTTGAAAACTAAAGTTTCAGAGGTATCCCAGAAACCATGGAAAGAGAACAGTGAGATGGATAATGGAAGAGAAAAGATAAGAAAATTTCATGCTCAATCTCAAAAATCCAGTCTGCTGGTCTAGGAATGGTGTTTTTGGCTCTATGACATGTGGAGAGCTTGCCAGCATGGAAATGCTAGCAGTTCTAAAAGAAGAGAGAAAAGAAAATGCTGGAGAGAAAAAATTAAGACAATGCTATAGACTGAATGTTTGTGTCCCCCAAAATTCAAAGGTTAAAACTTAAGCCCCAGTGTGATAGTATTTGAAGTTGAGGTTTCTAGGAAGTGATTAGATGATGAGGGTGGAGCCCTCACAGATGGGATTAGTGCCCTTATAAAATAGACCTCAGTGAGCTCCCTCGCCCATTCAGTCACGTGAGGACACAGTAAGAAGACATTGTCTGTGAACCAGGAAGTGGGCCCTCACTAGTTACCAAATCTGCTGATGCCTTGATCTTGGACAGTCCAGCCTCCAGAACTGTGGGAAATAAATCTGTGTCATTTATAAGCCACCCAGCCTATGGTATTCTATTACAACAGCTCAAATTGACTAAGTAGAAAATTTCCTGGAATGGAAGGACACACATCTTCAGGCTGAAAGGGTATACCTACTAAGTACACAACAAAATGCACATCATAAAAAAGTCAGTCACCAAATCAAATATTTCCAAATTTCAGGAATACAGAAAATATATCGCTATTGGTCAAATAGGGGGGGAAATGGTACTATGGATAGGTCAATGCACATAAATTGAACAACTTATAAGAAACAGACCAATATCTTGAAAACCTCAAATTATCAAAAATTATCCAATATTGAATAGATAACTTGGATACTCCTATAAAGAAACTAAATTCATAGCTAAATATCTTCCAAAAAAGAAAACTACAGGCCCAGATGGTTTCACTGGTGAATTCTACCATACATTTAAAGAATTAACATCAATTTTACAAAACCTCTTCCCCAAAAAAGAACAGGAGAGAACAGCTTCCAACTCCTTTCATGAGACCAGCATTACCTTGACACCAAAACCAAAGACAAACAAATAAAAAAGCAAGCAAGAACCTGCAGACCAACAATCTCATGAACAAAGACACAAAAATCTTCAACAAAATATTAACAAATCAGGGGCACCTGGGTGGCTTAGTCGGTCTGCCTTCTGCCTTCTGCCTTCGGCTCAGGTCCTGGGATCAAGCCCCATGTCGAGCTCTCTGCTCAGCAGGGAGCCTACTTCTCCCTCTCCCTCTGCCTGTCACTGCTCTTGCTTGCGCTCTCTCTCTCTGTCAAATAAATAAATAAAATATTTTTTTATTTTAAAAATTAAAAAAAATTAACAAATCGAATCCAGCAATATATATAACAAAAAATATATCTCAAACAAGTGATGTTTATTCCAGGAATACAAGGCTTGCTCAATGTTTGTAAAACAATCAATTAAAGCCATTATTTTTTTAAAGATTTATTTATTTGAGAGAGAGCACGCGTGCACACATGAGTGGGGGGAGGGGTAGAGGGAGAGAATCTCAAGCAGACTCCTCCCTGAGTGTGGAGCCCATTGAGGGGCTCAATATCACCACCCTGAGCTGAAACCAAGAGTCAGACGCTTAATCAACTGTGCCACCTCAATTTAAAGCCCTCAAATTAAAGCCATTATATTGTTTATAAAAGAAAAGTCACGCTATCATGACAAGTGATTAAGAAAAAGCCTTTGACATCTATTCAAGATAAAAACTCAGCAAACTATGAATGGAAAGGAACTTCTTCAACCTAATAAAGGGCAGCTACAAAAAACCTACAGCTAACATACATGATAGTGAAAAACTAACTGGTTTCCCCCTAAGATCTAGAATAAGGCAAGGATGTCCATGTTTACCATTCTTATTCAACATCATACTGAAAATCCTAGCTAGTGTAATAATTCAAGAAAAATAAATAAAAGACATTCCAATAGAAAAGGAAGACATAAAACCGACCATATTCATAGGCAATATAATTATCTAAATAGAAAATCCCATGAAATCTATAAACAAAATTCCCATAACTAGCAAATGAGTTTAGTAGGATCACAGGCTACAACATCATACACAAAAATCAATTGTACTTCTATATACAATAAATGCACAAATGGAAACCAAAAATTTAAAAACCAATATAATTTAAAATATGTAGGGATGTATCTAACAAAATATATATAAAATCTTTATCCTAAAAACCACAAAGTGCCAGGGAGAGAAATCCAAGAAGACCTAATTAAAGGAAGACATGTACCATACTAATGGATTTAATACACAACATTGTAAAGATATCAATTCTACTAAAACTAATCTATAAATTTTATGTAATATAATCAAAATGGCAGCAAGATTTTTGTATATACGGACAAAGTGAGTCTAAAATTTATATATAAAGGCAAAGTATAATCACTAAAACAATTTAAAAATTTTTTTAGAGAGAGAGAGAAAACACGGGGTGGGGGAGGGGCAGAGGACGAGGGGGAGAGAATCCTAAATAGGTTCCAAGCCCAGCACAGAGCCCCTAAAACAGTTTTTAAAAGAATAGAGTTGGAGGAATGACACTACCTGCCTTTAAAACTTACTATAATGCTGCAATAATTAAGACACAGTGATATTAGTGAAGAGATAGACATATAAATCAATAAAACAGGATAGAGGCTCCAGAAAGAGACCCACACAAATACTACCAACTGATTTGGACAAATGTACAAAACAAATTCATTGGATAAGGCACAGTCATTTCAAAAGTGGCACTGCAAAATTTAGGTATCCATATAAAAAAACTGTAAGCCTATAATTTGCATCTTAATACAAAACTTAATTCAAATAGATCATATATGTAGATATAAAACATAAAGCTATAACATTTATAAAAGAAAACATGGGAAAATTTTGTCATGATCTGGGGATACATGAATAATTCTTAGACATAACACTGAAAACATGTAAGAAATAATAAGGAATGAGTGTTAAATTTGATTTCATCAAAATTAAAAATGTTTATTCTGAGAAAGGCCCTATTAAGAGAATAAAAAAACAATTAAAGAATACATAGAAATATTTGTAAATTACATAATCAACTATGATCCAGAGTATACAAAGAACTCTTAAAACTCAACAATAAGGGCGCCTGGGTGGCTCAGTTGGTTAAGCGACTGCCTTCGGCTCAGGTCATGATCCCGGAGTCCCAGGATCGAGTCCCACGTCAGGCTCCCTGCTCAGCAAGGAGTCTGCTTCTCCCTCTGACCCTCCTCCCTCTCATGCTCTCTGTCTCTCATTCTCTCTCTCACAAATAAATAAAATTAAAAAAAAAAAACCTCAACAATAAGAAAATGAACAGCTTGGGGTGCCTGGGTGGCTCAGTCGGTTAGGTGTCTGGGTCCTGGAATTGAGCCCCATATCGGGCTCCCTGCTTGGCGAGGAGTCAGCTTCTCCCTCTGTCTGCCCCCTGCTTGTGCTCACTCTCTCACCATCTTGCTATCTCTCTCAAACAAAATATTTTAAAATTTTTTAATTAAAAAAAAAAGAAAAGAAACAGCTTAATTAAGAATGGACACTTAACCAAAGAGGATATAAAAATAGCAGTTGAGCACATGAAAAAATGTTATTAGCCATTACGAAAATTCAAATTAAAACAACAATAAGATACCATTACATACCTATTAGAATAGCTGAATTAAAATATACTGACAAAACCAAGTGCTGGTGAGGATTTGAAGTAAATGGAATGATCAGATATTGATGAAGGGAATGCAAAATGGTATAGTCGCTCTGTAAAGCAGTTTGCCAATTTCTTATACAGGCAAACATGGAATAACCATAGCACCCAGCAATCTCATTTCTGAGTGCTTTCCCTAGACCTAGAGAAATGAAAACCTCTGTTTACAAAAAAACTTTTCCATGTATGTTCATAGCAATCTTATTCATACTTGTTCAAAAATTAGAGAAATCAAGATGTCTTTCAACAGACGAATGAAAAACAACTTTGGTGCATCCATGCATTTGAAAACTACTTAGCCAACAAAAAGGAAAGTACAATTGCTATGTGCACAATTTGGATGAATCACAAATGCATTATGCTGAATGAAAGGAGCCAGAAACAAAATATTACATGTGGTATCATTATGTTTGTATTCTGGATTCTGGAAAAGGTAAAAATATAAGAATGGGAAACCTATCACTGGTTACCATAGATTTAGGATGGGAAAGAGGGTTTGAAAACAAAGAGCAGAATGACGGAGATTTTAAATATAATGACAATATTTTATATACTGATTGTGGTGAAGATTGCACAAATTTATCCATGAACAGGATTGGGACTGATAATAGCCTTCAAAATCATGGGAGGCTTCTCAAAAGTGATATTGGAAGTTTAAAAAAAACCAGTGGATCAATGCTTTCAAAATCCTTGGGGGAAAATTTCAGCCTAAAATTTATACATCCAGGTATTAATAAGTATGAGATAGAGACAAAGTTTGCCCATGTAAAGTCTCAAAAGAAGTCACTTACGATGTGCCTTTTCTCAGGAAGTACCTGGAGGATGCGTCCCATCAAAAGCATTGTAGTAAAGAACCACAACAAAAAAAGTGGGTTCCAAAAGGCCCCAGACCGCACTTGGGGGTCTAGCAAAAGAATGTTCTAGGTTGATGCAGCACCCTTAGCAACCAATAAAGACTGGAGCATGGTCTGGGAAGGCATGCTCCAAGAACAAAGGAATGAAGATATTTGAAGATTTGGAAAAGACGGCTGATAGGACTATGACAGAAATGGAAGTTCCTTTAGTCATGTTCACCGATGTAGCTCCAGGTCTTAGAACAGTGCCCAGCACGTGGCAAGCATTCAGTAACGTTTTGCTAAATTTGAACAAGAGAGGAAGAGTGAATGGGAGGAGAGGATGTTGATACAGTGAGTACAAACAACATTTTATGTTTTTAAGATTTCTTTATTGGTCTAAGAGAGAGGGCAGGGGAGCACGATGGGGAGGGGCAGAGGGAGAGGGAGAGAGAATCTCAAGCCGACTCCGGGCTGAGAGCCTAGCCCAGCACAGGGCTCGATCTCACCACCCTGAGACCAAGCACTGAGCCAAAATCAAGAGTCGGATGCAGAACGGACAGGGCCACCCAGGCGCCCCGCCCCCCCGACACAACTCTTCAAAAGGAGTTTTTCTGTAAGGCTGAGCTGAGAAATGTAGGGTAGCTCAGATGGAAAGTGGGATCAGAAGAGGGGTTTTTTTTGTAAGTTAGGAGGAATGACATGATTGTACGTTGGTACCAGGTACCAGGGACACATGTAGGAGGAAGGAGGGAAGTTTTCTACTGGTTGCCCTCTATTCTCAGGGAAATGGGAAGCAAAGTCACCAGGTGAGAGCGAAGAGGGTGAGTGATCAGAAAGGACCCCAATATCCTCAACGTCTCTAGATGCTCCCCAAATCATCTTGGTCGTCCCAAAAGCTGGCTCTTTCCCAAGATCATTATTTTCCTTGAAGCGTTCCTTAGGCGGTATTGAGTCTCTCACACACCTCTACCACCACAGCGCTAAATCCTTGCATAATTTAGATCCCTTCAAAGTTGTTGAGATTAGATTCATGGCCCTCAGGATGTTCTATCCTAGAAAATGGTGGTGTGGACTTGAAAAGAATGTGGACTGGAAGAAAGAAACAGATGAGCCTAGGGGAAGGGAAGAAAAAATAAAATAGGATAAAAACAGAGAGGGAGGCAAACCATAAGAGACTCTTAACTCTAGGGAACAAACAGAGTTCTGAGGGTTTCTGGAGGGGAGGCGGGTGGGGGATGGGATAACTGGGTGATGGGCATTAAGGAGGACACGTGATGAAATGAGCACTCAGTGTTCTGTGCAACTGATGAATCACTAAATTCTACCCTTGAAACGAATAATACAGGATATGTTAACTAAAGTTAATTTAAATAAAAAAATTTTTTTTAAAAGAAAAGGGTGGGTACACAACTGCTGTTGAATGGAGTGCTCTGTAGGTGTCAGTTAGCTCGACTTCATGGACACGGCTGTTGAGGTCTTCTACACCCTTGCGAATTCTCTGTCTAGTCCTTCTGTCAATTACTGAGATGGAGTATTAAAGCTTCCAGATATCACCGTTGAATGCTCTAGTTCTGCCATCAATTTTGTCAAGTTCTGTTGTATGTATTTTGAGGCTCTGTACTTATGTGCATCTAAGTTTACAATAGTGATGTCTCCCATATCGGTGGATCCTTTTATCGTGGTAAAAATGTCCAGTTCCGTCTCCGGGAACACTTTCTGCCTTAAAGGTCTACTTTGTCTGTTGTGATCATGGCCAGGACAGCACACGCTGGCTGCTGAGCTCTCAGTAGATCATCCTCGGTCCTTTCTCCCTCAGTGGGTTTCGGGCATTATCGGAAGTACATCCCCTGCCCAAAGCATACAGTTGAATCCCCAGGGTCTCACACCAGGTTGACCCTCTCTGTACCTCGCGGTTAATGCATTCAAACTAGGGGTAAATTTACAGATGATGTTTTGCCATGAGTTTTATACATTCCTCGTGTCTTTTTGCCTCTGTTTCTCCGGGACTACCACCTTTTGTGTTAGATAGATGTGTTCTCATATGCCCTTTGAGTCCTTTCTTCCAGGGCCCCACCCCCTGAGGCCTCAGAGCTTCCAGGGTGGCCCTTCGCTCCCTAGCAAGACCCAGCATGTGCCCTGTGCCGATAGATGCTACAGAGAATGCTCGCCGCCAAAGCCACAGGTGCCCCTCCCAGTGGAAGCCCTGATCTTCTCTCCATAACCTCGCTGGGGATATGCCAAGCCTGATAAGGGAGAGAAGAAATTATACGCCGAGGCAGTTGCACGACATAGCCGGTCTGTACTGGCAGGAGCAGGGGAAATATCCCTGGGATTGGATTTTGAGGGTGCCGGATCAAGAGGACGGGAAAGGGAAGACTGGATAAGCAGGTTTTACTGAGTGGGGGCACGGTGTCGTCCCACGGGATTTCCCATACTGGCAGGGACTCCAGGAGACGGAGTAAATTCACCACCAGAGTGGCCCTTCAAAGCTTTAAGGAAGTGATGGCCCACAGGGAGGGAAGCGCGAGTCCCTGCCTTGGACCAGCAGGTGGCAGAGGAAGGAACAAAGGGGTTGAGTGAGGCAGGCATGCTGGAACGGACAGAACCCGTGAGGCCAGGCACATGGCCAGACGGTTATGCTCCATGGGAGGGCCGAGAGGACACACCATTCACCAAAGCCATCGGGGGTGTTCTGGGGAGAGGGGGCCCCAGCATCACTAAGAAGCTCAGCGGCTGCTCCCCTCTGCAGACCGATGCAGATGACGGAAGGAAAATGGTCCCAGCCTGGGCCCATTCCCATCCATGGGAACGATGGAATTCTGACGTAACAGAGGGCAGGGGTGGCTTTTGATCAAGAGACTCCAGGAGACCAGGTCTGCAGTAACAACCGGCAAGGTCAGAGGGGCAGTTAAGAGTGCTTGACATGGGGCGCCTGGGTGGCTCAGATGGTGGAGCATCTGCCTTCGGCTCAGGTCATGATCCCGGGGTCCTGGGATCGAGCCCCACATCAGGCTCCTGGCTCAGCGGGGAGGCTGCTTCTCCCTCCCCCTCTCCCCCGCTCCCCAGCTCATGCAATCTCTCTCTGTATCTCTGTCAAATGAATAATTTTTTTTTTATTTTAAAGATTTTATTTATTTATTTGACAGAGAGAGAGATCGCGAGAGCAGGAACACAAGCAGGGGGAGTGGGAGAGCGAGAAGCAGGCTTCCTGCCGAGCAGGGAGCCCGACGTGGGACTCGATCCCAGGACCCTGGGATCATGACCTGAGCCGAAGGCAGACGCTTAACGACTGAGCCACCCAGGCGCCCAAATGAATAAATTTTTTAAAAAATCTTTTTAAAAAAATTAAAAAAAAAGAGAGAGAGTGCTTGACAGGCACGGAGCTGAGAGGATGCTTCCGACAGCCTGGCTCCCTCGGGGTAATGACAGCCAGAAAAAGGCAAGAGAAAAGAGGGTGGTCGTCCCAGGAAAGAGTCACGATTTGTTGCTCAGTTCCCGGTCCGGAGCCGATTTTGAGACCGGCCCCACTGGCTGAAGAGGTGGGGGAGTCCTGAGGAGGAAGGGTCTGGAAACCAGGTGGTGAGTATATATACTGTTTATGATGCCACTGTCCTTCTCTACAGAAAAGGACTGCCCTTTCTCAGGTGACGGTGCCCTGGGGAAAGAGGAATACCCAGACGTGTCTAGGACTATCGGACACAGGGTCTGAGGTGACATTGATTCTGGAGCCCCTAAGTGTCACTGCGGGGCCTGGTTAGACTGGGGCTTAGGAGACCCTAGTAAATAAAAGAAGTTGAGGATAGGGATCCAGTCATGGACCAAGGCAGGGGTCACTTCTCCAGTCCACGGGTTGACAACTGATACACGTGGCACTTGGGGCAAAAACCCCCACATTGGGTCATTGGTCTGTGGGGTAAGAAGCTATCATGGTGGGGGAGGCCAAGTGGATCCTCTGACATAGGTCCCCACTGCAGACCGAACAGGTGAGCCAAAACCAGTATTGGATCCTGGCGAGGCTGAAGGGGGAGAGTTAGCAGAGATTATGGACACCAGTGGCGACCTATAGGATGCAACCAAAGAGGAGGTGGGAGAGCCCCAGGGATGAGGAGAGTGGGGAAGGTGTGAAAAGGCTCTAGGATTCTGTCTGTGGGGGAGAGGGACAAGGAGGCCTCCACTGGATCCATCGGCAATGTTTCCTAGGAGGGTGGTGGGTAGAGGAGATTCTGCTCTATCCTTCGTGATCCATTTTAGCATGTCTGAAATAGCACACCGTGACCTTAAGAGTCAATGGGAGAAGTGGGAGAGGGCGTTTTTCACACACAGGCAGGGATAGTGGGGGGCACACTTGAGGAGGAGGCTTATCGCAGACTTAGAGTGTACCCAGTCTCCCCTGCTCTGTAACCTTCTCCAGCACGACAGGCTTCTCAGGCGCAGACCCAGTGACACTGGGCCTTGGAGCTCACGCAGGCAAGGAGTGTTCAGGCACCCCAGGCCTCTCTTGGGGATCAGCCAGAGTAGGATGCAGGAAGGAGAGGCGAGGGGCAGACAGAGGAGCATGAATGGGAAAGAGAGGACGGAAAAGTATGGAAGGAACGGAGGGCCCTTCGAGTAGGAGCTGGGTGGCAAGCAAGGGAAATTCTAACACGCCAGGACCTCCCAGAAGCCAAGGGAGGGAGGGACCACTGCCCAGATATCAGGACTGCTCAACTCAGAGAAGCTGGGGACGGGTAGTTTCAGGAAAATCTGAGAGACAACTGGCGCCCCACCCCCACGGTCCCCACCACCATTAGGCCTACTTAGTTGCGCCTTGCTCCAGACCTTTCGACATACTTGTACGTACACCTCTACGTAGTCTCGATATAGGAGTGGCTCTTGTTTTATCTTCATTTCATTTCATTATTTACAAATGTGTGTCCAGCTCCACTGACCTCCAAATTGCTCTATTCAGTCACGAGGGTGCTTTGAAATCTGTGAACGTGGCCTCTCGCGTTCCTTTTGCCTGCCGCCTTTCAAGTCTTCGGGATGCACACACTTCCCGTTGCTTGTGTTCATTTCCTCACTGATGGGAATTTAGAGCGTTCCCAGTTTTTCTCATCACCAACGTCCTAGTGCACGTGTCCTTCCTTATCCGTTACATGAACGAGCGAGTCTCCAGGAGAAGTAGCCGGCAGCAGATTTGCTGGGTAGCAGAAGGAATGTGCGTCTTCTCTGCTTTAAGGTTTTCCACTCAAAGCGACGACTCGGGAGCCACACTGCGTGCCTTTGATCCTGCCAGGGATCCCAGCAATCCTAATGACCTTGGGCGTGGGGCTGAACCTCTCAGTGCCCGTTTCCTCCCCTGGAAGAGGGCGGGAATAGTGGGTACCCCGACTCTAGGAGTGTCTTGTGGATGCGTGACTAGTCAACTACAGCGCTTACATGAGGGCCAGGCATGTAGTACCTCTTGTGTAAGTTGCTTTGCATTGATTCTGCTAAATACCCTCCCAAAGGGCTGTTCTGCGCCGCCCCCACCCCCCCCCCCCGCCCCCGCAGTGGGCAAAAGCCCCCGTTTGCTCACAGCCGCTCCCGCCCTTGGAATGGTTCAGGTCTTTGATCGTCGAAAGTCTGGTGTGTGAACACCGATTTGAGGTTTTAGTTCGCACCTCCGGGATTCGTGATGGTGCGCGACTTTTGGTGTGTGCACTGGCCACTGGGATTCCCTCCTTTTTGAATTGCCTCGGAGAGGAGGAGGGGCCGGGAGGAGGGGGGCAAAGCCCAGCCCGTGCGCCAAACCCGCCTGCCAATAAAGTTCCCTGGGCACAGAGCCACGGACCAATCTGATCGCCCAACGCGGTCGAGGGGTTGTGACAGACCCAAAGGCACGTAAGTATGACAACGTTTGCTCTCGGACCCTTCGCGGGGCAAGTATGCCACCCGTCCCCCGATGGCTGACTGCGGGCTTCCCGTGCCCCCTTGCCCATCGGGTGCTAAGTGCCGCGGTGGAACAGAAGCCGGCGAAGCCTCTGTGCGCTAGGTGCCTCACCTCCATCCCGACCTGTCGTCCCCACGACCCCGGAGACAGGTGCCGGCACACCGGGCTCGGCGGATGGGGAAGACGGAGGCTCAGAGCCGTGACTCCAAGTGGAGAGCAGGTTCCGGCCCAGGGGCGGCGGGACCCGGACAGCCGGACCAACGCCCGGACTCGCGGACACCCAGCCCGCGACCGGCTCCAGGGCGAACCAAAGGACCTCGACCCCATTGGTTGGGGCCTCGAGGGGCGGGCCAACAAGGGGCTCACTGGTTGGCGGGGGGCGGACCAATGAGGAGGCCGCGGCGCAGGCGTCAGAAGCGCGCACAGAGCCGCGCGCGTTGTTTGAGGCGATCGCGTGCGGTGCCTGTGGCGCCCGCCTGCGTCGCCAGGAGGCCTCGCGGCTCCCGTCGCACGTCGCGCGCCAATCGCCTGGCGCCTCTCCGCTCTGGCCTGTCGCGCCGGGACCAGGGCGATCGTCTCCCTCGAGCCCGGGCTGCGCGGCGTGGCCGGCATGAGCGCTCAGGAGGAGGGGTCTGTCTGGGGAGCGGGTTTGGGCCCGGAGGGCGGGGGGCAGGCCAGCGTCCTCCCCGCCGGCCCCCGGGCCCCGCGGGCCCCGGCACGAGGTCTGGATCTGGGGCCGCCGCCCAGCGGCGAGGGCGAGGGCGAGGGCGAGGGCGAGGGCGAGGGCGGGTTCCCAGACGCCGAGGGCTTCGAGTCCGAGCGGGAAGTGATGGAAGCGGGAGGGCGGGTGCTGTGGGGCCGCGAAGGCCGCCCCGGCTCCCCGGCCGCCGACGAGGGGGACGCCCCGGACTACGCGTGCCACCTCGCCGACGAGTCCGCGGCGGCCAGGGCGCAGCAGCTGACAGACCGCGAGGCCCTGGGCCTGCGGAGAAACCCGTCCCCGGAGAGCTGCGGCGCGGAGGCGTCGGGCGGTTGGGCCGGCGTCGAGGCAGGGCCCAGTGGGCGAGGCGCGCTCGCCCTGGGCCGCGTGGAGTCGCGGCCGCCTTCCGCCGCCCGGCTGCACGTCGGTGGGCCCGAGGGGGGCCGGGCCTGGGGGAACCCGACAGGAGGCGCCAAGGGCCCGTCGACCGTGCGGGTGGATCGCCAGCGGCCCGCGGCCGCCGAAGGCCCCGGCGGGCTGCCCTCCGACCCCGAGTCCTCAGATGAGTTCAGCGAGATACAGCTGATGAGGGTGAGCATTTACTCCAAAGAAGGCGGCCCAGCCAAGCCCAACAGCCCCGAGGATCCCGGGGACACAGCCAGACACGCGAATTTCCACGTCAGGGAGAATTTCCTTCCCGTGCCGGGCCCTTTCCTGACCTCCGCTGCCCGAGGGTTCACTTCGGTAGTGGAGAGGCCGGCCGTCGGAGAGCTGGACATCTCCTCCTCTAAGAAAATGCCAAGTGTGGTCTGGGGGAAGGGGGAGAGCAGGCCCAGCTACCGGGGAGCTGCTGCTGTTGCTGCTGCTGCAGGCGGCCTGCCCCAGGCCCCCTCGAGGAGGAAGGCGGCCCAGGAGAAGAAATGCCCAGGGGGGGCCTCAAAAGTGGCCCTGGGCAAAAGCTTCCCTTCCTGGGGGCAGAGAGTGTCGGCTGCTCCCCTGGAACCAGCCACCTTCCCCCCAATCTCCGGTGTCCCGCTGCTTGGGAGGTCCAAGAGGTATTCCTTGGTCCCTTCGGGACCCAAACAGTCCAAGCACGCGGGCGCCGCCGGCAAGAAATCTGTGGCCAGGAGGACGCGGGGGGCCGAGGTGGCGGCCGCTGCGGGAGAAGGCAGTGACTCGAACAGAGACGCGGTCCTCCCAAAGGGCCAAGTGAGTAGGCCATGCTCCTCCTCTCTGGGTGCCCTTCCCCTCCCCCTCTGCCCACTTCTTTACCCATGCTCCCTCTGTCCCTACTTCAGGGGCTGCCTGGGTCACTGGCAGTGGTCACTGGGACCACGGGCACGCCAGATCGCGTCGTGGGTCGTCTTCGCAGGGGCAGACATTAACCTAGGGTAGCAGTGCGTGTGTGCCCGCCACCATTCCGGACCCTTGGCCCGTTTCCTGCCTCCTTCCCCCAGGGAGGGGCCGCGATGAAGGGAGGGCTGGTAGCTGATTTCCAGGCTTGGTCCACGAACCTTCAGTCTTCAGACGCCTGGGCTTTGTCAGTGCCCTGCTCTGCTCCCTGGCTCAGCTCTGCCTCCTGGCCCGGGGCTGACTGAGGGAGGAAGCGCCAGCCAGACCAGCCTCTGAGTTCTCCTCCCTATTCCCTGCCTCACCCCAGCTGCTACACGCACGTGCACACGTGTGCACGCCTACCCACACTCACACACGCGCGCGCGCACTCACACGCACGCGCGCGCGCACCACATCCCACATCCCAAGTCCAGGTCGGTGAGAAATTTTTCTTTTAGCTTCCAACACGGAGGCCAGGCCCATCTTCGTGCATGCATCGCAGGGTGTGCAGCAGCGGCGACCTCCACACCAGAGCCCCCCGAGTTCCAGGAAGCTCGGAGCCCTTGGCCCTGAGCCAGGGAGACGTCCTGCACAGAGGGCCTGCCCTCGCCGGTGAGTCTTGTGGGTGTCACAGGAGCGCGGGGGGGGGGGGGGGGGGATGGGCAGGGAACCCTCCGGCCCCGGCTCTGCTAGGGGCCCAGCTTTGTTCCCCGCGTCCCTCCCTCCCAGGGCAGCTTCTCCCACAGGAAATGGGGTCTCGACGGACCGGCCTTAAGCCACATCCTCCCCCGCGTGGGGTTTGTGCAGCAGGGGTTCTGCGTGGCAGCGCCCCAAACTGCAGCCCCGGACGTAGACCTTCCGCAGAGCAGAGCCTCAGATTCTGTTCCGTCCTGCTTGGCCACGTTGCTCGTCCCGGGCGCTGGCCGTGCTGCCGCTCTGGGAGAGTCCAAGCCAGAGCCCCAGTCCCGGGGCGGGGGGGAACCCACCTTCAAGGATGGGCTGCCCCTGGGGGGCAGGGGGGACGGGCCCGAGGGAAGGTTGCAGCTGCTGCCAGAGCAGGGGCCACTTGCGGCCAGCAGAGGGTGGTGCCGCCTCACGTTCCACCCCGCGGAGGCCCTTTGCAGCTCCCTGGGGGCCTGGGAAGCTGGGTCGGACGTCCTGTCCCTCGCAGGTGACCAGGAGCCGCCGGGCCAGCCCGCAAGGCCCGGAAGGCAGCAGGAACCACCGGCTGGCGCACAGGGCTGTCTGCGGGTAACGCTCCCCGGGGCTCCTAGGAATGCGGGCCCGAACCGGAGGGTGGGATCCAGGTCCGGGCTAGACTGACATAGGTGTTCCCCCCTCCCGTCGGCTCCCTGCACAGGGAAGGCGCCCCCTTTCCACTGAGGAGCCTGTGCGGGTCTAGCCACTGGGCCTGGGGCCATAGTGCCCGTGGGAGAGGGGGAGGTCGAGGAGAGGAAGCCAGAGGGTACTAATGGTTTGTGTCTCTCCCTCTCTGCTGTCTGCGGGCCTAGTGTCTGGTGCTACAGAGGGAAATAGACGACCTTAAAGAGCAGCTTGGTATGAGGAACCTCGGTCCGGGCCGGGTTGGGGCAGAGGCAGGCTGGGGGGCTGGGGGGTCCTTGGTGCGGGACCCAGGATGGGCTGCAGGTGCAGGCGGCCTCCCAGGGACCAGCATTCCTGTGGGGACAGGACCTGGCAGGCCTGGCCCGGAGCCTGCTGTGCGTGTGCAGCTGGGTGTGTGCACGAACGGGGAAGCCCTGCCTCGACTGCGTGCGCGCTCTGCCGGCGCCAACAGGTCCCAGAGGTCTCCCTCTTTTAGGACCTTTGCAGATGCCTCCTTCATTTTCCCGTTAAGTGCTCCTTGATACGGCTTGCAAGGCGTGCGTGCGTGCGCGCGTGTATGTGTGCGTGTGTGCGCAAGCATGTGCGTGTGTGCATGTGCGCATGTGTGCATGTTTCTGGACGTGTGCATGTGTGCACGTGCACTGTGTGCGCACGCTGTTGCGTGTGTGTGCGTGTGCGCGTGTGTGTGCGTTTACACAAGCGTGTGTGTACGTGTGCGTTTGTGCGTGTGTGTGTGTGTCTGTTCCATAGGCTGAACGAGTCCGATGTGCCCCAAAGCTGGAGAAGTGCTGGCCGCAGTTTGTTCCCTTAGAGGACGTGTCCGTAGGGAATTGAGGTGGTGGGTGAGGGAGTCAGGCCCGGGGCTGGAGGGGGTCTCGGGGCGCAGGGCTCGGCGGTTCCCCGCGGGGTCGGGGCCCGGGCTTCTCTCGCCCCGTGTCTGGAGGGCGTGCTGACGCCTGTCTCTGTTGCAGCGGCCATGCAGTCCCTGACTGACAAGGGCCAGAGCCTCTGAAGGGAGCGTGACACACCCCGCTGCCCTTTGCATGGCCGCGGCTGGCGGCAGGGCCGGGGGCTGGCCCTGGCTCGGGCTCTTCCCGGACCCTGCGCTGTCGGGCCGGCTGCGCCCAGCATCTCTGTCCCAGAGGGGCAGCTGGTGCCTTCGGAGCCGGGGAGCTGCGGCCAAGCCGGTTCCCTCCTGCCCGCCCTCAGCCAAGGCTTCCTCTCCCTGTTCTTTTGCCCCCCTCCCCGCCCCAGTTCACAGCAGTTTCAAATTAAAGTACCTCTCAGGTCTGTGGTCTGCCCTCTCTGTGGGGTGTGGGGGGGGTGCCGGGCCGGGGATGGGAGAGGGGCGGGGCAGGGCAGGGAGCTGCTCCCTGTCACAGCCTTTTCCAGAACAGGACCTCCGGGGTCATGTGGTAGGCCTTGCCCTTGCGGGGAGTGTGGGCCGGCCTGTGCTAGGAGCCCTGCCATCCCGCCCGCAGCGTGCCCCCCACCCCACTCTGGGATCAGTGTGAGCATGTGCTCCCTTTCCCCCCGCGGGCCGCCTTTGGTTTCTCCCCTCATCTCCCCCTCTTTTTGGGTCCCGGACTCCCCGTCCATCTCCGTTCTCCCCCCTGCCCCCTCGCCTTGCAGCAGGAACCCGGGGCCCCTTCCAGAACTGCAGTCGCCCTTCCCTTCCCTCCTTGGGATCGCTGTCCTGCTCTTCCCGGCACCCCCCCCCCGCCCCGCTCTGCCATCTGAGCGTCCCTGATCACTCCCGGGGCTTGCCCTCGCTGGCCTTCCCTGCCCCTGTGCTTCAACCCGGGGTAAAGAGCACACTTGAGCTCCTCTTGCCCCTTCCTTCCTGGGCCCAGTCCCCTCGGCGGAGTCCTTCCCTCCCTCTGCTGCCACCGCGCACAAGGACCCCTGGCCCGGAAACTGGCGCATCCTCCCCCTCTCCTCAAGTTTCTCTAAATCTGGTAGGTAGTTACCTACCTGGCAGGTAGTTACCAGGACTACAACCTGGCAGGAGCACAGTTCCACCGAGCACCCTCCAATCATGTGAAGGGTGCGCCCGGGATCACGCACGTGACAGCTCACATGGCCACCTGACACCCCCAACGTGCCGGCCAGCCAAACCCAGCAAACATAGGCGACAGTCGCCCCACCTTAAAGTCAGCTGAGTAGCAAGCGGAATTACATCTGCAACCTTCACCCCATCGCCGCCATGCAAGGTAACATACGAGCGGATTCCAGGAACTAGGACATGGACACCTCTGGGGACCATTCCTCTGCCCACCACGCCCAGCTCCGTGTCCAGGGCTCACCTCCTCCTGCCCTCCTTGGGTGTGCCCATCCCCCCCAAGCATCTGCAGAGAAAGGCTGGCCGCTGGTGGGCGTGGCGCTGGTGCTGGAGCTGGAGGTGGTAGAGAGGGAGGCATCTGGCCCGGAGCTGGGCAGGCAGCAGAACGAGGCAGGATGGGGCCTAGGGCTCCCCAGGCCCGCCGCCACTGCCTCCCTGGCTAAGAGGAGGCGTGAGGGGGAAGGCAAAAGGGGCACACTACAGGAGGGCAGGGGACCCACCTCCTCCTTCCCCCTGGGACCCACATGTCCTCCCTTAATCTGCGCCTCACCGTCTCCACTCACTTCCTCCTGGGACGGAAAGGTGCCCAGCCACAGCCCGTGATATATGTGTTTACATGACCTGGGGCTGCTTGGTCTGAATATGCGACCGGGATCGCGTGCTCAGAGGAGGGAAGGGAGGCCAGCAAAACTGCTCAGCCATGATTGTGATCATGTCCTCCCCAGTCCCCTTCTCCCCTTCCTCACGCTGGCCACCATGGCTCTGTGGTCCCTGGGGGGTGTGGGTGCTGGACTTCTCCCCAGTCACAACCTGCCCGCCTGTCTGCCCGCGGACACCCCGGCTGAAGGTCTCTCCCAAACACATTCAGTCAGACCACAGCGCGCCATGATACCCCGCCAAGAGAGAACCACAGGGTCCAGGTGAAGGCTGGAGCCTCAGCATCCAAGCCCACCTTCTCAAGTGAGGGGTTTGGAGGGGAAGATTGAGTCCCACGAATGTCCTTTTCCAGGCTGAGCTCTGTGCTTGTCCCACCCCGTGCGGGATGGTCTGGCCACCTGAGTTCATGGCACAGGGCCCCGAGGAAGGCAGGCTGAGAAGGGGGGTGTGTGGGGGGAACCAGGTCGGCCCAATTTTCCATGGGGAAGCCACTCTCTACTTCCCATCCGCACTGCGCCCATCCTGCCCCTGTCCCCGTTAGCTCCTGGCAGAGCAGTCTCCTGAACGAGCTCCCTGCTGCTAAGATGAGGCCTGCGCCAGCCCCTCTGAGGCAGCCTTCCCTGCCACTGTCCTTCCTTCAACACACACGGGAGGGCTCAGAGCTCAGAGGATCACAGAGTCGGATCCACAGCCTCCTCTGCGGGCTCCCAATTGAGCATCCCCGCACCCTGTCCGGGGTCTGGGGACTTCCACGACAGTCCCCTCCTGATGAGGGAATGTAACAGCACCCCCTGAAAGGTAGATCCGCCCCTTGCTTCTGCTCATTCAGTATCTTACCGGTTCTTGACCACAGTCTCCCCCCTTTACTCCCTGACTCACACCGCTCTCCCCCCAGGGACATTATCCCTGATTAATTTTATTCACACACACTCACACCCACAGGTGAACAAACGCACACACCAACCTTGACCGTTCTGGGGACCATCGACCCTCCCCCCACCCCGGCTTCTGTGCGTGAAACACCCGGTCTCTCGGGAAGGGTGTCTGGTCTGGCAGAAGCGACCCTCACCTCCCTCAGACCCAGATCTGTCCCTCTGAGTCTCAGGCCAGCACAGCCCTGGGTCCCGGCTGAAGGAAGGAAGCCATCCCCACCCGTCAGCGAGGGGGAAATGGAACACGGAGTCAGACGAAATCTCCCGTGGCCTGAAGGGGCAGTCAGGGAGCCGGAGCGGGGACACGGAAATAGCGCTTCCGGAAAAACCTGGGTCATGGTGGTGGTCGAACAGCATTGGAAGGGGACCAGGCAGGCACATCGAGACCCATCAGGCACCCTTGCCATGGAAGCGGGCGGCCACTTTCCGACCAAGGGTCCGGAGACGAGCAGGCAGGAGGCGGGGGGTGGGGGGGAGGTGGCTTGCACACGAGGGATAGGAGGACTCTGATGGCTAGACCATCCGTTTCCGGCCGCTGGTGGGCAGTTTGCCCCAGGGTGGCCCAGAGCCCCCACAAGCCTCGACGCACCCACCTCCAGCCCAGAGACCGACCTGTGCTTTTGCCCTGTTCCCCGTAGCTCCCCTCTGGCTCTGCACCCCACTGGGCTGTGACTTCTGTGACTTCTGCCTCCACCCCGCCACCGCCACCGAACCCAAGGAGGGAGAAGTGAGGCCCTGGAATCCCAGTGTCAAGACCCAGGGCTAAAGAGGAGAGGGGGAGGACGCGCCAGTTTCCGGGCCAGGGGTCCTTGTGCGCGGTGGCAGCAGAGGGAGGGAAGGACTCCGCCGAGGGGACTGGGCCCAGGAAGGAAGGGGCAAGAGGAGCTCAAGTGTGCTCTTTACCCCGGGTTGAAGCACAGGGGCAGGGAAGGCCAGCGAGGGCAAGCCCCGGGAGTGATCAGGGACGCTCAGATGGCAGAGCGGGGCGGGGGGGGGGTGCCGGGAAGAGCAGGACAGCGATCCCAAGGAGGGAAGGGAAGGGCGACTGCAGTTCTGGAAGGGGCCCCGGGTTCCTGCTGCAAGGCGAGGGGGCAGGGGGGAGAACGGAGATGGACGGGGAGTCCGGGACCCAAAAAGAGGGGGAGATGAGGGGAGAAACCAAAGGCGGCCCGCGGGGGGAAAGGGAGCACATGCTCACACTGATCCCAGAGTGGGGTGGGGGGCACGCTGCGGGCGGGATGGCAGGGCTCCTAGCACAGGCCGGCCCACACTCCCCGCAAGGGCAAGGCCTACCACATGACCCCGGAGGTCCTGTTCTGGAAAAGGCTGTGACAGGGAGCAGCTCCCTGCCCCGCCCCGCCCCTCTCCCATCCCCGGCCCGGCACCCCCCCCACACCCCACAGAGAGGGCAGACCACAGACCTGAGAGGTACTTTAATTTGAAACTGCTGTGAACTGGGGCGGGGAGGGGGGCAAAAGAACAGGGAGAGGAAGCCTTGGCTGAGGGCGGGCAGGAGGGAACCGGCTTGGCCGCAGCTCCCCGGCTCCGAAGGCACCAGCTGCCCCTCTGGGACAGAGATGCTGGGCGCAGCCGGCCCGACAGCGCAGGGTCCGGGAAGAGCCCGAGCCAGGGCCAGCCCCCGGCCCTGCCGCCAGCCGCGGCCATGCAAAGGGCAGCGGGGTGTGTCACGCTCCCTTCAGAGGCTCTGGCCCTTGTCAGTCAGGGACTGCATGGCCGCTGCAACAGAGACAGGCGTCAGCACGCCCTCCAGACACGGGGCGAGAGAAGCCCGGGCCCCGACCCCGCGGGGAACCGCCGAGCCCTGCGCCCCGAGACCCCCTCCAGCCCCGGGCCTGACTCCCTCACCCACCACCTCAATTCCCTACGGACACGTCCTCTAAGGGAACAAACTGCGGCCAGCACTTCTCCAGCTTTGGGGCACATCGGACTCGTTCAGCCTATGGAACAGACACACACACACACGCACAAACGCACACGTACACACACGCTTGTGTAAACGCACACACACGCGCACACGCACACACACGCAACAGCGTGCGCACACAGTGCACGTGCACACATGCACACGTCCAGAAACATGCACACATGCGCACATGCACACACGCACATGCTTGCGCACACACGCACACATACACGCGCGCACGCACGCACGCCTTGCAAGCCGTATCAAGGAGCACTTAACGGGAAAATGAAGGAGGCATCTGCAAAGGTCCTAAAAGAGGGAGACCTCTGGGACCTGTTGGCGCCGGCAGAGCGCGCACGCAGTCGAGGCAGGGCTTCCCCGTTCGTGCACACACCCAGCTGCACACGCACAGCAGGCTCCGGGCCAGGCCTGCCAGGTCCTGTCCCCACAGGAATGCTGGTCCCTGGGAGGCCGCCTGCACCTGCAGCCCATCCTGGGTCCCGCACCAAGGACCCCCCAGCCCCCCAGCCTGCCTCTGCCCCAACCCGGCCCGGACCGAGGTTCCTCATACCAAGCTGCTCTTTAAGGTCGTCTATTTCCCTCTGTAGCACCAGACACTAGGCCCGCAGACAGCAGAGAGGGAGAGACACAAACCATTAGTACCCTCTGGCTTCCTCTCCTCGACCTCCCCCTCTCCCACGGGCACTATGGCCCCAGGCCCAGTGGCTAGACCCGCACAGGCTCCTCAGTGGAAAGGGGGCGCCTTCCCTGTGCAGGGAGCCGACGGGAGGGGGGAACACCTATGTCAGTCTAGCCCGGACCTGGATCCCACCCTCCGGTTCGGGCCCGCATTCCTAGGAGCCCCGGGGAGCGTTACCCGCAGACAGCCCTGTGCGCCAGCCGGTGGTTCCTGCTGCCTTCCGGGCCTTGCGGGCTGGCCCGGCGGCTCCTGGTCACCTGCGAGGGACAGGACGTCCGACCCAGCTTCCCAGGCCCCCAGGGAGCTGCAAAGGGCCTCCGCGGGGTGGAACGTGAGGCGGCACCACCCTCTGCTGGCCGCAAGTGGCCCCTGCTCTGGCAGCAGCTGCAACCTTCCCTCGGGCCCGTCCCCCCTGCCCCCCAGGGGCAGCCCATCCTTGAAGGTGGGTTCCCCCCCGCCCCGGGACTGGGGCTCTGGCTTGGACTCTCCCAGAGCGGCAGCACGGCCAGCGCCCGGGACGAGCAACGTGGCCAAGCAGGACGGAACAGAATCTGAGGCTCTGCTCTGCGGAAGGTCTACGTCCGGGGCTGCAGTTTGGGGCGCTGCCACGCAGAACCCCTGCTGCACAAACCCCACGCGGGGGAGGATGTGGCTTAAGGCCGGTCCGTCGAGACCCCATTTCCTGTGGGAGAAGCTGCCCTGGGAGGGAGGGACGCGGGGAACAAAGCTGGGCCCCTAGCAGAGCCGGGGCCGGAGGGTTCCCTGCCCATCCCCCCCCCCCCCCCCCCGCGCTCCTGTGACACCCACAAGACTCACCGGCGAGGGCAGGCCCTCTGTGCAGGACGTCTCCCTGGCTCAGGGCCAAGGGCTCCGAGCTTCCTGGAACTCGGGGGGCTCTGGTGTGGAGGTCGCCGCTGCTGCACACCCTGCGATGCATGCACGAAGATGGGCCTGGCCTCCGTGTTGGAAGCTAAAAGAAAAATTTCTCACCGACCTGGACTTGGGATGTGGGATGTGGTGCGCGCGCGCGTGCGTGTGAGTGCGCGCGCGCGTGTGTGAGTGTGGGTAGGCGTGCACACGTGTGCACGTGCGTGTAGCAGCTGGGGTGAGGCAGGGAATAGGGAGGAGAACTCAGAGGCTGGTCTGGCTGGCGCTTCCTCCCTCAGTCAGCCCCGGGCCAGGAGGCAGAGCTGAGCCAGGGAGCAGAGCAGGGCACTGACAAAGCCCAGGCGTCTGAAGACTGAAGGTTCGTGGACCAAGCCTGGAAATCAGCTACCAGCCCTCCCTTCATCGCGGCCCCTCCCTGGGGGAAGGAGGCAGGAAACGGGCCAAGGGTCCGGAATGGTGGCGGGCACACACGCACTGCTACCCTAGGTTAATGTCTGCCCCTGCGAAGACGACCCACGACGCGATCTGGCGTGCCCGTGGTCCCAGTGACCACTGCCAGTGACCCAGGCAGCCCCTGAAGTAGGGACAGAGGGAGCATGGGTAAAGAAGTGGGCAGAGGGGGAGGGGAAGGGCACCCAGAGAGGAGGAGCATGGCCTACTCACTTGGCCCTTTGGGAGGACCGCGTCTCTGTTCGAGTCACTGCCTTCTCCCGCAGCGGCCGCCACCTCGGCCCCCCGCGTCCTCCTGGCCACAGATTTCTTGCCGGCGGCGCCCGCGTGCTTGGACTGTTTGGGTCCCGAAGGGACCAAGGAATACCTCTTGGACCTCCCAAGCAGCGGGACACCGGAGATTGGGGGGAAGGTGGCTGGTTCCAGGGGAGCAGCCGACACTCTCTGCCCCCAGGAAGGGAAGCTTTTGCCCAGGGCCACTTTTGAGGCCCCCCCTGGGCATTTCTTCTCCTGGGCCGCCTTCCTCCTCGAGGGGGCCTGGGGCAGGCCGCCTGCAGCAGCAGCAACAGCAGCAGCTCCCCGGTAGCTGGGCCTGCTCTCCCCCTTCCCCCAGACCACACTTGGCATTTTCTTAGAGGAGGAGATGTCCAGCTCTCCGACGGCCGGCCTCTCCACTACCGAAGTGAACCCTCGGGCAGCGGAGGTCAGGAAAGGGCCCGGCACGGGAAGGAAATTCTCCCTGACGTGGAAATTCGCGTGTCTGGCTGTGTCCCCGGGATCCTCGGGGCTGTTGGGCTTGGCTGGGCCGCCTTCTTTGGAGTAAATGCTCACCCTCATCAGCTGTATCTCGCTGAACTCATCTGAGGACTCGGGGTCGGAGGGCAGCCCGCCGGGGCCTTCGGCGGCCGCGGGCCGCTGGCGATCCACCCGCACGGTCGACGGGCCCTTGGCGCCTCCTGTCGGGTTCCCCCAGGCCCGGCCCCCCTCGGGCCCACCGACGTGCAGCCGGGCGGCGGAAGGCGGCCGCGACTCCACGCGGCCCAGGGCGAGCGCGCCTCGCCCACTGGGCCCTGCCTCGACGCCGGCCCAACCGCCCGACGCCTCCGCGCCGCAGCTCTCCGGGGACGGGTTTCTCCGCAGGCCCAGGGCCTCGCGGTCTGTCAGCTGCTGCGCCCTGGCCGCCGCGGACTCGTCGGCGAGGTGGCACGCGTAGTCCGGGGCGTCCCCCTCGTCGGCGGCCGGGGAGCCGGGGCGGCCTTCGCGGCCCCACAGCACCCGCCCTCCCGCTTCCATCACTTCCCGCTCGGACTCGAAGCCCTCGGCGTCTGGGAACCCGCCCTCGCCCTCGCCCTCGCCCTCGCCCTCGCCCTCGCCGCTGGGCGGCGGCCCCAGATCCAGACCTCGTGCCGGGGCCCGCGGGGCCCGGGGGCCGGCGGGGAGGACGCTGGCCTGCCCCCCGCCCTCCGGGCCCAAACCCGCTCCCCAGACAGACCCCTCCTCCTGAGCGCTCATGCCGGCCACGCCGCGCAGCCCGGGCTCGAGGGAGACGATCGCCCTGGTCCCGGCGCGACAGGCCAGAGCGGAGAGGCGCCAGGCGATTGGCGCGCGACGTGCGACGGGAGCCGCGAGGCCTCCTGGCGACGCAGGCGGGCGCCACAGGCACCGCACGCGATCGCCTCAAACAACGCGCGCGGCTCTGTGCGCGCTTCTGACGCCTGCGCCGCGGCCTCCTCATTGGTCCGCCCCCCGCCAACCAGTGAGCCCCTTGTTGGCCCGCCCCTCGAGGCCCCAACCAATGGGGTCGAGGTCCTTTGGTTCGCCCTGGAGCCGGTCGCGGGCTGGGTGTCCGCGAGTCCGGGCGTTGGTCCGGCTGTCCGGGTCCCGCCGCCCCTGGGCCGGAACCTGCTCTCCACTTGGAGTCACGGCTCTGAGCCTCCGTCTTCCCCATCCGCCGAGCCCGGTGTGCCGGCACCTGTCTCCGGGGTCGTGGGGACGACAGGTCGGGATGGAGGTGAGGCACCTAGCGCACAGAGGCTTCGCCGGCTTCTGTTCCACCGCGGCACTTAGCACCCGATGGGCAAGGGGGCACGGGAAGCCCGCAGTCAGCCATCGGGGGACGGGTGGCATACTTGCCCCGCGAAGGGTCCGAGAGCAAACGTTGTCATACTTACGTGCCTTTGGGTCTGTCACAACCCCTCGACCGCGTTGGGCGATCAGATTGGTCCGTGGCTCTGTGCCCAGGGAACTTTATTGGCAGGCGGGTTTGGCGCACGGGCTGGGCTTTGCCCCCCTCCTCCCGGCCCCTCCTCCTCTCCGAGGCAATTCAAAAAGGAGGGAATCCCAGTGGCCAGTGCACACACCAAAAGTCGCGCACCATCACGAATCCCGGAGGTGCGAACTAAAACCTCAAATCGGTGTTCACACACCAGACTTTCGACGATCAAAGACCTGAACCATTCCAAGGGCGGGAGCGGCTGTGAGCAAACCGGTGCTTTTGCCCACGGCGGGGGGGGGGGGGGGGGGGGGGGGCGGCGCAGAACAGCCCTTTGGGAGGGTATTTAGCAGAATCAATGCAAAGCAACTTACACAAGAGGTACTACATGCCTGGCCCTCATGTAAGCGCTGTAGTTGACTAGTCACGCATCCACAAGACACTCCTAGAGTCGGGGTACCCACTATTCCCGCCCTCTTCCAGGGGAGGAAACGGGCACTGAGAGGTTCAGCCCCACGCCCAAGGTCATTAGGATTGCTGGGATCCCTGGCAGGATCAAAGGCACGCAGTGTGGCTCCCGAGTCGTCGCTTTGAGTGGAAAACCTTAAAGCAGAGAAGACGCACATTCCTTCTGCTACCCAGCAAATCTGCTGCCGGCTACTTCTCCTGGAGACTCGCTCGTTCATGTAACGGATAAGGAAGGACACGTGCACTAGGACGTTGGTGATGAGAAAAACTGGGAACGCTCTAAATTCCCATCAGTGAGGAAATGAACACAAGCAACGGGAAGTGTGTGCATCCCGAAGACTTGAAAGGCGGCAGGCAAAAGGAACGCGAGAGGCCACGTTCACAGATTTCAAAGCACCCTCGTGACTGAATAGAGCAATTTGGAGGTCAGTGGAGCTGGACACACATTTGTAAATAATGAAATGAAATGAAGATAAAACAAGAGCCACTCCTATATCGAGACTACGTAGAGGTGTACGTACAAGTATGTCGAAAGGTCTGGAGCAAGGCGCAACTAAGTAGGCCTAATGGTGGTGGGGACCGTGGGGGTGGGGCGCCAGTTGTCTCTCAGATTTTCCTGAAACTACCCGTCCCCAGCTTCTCTGAGTTGAGCAGTCCTGATATCTGGGCAGTGGTCCCTCCCTCCCTTGGCTTCTGGGAGGTCCTGGCGTGTTAGAATTTCCCTTGCTTGCCACCCAGCTCCTACTCGAAGGGCCCTCCGTTCCTTCCATACTTTTCCGTCCTCTCTTTCCCATTCATGCTCCTCTGTCTGCCCCTCGCCTCTCCTTCCTGCATCCTACTCTGGCTGATCCCCAAGAGAGGCCTGGGGTGCCTGAACACTCCTTGCCTGCGTGAGCTCCAAGGCCCAGTGTCACTGGGTCTGCGCCTGAGAAGCCTGTCGTGCTGGAGAAGGTTACAGAGCAGGGGAGACTGGGTACACTCTAAGTCTGCGATAAGCCTCCTCCTCAAGTGTGCCCCCCACTATCCCTGCCTGTGTGTGAAAAACGCCCTCTCCCACTTCTCCCATTGACTCTTAAGGTCACGGTGTGCTATTTCAGACATGCTAAAATGGATCACGAAGGATAGAGCAGAATCTCCTCTACCCACCACCCTCCTAGGAAACATTGCCGATGGATCCAGTGGAGGCCTCCTTGTCCCTCTCCCCCACAGACAGAATCCTAGAGCCTTTTCACACCTTCCCCACTCTCCTCATCCCTGGGGCTCTCCCACCTCCTCTTTGGTTGCATCCTATAGGTCGCCACTGGTGTCCATAATCTCTGCTAACTCTCCCCCTTCAGCCTCGCCAGGATCCAATACTGGTTTTGGCTCACCTGTTCGGTCTGCAGTGGGGACCTATGTCAGAGGATCCACTTGGCCTCCCCCACCATGATAGCTTCTTACCCCACAGACCAATGACCCAATGTGGGGGTTTTTGCCCCAAGTGCCACGTGTATCAGTTGTCAACCCGTGGACTGGAGAAGTGACCCCTGCCTTGGTCCATGACTGGATCCCTATCCTCAACTTCTTTTATTTACTAGGGTCTCCTAAGCCCCAGTCTAACCAGGCCCCGCAGTGACACTTAGGGGCTCCAGAATCAATGTCACCTCAGACCCTGTGTCCGATAGTCCTAGACACGTCTGGGTATTCCTCTTTCCCCAGGGCACCGTCACCTGAGAAAGGGCAGTCCTTTTCTGTAGAGAAGGACAGTGGCATCATAAACAGTATATATACTCACCACCTGGTTTCCAGACCCTTCCTCCTCAGGACTCCCCCACCTCTTCAGCCAGTGGGGCCGGTCTCAAAATCGGCTCCGGACCGGGAACTGAGCAACAAATCGTGACTCTTTCCTGGGACGACCACCCTCTTTTCTCTTGCCTTTTTCTGGCTGTCATTACCCCGAGGGAGCCAGGCTGTCGGAAGCATCCTCTCAGCTCCGTGCCTGTCAAGCACTCTCTCTCTTTTTTTTTTAATTTTTTTAAAAAGATTTTTTAAAAAATTTATTCATTTGGGCGCCTGGGTGGCTCAGTCGTTAAGCGTCTGCCTTCGGCTCAGGTCATGATCCCAGGGTCCTGGGATCGAGTCCCACGTCGGGCTCCCTGCTCGGCAGGAAGCCTGCTTCTCGCTCTCCCACTCCCCCTGCTTGTGTTCCTGCTCTCGCGATCTCTCTCTCTGTCAAATAAATAAATAAAATCTTTAAAATAAAAAAAAAATTATTCATTTGACAGAGATACAGAGAGAGATTGCATGAGCTGGGGAGCGGGGGAGAGGGGGAGGGAGAAGCAGCCTCCCCGCTGAGCCAGGAGCCTGATGTGGGGCTCGATCCCAGGACCCCGGGATCATGACCTGAGCCGAAGGCAGATGCTCCACCATCTGAGCCACCCAGGCGCCCCATGTCAAGCACTCTTAACTGCCCCTCTGACCTTGCCGGTTGTTACTGCAGACCTGGTCTCCTGGAGTCTCTTGATCAAAAGCCACCCCTGCCCTCTGTTACGTCAGAATTCCATCGTTCCCATGGATGGGAATGGGCCCAGGCTGGGACCATTTTCCTTCCGTCATCTGCATCGGTCTGCAGAGGGGAGCAGCCGCTGAGCTTCTTAGTGATGCTGGGGCCCCCTCTCCCCAGAACACCCCCGATGGCTTTGGTGAATGGTGTGTCCTCTCGGCCCTCCCATGGAGCATAACCGTCTGGCCATGTGCCTGGCCTCACGGGTTCTGTCCGTTCCAGCATGCCTGCCTCACTCAACCCCTTTGTTCCTTCCTCTGCCACCTGCTGGTCCAAGGCAGGGACTCGCGCTTCCCTCCCTGTGGGCCATCACTTCCTTAAAGCTTTGAAGGGTCACTCTGGTGGTGAATTTACTCCGTCTCCTGGAGTCCCTGCCAGTATGGGAAATCCCGTGGGACGACACCGTGCCCCCACTCAGTAAAACCTGCTTATCCAGTCTTCCCTTTCCCGTCCTCTTGATCCGGCACCCTCAAAATCCAATCCCAGGGATATTTCCCCTGCTCCTGCCAGTACAGACCGGCTATGTCGTGCAACTGCCTCGGCGTATAATTTCTTCTCTCCCTTATCAGGCTTGGCATATCCCCAGCGAGGTTATGGAGAGAAGATCAGGGCTTCCACTGGGAGGGGCACCTGTGGCTTTGGCGGCGAGCATTCTCTGTAGCATCTATCGGCACAGGGCACATGCTGGGTCTTGCTAGGGAGCGAAGGGCCACCCTGGAAGCTCTGAGGCCTCAGGGGGTGGGGCCCTGGAAGAAAGGACTCAAAGGGCATATGAGAACACATCTATCTAACACAAAAGGTGGTAGTCCCGGAGAAACAGAGGCAAAAAGACACGAGGAATGTATAAAACTCATGGCAAAACATCATCTGTAAATTTACCCCTAGTTTGAATGCATTAACCGCGAGGTACAGAGAGGGTCAACCTGGTGTGAGACCCTGGGGATTCAACTGTATGCTTTGGGCAGGGGATGTACTTCCGATAATGCCCGAAACCCACTGAGGGAGAAAGGACCGAGGATGATCTACTGAGAGCTCAGCAGCCAGCGTGTGCTGTCCTGGCCATGATCACAACAGACAAAGTAGACCTTTAAGGCAGAAAGTGTTCCCGGAGACGGAACTGGACATTTTTACCACGATAAAAGGATCCACCGATATGGGAGACATCACTATTGTAAACTTAGATGCACATAAGTACAGAGCCTCAAAATACATACAACAGAACTTGACAAAATTGATGGCAGAACTAGAGCATTCAACGGTGATATCTGGAAGCTTTAATACTCCATCTCAGTAATTGACAGAAGGACTAGACAGAGAATTCGCAAGGGTGTAGAAGACCTCAACAGCCGTGTCCATGAAGTCGAGCTAACTGACACCTACAGAGCACTCCATTCAACAGCAGTTGTGTACCCACCCTTTTCTTTTAAAAAAAATTTTTTTATTTAAATTAACTTTAGTTAACATATCCTGTATTATTCGTTTCAAGGGTAGAATTTAGTGATTCATCAGTTGCACAGAACACTGAGTGCTCATTTCATCACGTGTCCTCCTTAATGCCCATCACCCAGTTATCCCATCCCCCACCCGCCTCCCCTCCAGAAACCCTCAGAACTCTGTTTGTTCCCTAGAGTTAAGAGTCTCTTATGGTTTGCCTCCCTCTCTGTTTTTATCCTATTTTATTTTTTCTTCCCTTCCCCTAGGCTCATCTGTTTCTTTCTTCCAGTCCACATTCTTTTCAAGTCCACACCACCATTTTCTAGGATAGAACATCCTGAGGGCCATGAATCTAATCTCAACAACTTTGAAGGGATCTAAATTATGCAAGGATTTAGCGCTGTGGTGGTAGAGGTGTGTGAGAGACTCAATACCGCCTAAGGAACGCTTCAAGGAAAATAATGATCTTGGGAAAGAGCCAGCTTTTGGGACGACCAAGATGATTTGGGGAGCATCTAGAGACGTTGAGGATATTGGGGTCCTTTCTGATCACTCACCCTCTTCGCTCTCACCTGGTGACTTTGCTTCCCATTTCCCTGAGAATAGAGGGCAACCAGTAGAAAACTTCCCTCCTTCCTCCTACATGTGTCCCTGGTACCTGGTACCAACGTACAATCATGTCATTCCTCCTAACTTACAAAAAAAACCCCTCTTCTGATCCCACTTTCCATCTGAGCTACCCTACATTTCTCAGCTCAGCCTTACAGAAAAACTCCTTTTGAAGAGTTGTGTCGGGGGGGCGGGGCGCCTGGGTGGCCCTGTCCGTTCTGCATCCGACTCTTGATTTTGGCTCAGTGCTTGGTCTCAGGGTGGTGAGATCGAGCCCTGTGCTGGGCTAGGCTCTCAGCCCGGAGTCGGCTTGAGATTCTCTCTCCCTCTCCCTCTGCCCCTCCCCATCGTGCTCCCCTGCCCTCTCTCTTAGACCAATAAAGAAATCTTAAAAACATAAAATGTTGTTTGTACTCACTGTATCAACATCCTCTCCTCCCATTCACTCTTCCTCTCTTGTTCAAATTTAGCAAAACGTTACTGAATGCTTGCCACGTGCTGGGCACTGTTCTAAGACCTGGAGCTACATCGGTGAACATGACTAAAGGAACTTCCATTTCTGTCATAGTCCTATCAGCCGTCTTTTCCAAATCTTCAAATATCTTCATTCCTTTGTTCTTGGAGCATGCCTTCCCAGACCATGCTCCAGTCTTTATTGGTTGCTAAGGGTGCTGCATCAACCTAGAACATTCTTTTGCTAGACCCCCAAGTGCGGTCTGGGGCCTCTTGGAACCCACTTTTTTTGTTGTGGTTCTTTACTACAATGCTTTTGATGGGACACATCCTCCAGGTACTTCCTGAGAAAAGGCACATCGTAAGTGACTTCTTTTGAGACTTTACATGGGCAAACTTTGTCTCTATCTCATACTTATTAATACCTGGATGTATAAATTTTAGGCTGAAATTTTCCCCCAAGGATTTTGAAGGCATTGATCCACTGTTTTTTTTTTAAACTTCCAATATCACTTTTGAGAAGCCTCCCATGATTTTGAAGGCTATTATCAGTCCCATTGTTTTTATGTCAGCCATTAAATTTTCTTAAAATAATAACTTTGAAATTATTATGGTAAAATTAACCTTTTTTTCTTTGTTGGTTTTCAGTACGCTGATTTTTAACATATGGGTAAATCATGTAACTATCACCATAATCAATCTACAAAACCAACTTCCTCAGGGACATGCATGGCGATATATCCGGGCTCCATTTCAGTGTCTGGCCTTTTTCCAAACAGGACCCTGATCTTCCTGTAACAGACCTGTTTTGGTTGAGGATGTAACCTTCTCTGACATTTTGCTTCTATTGCCGCCACATCATCTGTGAGCTCCTCAGTGTGTTTGTTGTTTCTCTGTTGAATGGAAGGGCCTTTTTGTAAGTTACCAAGGAAGTCCTGTGTGTCTCACCCTCAGCCCTTAACTTTTTGGTAATGTTCCTTACTTACTCATTATGTCTCTTCAGAGCATCAGTACAACTTAGTGATGACCAGCCACCTCTGCCCTCCCTTGGACTTTGTGCACTTCATACCATTCAAAGGCCTGAATCATCTCACAAGCTAGGGTAAAAGCCACCACTGGGATGTTTCCCCAGGTATGTATAAGTGAAACCTTAAGCGCTCAGGGGTTAGCCTTGTGCTATTGATTATCCATGCCACACAGAACATTCAGGATGGTACTTACTGTTGTTGCCATTTGGGTAATGAGTGAGCCAGTCCATAACCCCCACCTTCAGGCCTGTTACTCAGACGACTCCTGGCTCCCCCTGTTGTTAGTTTGGTTCCTACAAAAATATGGACACCAAGACATGATTGGATGTGAAAGATCATTATGGGGGAATAGCATGTGCAGAATAAAGGAGAAGCAGCAAGAGTAGGCAGTAAGACTATTTAGAGTGTGATGCATGTTTGACATCTGTAAGACAGATGCGGGAGAATGGGGGTGGGGGGCCAGGGGGTCAAATAAGAAGAATCTCAGATGCTGTTTAGTTCTAAAACTAACGTGTAGACTTTAGTTTAGTTTATTCAGGCTCACGTGGAATCCCCAACCCAGGGCCGACAGTAGGAGGAGTCCTGTCCTGCAGCAGTGTGTCCCTGCCATGCTCAGGCCCTGGCTGGGAGCTTCCCAGAGGATGTGCCATCTTGGCACAAAGTTAGTTGTGAAGTCAAAGAGGTGGCATCTAGTGCTTGTCATTCCACTATGCTCCGTCTAACAGGAGATCTGAAGGGCACATTTTGGGGTCACCACAGGCCAAAGATGATGCAGAAGTCAAAGATGACTAAAATTCCTGTTTTTGAGTTATTTCCTGGTTGGAAGGATTCACTAGCAGAGGGACACAGGAAAAAAAGCAAGTGTGGGAAGAAAATGATGGAATTGGACTTTGGTTATGTCAAGGTTGAGGTACTTATAGGATATGCAGGCATAATTATCTAAAATGCACTTAGGAATTTGGTTCTGGAGCTCCAATGAGGGGTTAGAGCAGAGAGACAGATGTAGGAGTCATTCATTCCCTCAGTAAACTTCTACAGCAGTGTTTTTTTTCAAACATCACCATTACCTTAGAAGTTTCTTGCATGTATCCCTCAATCCCTTTCCTTTCACTTTCCTCAGGGGTAACCTCTATCCTTTGTCTTCATTGTTCCCTCCTTTTTCTTTTATTTATTTTCTTAAAGATTTTATCTATTTATTTGTCAGAGAGAGAGAGAGAACACAAGCAGGGGGAGTGGCAGACAGAGGGGGAAGCAAGCTCCCTGCTGAGCAAGGAGCCCGATGCCAGACTCGATCCCAAGACCCCGGGATCATGACCTGAGCCAAAGGCAGACACCCAACCGACTGAGCCACCTAAGTGTCCCTCTCCCTTTTCTTTTAGTTATTTCCTAGGTAGATTCATAATCCTAACAACATCTTGTTTTTTGCTGCTTCCTTTGCTCTTTATACAAGTGGAATAATTTGTGTAACTGAGATTCATCCCTGTTGTTGCATGTGGCAGGCAATTGTTCATTATCATTGCCATATACTATCTCACCAAATGAATATACAGTAGATTCTCATTATTGTGGTAGCTATGTTCTATAAAGTTGCCATGAACACTGAATTAGGCAATCTTGAAATATTGCTCCTAAGGGAAATATAATTTCAAGTTCCTATGATCCCCTAGTCACATTTCATCAACTAATCAATGCATATCCATATGTCATTTGTGTTTCTGTTTAAAGGTACTTTGTTTAATATACATTATTGATTGATTAACATTGACTTCATAGCCAACAGCACTATAACTCATACCTGAACAGAGTTTATATAACACAAATATTTTCTCCATAAGGCACATCACAGTCATTTTTCATTCAAGAACATTAGACAGCATGTTATCACTAAGCATGGAGGCCATCTTTAATTGTGAAGTAACCAACAAAAAGCACAAAAATGCAAAATGTATGGCACTAACTACATCATGAAAGGACACTTGCTTACAGTATGAGACTGAAAGAAGAAGGCAAATTGTCACCTTGTTTGACCTCATCTGGGAACATACATGTGTTTCCAGTGACTCAAATTTTTCACTGCTCTCTCAAGTGACAAGGAAAGCACCCTGGTATTGATTTGGAGTCACAAATGAATTTTGTCAAGTAGGGAAATTTGCAAATATGGACTCTACAAATAACATCAACTGTATCTCAATTTATGTGTCCATTTTATCATTGATGGACATTTGGGTTGTTTCTATTTGTGGAGGATATTACAAACATTGCTGCTATAAACATCCTGGGAGCATGATTCCTGATGCCTATGTGCAAGAGTCCTCCAACTTTTGGACTTGAAACATTGAGACCCCTTTAGCCCTGGAGGCAGCCAGACCACAGACCCTGGATCTCTTGGTTTTGGCCCTGAACAACCTTGTCATCTTACTCCTGTGTGTCATACAAACAGCATTTCCTGTGTGGGCTATAGACTAAAATGGCTGAGAAGCTGTGTTCCAGTGTTTATACTTAGGACTTGAATTGTCAACTCATAGAGGAGGCACATTTCCAGCATTACTAGATCATGCCAGATTTTCTTACAAAATGATTATACTAATTTACACACTTGCTCCAGTTGATCCACATTCTTATTAACATTTGATATTAAGAAACTACAAAATTGTTGCCAATCTAGTGAAAGTGAAATAGTATCTCATTATACTTTTAATTTGCAATTTCTTGATTAGTAATAATATTGAGCAGTTTTTCAGATATGTGGCCTTGGGGATTTTCTTGTCTATGAGGTGTCTATTTAATGTCTTTTGCCCATTTTCCCCATAGGTTGTTTACCTATTTATTTGTGGGAGTTCTCTATGTATTCTATACACTTTTTATAGATGATTTCATGTAATCAAAATATCTCCTTCTGGTTTGTAGCTTGCCTTCACTCTTCTTTATCATGCCTTTTAATAAACAGAAGCATTTCTTTTTAATTTTTCACGGCACTTTATTATGAAAAATTCCATATAAGAAGATGAGTGGGGGGCGCCAGGGTGGCTCAGTCGTTAAGAATCTGCCTTCGGCCCAGGTCATGGTCCCAGGATCCTGGGATCGAGCCCCACATCGAGCTCCCTGCTCAGCAGGAAGCCTGCTTCTCCCTCTCCCACTCCCCTTGCTTGTGTTCCCTCTCTTGCTCTCTCTCTCTCTGTCAAATAAGTAAATAAAATCTTAAAAAAAAAAAAAAAAAGAAGATGAGTGGAAGATCCAGGCAAGTTCAGGCTATTGGGGATACTTGATACATGAACCATCTTCACTCTCACCTGATAACTTTGCTTCCCACTCCTCTGAGAATATACAAGCAATCAGAAGAAAACTTTCTTGATTCGTAAATGTTTTTCTCTATTTTCTCATTCCCATCAGCATACGAGTATGTTGTCATTTTTCCTAATTTAAAAATACCTTTTTTAAAATGACTGTGATGTGCCTTATGGAGAAAATATTTAAAAAGATTTTATTTATTTATTTGACAGAGAGAGACACAGTGAGAGAGAGAACACAAGCAGGGGGAGTGAGAGAGGGAGAAGCAGGCTTCCCGCTGAGCAGGGAACCCGATGAGGGGCTCAATCCAGGACCCTGGGACCATGGCCTGAGCTGAAGGCAGATGCCTAACAACTGAGCCACCCAGGCACCCTTAAAAATACCTTTTTTTGATTCTACTTTCCCTTCAAACGACACCATTTTTCTCTGCTCACCTTTACAGAGACACTCCTTATAACAGTCCTGTATACTTGCTGTCTCAAATTCTTCTCCTCTCATGCACCCTTCCTCTATTTTCCATTTAACAAATCTGTACTGAGGGCTTACCATATGCCAGGTACTGTACTAAAATGTGGAACTACATCATTAAGGAAAACAGATGAAGTTCCTGCCCTCAAGAGCTCACATTTCTGTCATAAGCCTATTGGCCATGTTTTTCAAATCTTCAACTATATCCATTTCTTTGTTCTTGGAAATCACCTTCCTAGACCCTGCTTCAATCTTTATTGGCCAAGAGTGTTACACTGACTTAAAACATTTCTTTACTAAAACCCTAGGTGGGATATTCTGCTTCTTAGAATTCATGTCTTCCTTTTTCTTGGTTTGATACACTGTTTTGATGGGACTCATCCTCCAGTTACTATGGGTGATGATTTCTTTTAAGATTTTGCATGAATAAACTACAATGAGATATCACCTTATGCCTGACAGAATGGCTAAAATCAAAAATACAAGAAATAACAGGTGTTGGCAAGGATGTGGAGAAAGGGGAACCCTCTTGCACTCTTGGTGGGGATGCAAATTGGTGTAGCCATTGTGCAAAACAGTATGGAGGTGGTTTAAAACATTTAAAATACACAGAGAGAAGTTAGAAGATGGCGGCAGAGTAGGAGGATCCTGCGCCCACCTCATCCCACAAATATGACTAGATAACTATCAAATCATCCTAAATAACCCAGAAATTGACCTGAAGACTGGCAGAACAAACTCCATAAATAAAGGTAGAGAAGAGGCCACATCAAAGAAGGCAAGAAGTGTGGAGATGTGCTTTGGGACAAAAACAGATCATGGCCACTGTGGTGGAGAGGGAGCCATGGTCATGGAGAAGGATGAGAGAGAGACTAGCACATAAGGAAACACACAGGGAAAACTAACCCCCATAGCAACTGGCTTGGAAAGCAAGAGGGCCTGAATTTCATTAATTCTTGCAACCAGCAGGGCTTAAAGCCTGGAGTTCTAAGGGTTAGTGGGCTTGACTGAGAGACAGCCCAGGGGGCATTGCACTGCTCTTGCAGAGGACAAAGGCAAACAACCCATGGACATACACCATGGAAACAGCTATCTAAAGAGCATCTGGGACACAGAGTGGAGAGCTTATTTGCTCATCTTGGAGTGTGTCCTAGAGAAACAGCGCTCATGGAGAGACCCCTCCAGGAACAAAGGAACTGGCCAGCACCATTTCCCACCCCTGGCCCTCTGCATAAGCACAGGGCCACCTGTGGGAACTGGTGCATTGCTCACACTCACTGCCTAACTTGCTTACACTAAGCCCTGGCCCTCGCATGCTGGTGGAACTGCCCCTCCCAGGTACACTTGCCTCAGTCCCAATGCAGTGGGCCCCTCCCCCAGAAGACCAGCCCAAACCCTGCTCACACCACATCTCCCAAGATGGGAGTTTTGCAAAACTTGGGTTCCAACAGTGGTGGTGACAGGTGTCATTTCACAAGCAGACCAGAGCAGACCAGGTTAAAATGCACCATATCCAGGCCAAGGACCAAACACTGTCCAAAACAGGCAAAACGAGCCTCTGCAGATGACTGGCTTGAAGGATGAAGCAGCCAGGACAATATATAAGAGCACATGCAGCACACATTGGAGACACTCTCAGAAGCACCAGGCCCTGCAGAATAAGGAACATTACATGGCAGGGCACTACAGAACCTCTTCTTCAAAAGGCTATTACCCTCAAGAACAGGAGGTATATCTGACTTTCCTATCACAGAGAAACAGGCACAGAGACTTACACAAAATGAGAAAGCAGAGGAATTTATACCAAATGAAAAAATAGGCAAAGGCCATGCCAGAGATCTAAATGAAACAGATATAAGTAACATGCCTGATGGAGTATTTAAAGCAATGATCATAAGGATACTCCCTGCACTTGAGAAAAGAGTGGAGGACATTGGTGAGACCCTTAACACAGAGAAAAGAAAAACAGAGATAAAGGGCTCAATAAACAAAATGAGGAACACACTTGATGGAATGAACAGCAGGCTGGAAGTAGAGGAACAAATTAATGACCTAGAAGACAGAGTAATGGAAAGTAATGGAAATCTGAACAAAAGAGAGAGAAGAGAATTATGTGAAACAAGAATAGCCATAGGGAACTCAGTGACTCCATCAAACATAATAACATTTGTATTATAGGAGTCCCAGGAGAAAAGAGAGAAAAGAGAGGCAGAAAATTTATTTGAAGAAATAATAGCTGAAAACGTCCCCAATCTGGGGAAGGAAACAGATATCCAGATCCAGGAGGCACAGAGAACTCCCAACAAAATCAACAAAAGCAGACCCACACCAAGACATATTATAATTAAAATGGCAAAATACAGTGATGAAGAAAAAAAATTTAAAGCAGCAAGACAAAAGAAGATAGTAACATACAAGGGAAGCCCCATAAGGCTAGCAGGGGATTTTTCAACAAAAACTTCCAAGCCAGAAGAGAGTGCCAAGATATATTCAAAGTCCTGAACGGGAAAAATCTTCATCCAAGATTACTCTATCCAGCAAGGCTATCATTCAGAATAGAGGAGAGATAAAGAGTTTCAAAGAAAAACAAAAATTAAAGGAGTTCATGGCCACTAAACCAGCCCTGCAAGAAATATTAAAAGGGACTTGTTGAGTGGAAAGGAAAGACAAAACGTGACAGTATGAAGCTAGGAAACACAAAAGCAGTAAAAATGAATATTTCTGTAAAAATCCAGTCAAGTAACTCACAAAATAAAGGGATGCAAACAGTAACACCATATACCTAAAACATGGAGAGGTGAGGAATAAAGAATGGGTTTAAAGTTTGATTGATTGATTGATTGATTGATTGATTTGACAGAGAGAGAGCACAAGCAGGGGGAGCAGCAGAGAGATAGGGAGAAGCAGGCTCCCTGCTGAGCAAGGAGCCTGACGTGGGGCTCGATTCAGGACTCTTGGATCATGACCTGAGCCGAAGGCAGTTGCTTAACCAACTGAGCCAACCAGGCGCCCCAAGAATGCCCCAAGTTTAAACTTAAGCAAACATCAGGGCTCCTGGGTGGCTCAGTCAGTTAAGCAGCTGCCTTCAGCTCAGGTCATGATTTCAGGGTTTTGGGATCAAGCCCCACATTGAGCTCCCTGCTCAGTGGAGAGTCTGCTTCTCCCTCTCCCTCTGACCCTCCCCCCACCTTGTGCGCTCTCTCTATCTCAAATAAATAAATAAAATCTTAAAAAATAAACGAACTTAAGTGACCATCAACTTAATATAGACTGCTATATGCAGATGTTATATGCAAACCTAATGGTAACCATGTATCAAAAACCAGTAATAAATATACAGAGAATAAAGAGAAAGAAATCCAAATATATCACTAAAGAAAATCAGAAAACCATGAGAGAGAAAGATAAGAAAGGATCAGAGAAAATCTTCAGAAACAACCACAAAACAAATAATAAAATGACAATAAATACATATCTATCAATAATTACTTTGAATGTAAATGGTCTAAATGCTCCAATCAAAAGACATAAGGAGGCAGAATGGATTTTAAAAAATACCCATCTATATGCTGCCTACAAGAGACTAATTTTAGACCTAAAGACACCTGCAGATTGAAAGTGAGGGGATAGAGAAACTTCTATCATACAAATGGATGTAAAAAGAAAGCTGAAGTAGTAATACTTACATTGGACAAAAATAGGCTTGGAAACAAAGACTGTGACAAGAGACAAAGGACACTATATAATCATAAAGGGGACAATCCAGCAAGAAGACAAAACAATTGTAAATATTTATGCACCAAACATAAGAGCACCCAAATATATAAGAAGTTAATAACAAACATAAAGGAACTAATTGATAATAATACAATAATAGTAGGGGACTTCAACAGCCCACTTACATCAAGGGACATCAAGAGACAGATCATCTAAACAGAAAATCAAGGGAAACAATGGCTTTGAATAACACACTGGAACAGATGGATTTAACAAATATATTCAGAACATTCCATCCTAACAGAGCAGACTACACATTATTTTCAAGTGCACATGAGATATTCTCCAGAATAGATCACATATTAGGCCACAAAACAAGCCTCAACAAATTCAAGAAGATCGAAGTCATACCATGCATCTTTTCTGACCACAATGCTATGAAACTAGAAGTGAACCATAAGGAAAAATCTGGAAAGACCACAAATACATAGAGGTTAAATAACATGCTACTAAACAATGAATGGGTCAACCAGGAAATCAAAAAAAGAAATTAAAAAGTACATGGAAATAAAGGAAAATGAAAATACAACAGTCCAAAACCATTGAGATGGAGAAAAAGCAGTTCTAAGAGGGAAGTTTATAGCAATACAGGCCTACCTCAAGAGGCAAGGAAAATCTCAAATAAACAATCTAATCTTACATCTAAAGGAGCTAGTAAAAGAACAACAAACAAAACCTAAAGCCCACAGAAGGAAGGAAATAATAAACATTAGAACAGAAATAAATGATATAGAAAATAAAACCACAATAAAACACATCAATGAAACCAGAAGGTGGTTCTTTGGGAAAAAAATCAATTGATAAACCTTAGACTTATAAAGAAAAAGAGAGAAAGGACTCAAATAAATAAAATCACAAATGAGAGAGGAACACTAACAACCAACACTACAGAAACACAATTATAAGAGAGTATTATGAAAAACTATATGCCAACAAAATGGACAACTTAGAAGAAATGGGTAAATTTCTAGAAACATATAACCTACCAAAACTGAAACAGGAAAAAACAGAAAATTGGAATAGACTGATAACCAGGAAAGAAATTGAGTCAGTAATAAAAAAACTCACAACAAAAAAAGTCCAGAACCAGGTGGCTTCTCAGTCGAATTCTACCAAACATCTAAGGAAGAGTTAATACCTATTCTCAAACTATTCCAAAAAATAGAAAAGGAGAGAATACTTCCAAATTCATTCTATGAGGCCAGCATTACCCTGATACCATAACCAGATGAAGACACCATTAAAAAAGAGAACTACAGGCCTGTATCTCTGATGAACATAGATGAAAGAAATCCTCAACAAAATGCTAGCAACCAAATCTAACAATACATTAAATAATCATTCACCACAATCAAGTGGGATTTATTCCTGGGTTGCAAGGGTGGCTCAGTATTCACTAATCAGTCAGTGTGATACATCACATCAATAAGAGAAAGGATAAGAAGCATATGATCATTTCAGTACATCAGAAAAAACATTTGGCAAAGTACAACATCAATTCATGGTAAAAAAAAAAAAAAAAAAAAACCCTCAACCAAATGGGGTTTAGAGGGAACATACCTCAATGTAATAAAGGCCATGTATGAAAAACCCAGTTAACATCATCCTCACTGGGGAAAACTGAGACGTTTTTCCCTAAGGTCTGGAATAAGACAAGGATGCCCACTCGCACTACTTTTATTCCACATAGTACTGGAAGTCCTAGCCACATCAATCAGACAGTAAAAATAAATTAATTAATTAATTAATTAATAATAAAATAAAAGGCATCCATATCAGTAAGGAAGAAGTAAAAGTTTCACTATTTGCAGATGACATGATATTCTATATAGAAAACCTGAAAGACTCCACCAAAAAACTGCTGGAAATGGTACATGAATTCAGTAAAGTCATGGGATAAAAAAATTACTGTACAGAAATCTGTTGCATTTCTATACACCAATAATGAAGCAGCAGGAAGAGAAATTAAGAAAACAATCCCATTTATATTTGCACCAAAAATAAGATACCTAGGAATAAACCTAACTAAAGAGGTGAAAGACCTGTACTCTGAAAACTATAAAACACTGATGAAAGAAATTGAAGACAACAGACATTCCATGCTTCTGGATTGGAAGAACAAATATTGTTAAAATATCTGTACTACCCAAAGCAATCTATACATTCAATGCAATCCCTATAAAAATACCAATAGCACTTTTCATAACTAGAACAAACAACCCAAAAATTTGTATGAAACCACAAAAGATTCTGTATAGCTAAAATAATCTTGAAAAAGAAGATCAAAGCTGGAGACATCACAATTCTGGATTTCAAGTTATATTACAAAGCTGTAGTAATCAAAGCAGTATGGGTACCGGCACAAAAATAGACACATAGATCAATAGAACAGGATAGAAAACCCAGAAATAAATTAATCTTTGACAAAGCAGGAAAGAATATCCAATGGGAAAAAGATAGTTTCTTCAACAAATGGTGTAGGGAAAACTGGACAGTAACATGCAAAAGAATGAGACTAGACCACTTTCTTACACCATACACAAAAATAAATTCAAAGTGGACTGAATACCTAAATGTGAGACCTGAAACCCAAAACCCTAGAAAAGAACCCAGGCAGTAACTTCTTTGACATTGATTGTAGCAACTTTTTTCTAGATAGGTCTCCTGTGGCAAGGGACACAAAAGCAAAAATAAACTATTGGGATGATACCAAAATAAAAAGTTTGTGTATAGCAAAGGAAACAATGAACAAAACTAAAAGACAACCTATGGAATGGGAGAAGATACTTGCAAATGACATATCCAATAAAGGGTTAGTAACCAAAATATATAAAGAACTTATAAAACTCAACATCCAACAAACAAATAATCCAATTTAAAAATGGGCAGAAGACATGAATAGACATTTCTCCAAAGAAGACATACAGATGTTCAACACACACATGAAAAGATGCTCATCGTCACTTATCATCAGGGAAATACAAATCATAAGCACAATGAGATACAACCTCACACCTGTCAGAATGGCTAAAATTAACAACACAGGGAACAACAGGTGTTGGTAAGGATGTGGAGAAAGGGGAACCCTCTTGCACTGTTGGTGGGCATGCAAACTGGTGCAGGCACTCTGGAAAACAATATGGAAGCTCCTCAAAAATTTAAAGATAGAACTACCTTAGGATGCAGCAATCGCACTACTGGGTATTTATCCAAAGAACACAAAAATGCTACTTCAAAGGGATACATGTACCCCTATGTTTATGGCAGCATTTTTAGAATAGCTAAGATATTGAAGCACCCAAGTGTCCATTGATTGAGGAAAGAATAAAGAAAATTTGGTGTATATATATAATGGAATATTATTCAGTCATAAAAAAGAATGAAATCTTGCCATTTGCAAAGACATGAATGGAGCTAGAGAGTATAATGCTAAGTGAAATAAGTCAATCAGAAAAAGACAAACACCATATGATTTCACTCATATGTGGCATTTAAGAAACAAAACAAATGATCAAAGCAAAAAGACAAATACAAAATAACAGACTCTTAACTATAGAGAACAAATTGATGGTTACCAGAGGGGAAGGGGGTGGGGCAATGGGTGAAATAGGGGATGGGGATTAAGGAGGGCATTTGTTGTGATGAGCACCAGGTGATGTATGGAATTGTTGAATTGCTATATTGTACACCTGAAACTAATATAACACTGTATGTTAACTATACTGGAATTTAAAATTAAAAAATGATTTTGCATGAATAAATATTGTCTTTAATCTCATACTTAATTGACAGCTGATATATAATTTCAGGCTGAAAATAAATGTTGCCAAGGCTTGTAAAGTATTGATCCATGGTTTTCTAACTTCAAATGTCACTTTTGAGAAGGTTGTTACTATTTTGCATGCCATTATAATTCTTAATCCTTTATATGTGACACATTTAAAAATTTTTAAATTATCTACTTTGAATTATTATATAGGAAAATTAACTTTTTTTGGTTTTCAGTACCACAAATTTTAACACATGGACAGAATCATGTAACCATCATCATAATCAGGATACAAAATAATTATTTTTTCTTTGTTCTTAAGATTTTATTTATTTATTTGACAGAGAGAGGGAGAGAGAGAACACAAGCAGGGGGAAGAGCAGAGGAGAAGGGAGAGGGAAGGGGAAAGAATCCTAAGCAGACTCTGAGCTGAGCATCAGCCTGACTTCAGGCTTGATCTCATGACCCTGAGATCATGACCTGAGCTGAAACCAAGAGTCTGAGGCTTAACTGACTGCACCACCCAGGTGCCCCAGGACAAAAAACAATTATATTACCCCCCAAAATTCCCCTCATTCTGCTACTTTGTAGTTAAACCATTTCCCCCATCCCAAGCTTCTGATAACCAGTAATTTCTTTCCCATCCCTATAGTTTTACCTTTTTCAAGAATGTTATACAAATATAATCATAAAGTATGTAACCTTTTGAGACTGATTTCTTTCACTTAGCATAATGCATTTGCAATTCATCCAAGTTGTTGCACTTATCAAGAGTTCCTTTATATTGTTAAATAATGTTTCGATGGATGGGTCATTCATTTATCTGTTGAAGGACATCTTGATTGCTTTAAGTGTTGGGTGATTAGGAATAAGATTGATATGAACATTCATGCAGAAGTTTTTTTGTAAATATAAATTTTCATTTCTCTAGTATAAGCACCCAGGAGTGGGATTGACGGGTTATGTGGCCTTTGTATGTTTACCTTTATAAGAACTTGGCAAACTGTTGTCCAGAGTGGCTGTACCATTCTGCATTCCTTCCATCAATATATAGGCGTTCCAGTTTCTCTGAAACTGATATTGTCAGTATTTTTTATTTCCACCATTCAAATAGGGTTAAAGCAGCATCTCATCGTGGTGTTAATTTGTGTTTTTGTAATGGCTTTTAAGGAGCTTATTTGCCATCTTTTATCTTCTTTGGTGAAGTGTCTTTTCATGTCCTTTGCCCATTTTTAAAAATAAGTAGTTTATTAACTTACAGTGGAGTTTTGAGAGTTCTTTGTATATTCTGCATATAGTTGTAATTTACAAATATTTTCTCTCATTCTACATCTATCTTTTCATTTTCTTAAAAGGGTATTTCTCAGAGCAAACGTTTATAATTTTAATGAAATCCAACTTAACAATTTTTTCTTAGAGTTTCTTATGGATTAGACTTTTGGTATTATTTCTAAGAATTCTTTACCTAACCTCAGGTCATGATGATTTTTCCCTTAGAATTTCTTCTAAAAATTTTATATTTGTATGTTTTGCATCCAGATTTATTATGAATTAAGTTCTGTATAAGGAGCAATATTTAGGTTCAAGTTCTTTCTTTTTACATACTGATACTTAAATGTTGCCATACCATTTGTGAAAATATTATGCTTTCTACATTGAATTTATTTTGCACCTTTATAAAACATCAGCTTCTATGAGTGACAGCAAAAATGATAAAGTAGGTACCTCAAAAGGCCAGTCCCTCTACAGATACATCAAAAAAATCAAGCAAAAACAATGATATCAACTTTGTCAGAATGCTTGAAAACATCAAAGTTTCTAGCAGCCAAGCAAGTGTTGAAACAAGAAAAAGGCAACTTAAAATTGGTAGGAAACCTTTGTGGCATTTCTACTTGTCCTTTCCCTCAGTGGCAATTTTGAAGACTGCAGCCCATATTCCCCGTGTGAGACTCTAGTCCTTGGTTCCAAAGGAAGCAAAGCAGACCTAGTCTCAAAGAATTGTGTTTGGTCTAGTCTGTCTGAGGGCTATCTGAAGGACTAATGAACCTTATTTGGAACTACCTCAGGGCAGAAAAGCAGTATAAATATTCCTTGAAAACATTGTAAGGTGAACAATCCACAGCCACCTGGGGCAACATATTATAGTCGAGGCATTTGATAGAGTGCTGAAAGTCTGGGAGGAAAAGCCAAGGACAAAGGGAAATTAGGGCATTCAAAGCACCAGATTTACTTGGGAATTTAAAAAGCTATGTGCATGTCCAGGGCAGAATGCATACTTCAATATGTCCTGATCTATAGGCTCAGTACAAATAAGAACTAAAGTTTAAGGTGGAGTTTTAAACATTCTGGCTAAATATTGAAGGAGTGCTTCAGAGCAGACCTAATGTGTAAAGATAAGGAGAGTTTTTTCTTGTGTTCTTTCTTTGTCTTCTTTCTTTCTCTGTCTTCTTTCTTTCTTTGACTTTTCTTTCTTTCTTTCTTTCTTTCTTTCTTTCTTTCTTTCTTTCTTTC